>NC_087079.1:7048989-7066034 GCF_026151205.1 Bolinopsis microptera | reverse complement strand
ACGGAGCTTTATTGCATCAGCGTGAATCTGTTGGGCTAATTCACGAGTAGGAGCGATTATCAGAACTTCTGGCTTCTGAGGTTCATCCCATCCTACCCTTTTCTTTTTGAAGCCTTTGTCTTTTACAAACTTTATCATTGGAATAAGGTATGCTGCAGTCTTTCCGGTTCCTGTTTGAGCACAGCCCATTACATCAAATCCTTCGATAATAATGGGTAAGGCATATCGTTGGATCGGGGTGGGCACTTTGAAGCCACACTGAGTCTTACCGACAATGTTTAATTGCACCTGTTTATCGAGATTGAGTTCGCCGAATTCTTTAATTGGCTCGGTTTTGGGTAAAACTTTTACCAGTTTGAAACATGAGCATTCTTTACGTTCACCATAAATTTCTGCCGCTCCAATCCCGTCCATTTTTTGTTGAGTTTGACGAGTCTTGCAGTCTTCGCACATAGGACTTAGCGTTGTGACTGGCACACGCACGAATTTATGGAGTTCAAAATTTATCTTCGCTTTGCTTCGGTCGGTTTCGTAGCTGTTCATTGTTTTAACTACCAACAAACATTCGTCAAGAGAATGACCTTTTTGATCGCATTGTTCACATCTTTGGTATTTTCTTGACGATTTTCTCGATGATCTCGATGATTGTGGTACCGGCAACGTCTCTTCTGGAGGAATTCTGTCTTTTTCTCCATAACGATTTGACATATTTACTCGACGCCTATAGTTTTATATAACTACCTGTAAGTTGGTTGGTTATTAATCGGTTAATAATTCGTGACATTTACATAGTATAACTATTGTATGCTGTTTGATCACGTGACTTTTGTAGTCACAAACCAGCTCCCAAAAGATGAACCGGCGACTATCGGAAATGTCCTGCAACAAAGAAGAGTTTGACAAAGCGGAAGGGTTCACGGAACAGCACTGATTCGCCAAATATAAACTAAGTACAATACTTTGTAAAATAAGAGACATTTTGGCATTAGTTATGTCTATCAACCATTACGAGAAGTGGCACAATCCAGCGAAAGAAAATACATCGATTAAGGCACATACCTTACTCGGGAATATTATAGCGGGTTAATTTATGACTGGGAAAATTAATGACCGGGAAAAATATGGCGGAATTTTCCAAAACCCACCACTTTATCCCAGTCATAATATTCCCGAGTAAGGTATACAAAAGCTGAAATAAAAAGGACGGAGAATAGATAGTCTAGAAGGAGTCGTAAGATGATAATATTCAACTTGTTTTATATTTATTATTTATGTATGTAAAGATGTAATTTGAGACGATAGAATTTTTGCAAAATTTATATAATCAAATCACAAAGTAGTAAATACGGATAAAAGAGAATAATGTTCAAGACATGGGAACACAATATAAATTATTTATTATACAAACTTACATAGATTAGTAAAAGGGGTCCCGATTAATGTAGATATTTACATGACAATACAACATGCAACAAATACTGATACGAAGCAACAAATACAGGTAAGTAACGTATACGGTATACTCGAATACTACCAAAGTGATCTGTGCTGTGCTTTGTAGAAGAGCCGCGCTGCACACTACCAGCGCTTCTGCCAGCCAAACGGGAATGTAGACAAAGCTTACAGTATTGTGTTACGAAGTTAACCTTGGAATGTTATGGCAGCATACATCATCTTATAAGGTCAAATAACCTTAACATGAAATAATAAGAAATGAACAACAATACTTTAAGCGTCTCAATTAACGTTCGTTAAACATAACTTTGTTATGTATTCATTATATTATTCGTAATTACATCACGTTATTATGTTTTCTAATAAGTTGTTTACACTTTACAGTTTACATGCTCAGGTAACCCATACACATACTTGACTGATAATATTCATCATATTATTCGTAATTGCATCACGCTATGACTCGTTATTATGCAGTTATACACAACGTTATTACATTATTCAGCATCATCAAGTTTCCTTATCAGTTATTTGCATGCTCAGCTGACGCACACAGATTCACGGGGTGCAACATTTGTTGTGAGGCTATACTATGGTTTCATGCCAAAATCTAACTTGGCAATAAACAGAAATTCAGTGACAATTATAACGCGCAATTTACATTAAAACTTTCAAGATAGCAAAAACCAAATATCTATCATCACTGACAGTATAAAAACATGAAAGCATGACCATACGGGGAGCAAATTGGATCACCAACGATATAACCAATTGAAACTGAAAAATGAAAAGCAGATTTTCTATCCTTTGTTCAGCTGGCAGAGCAGCGCTTACATAGTACATATTATAGCATAATAGCATAATGTCAGCTACTTTGCTAGCCGAACAGAGATTCTTACAACGCTCAGCTTATAGAAATGTGAGGGGGAGTTATCCGAACAGGTTATGTCAACATAACGTATCATAACTGTAAGAAATTAACAACAGCAGTTCTTTATTCGATAAGCTACTTAAATAAGTTACTTAAATAACTAAATTACAGCATAGTTACAGCATAGTATTAACTTTACAAATGAGTTGTTTACATACTCTCGCACACTGATTCATGTGTGATACAGTAACATTCCTCTACAAACTGTAAAACAACGGAATAGAATAATATCTTCGGAATATTTCTAATATTTAATTTAATCTGCTCAGTTACTCTAGTTACAGATACTTAGTTACTATAGTTACAGATGTAAAATATCTATGAATCTCAAGCTAATATTCCTGCAATCAATGACCAGGGATGTAGTCACATGATACATGTACAGTAAGGTAAGTGCCGACTTATTGGTCTGAATTGAACTTTGAGTACTTGAGTACACCGATTGATTCTATTAATGGTAACTGTGTTGTGACATGTCATCACAAGACCGGATGTGTTAATGTAGGGCGTAGGCAGGTGTTAACTGTTGACCTTGTTAAAGCTACAGATCAATGTCGCATAGGACCTCACTACCAAAAGTGTGGGAATGGTGCCAAATAATGCAACAACAAAAAGCTCCCTCCCCAGGTAGCTTAGAAACGCCGGGTATTTGCTCATTCGTGGTCACACAACCACACTGCTAGGTTATATGTGCATATTTCAAAACCTCTTATCAGGCAGCTCAATATTGAAGGAGTCTGCAAATATACATGTTATATATTAGTACATTATACTGTTATGACAGTAGATGAGGTAAACTGTCCCTTGTGGAGCACAGAGTTTGGGCTCTTTTGAAGCCAGTAAAGTAGACTCTGTAGACCGTACATTTATCAACTGAGTAAGAAGAGGCAATTTCAAGAACATAGTTGAAGTGACCTGGATTTAGACCCTTATCATCATGCTCCAGGTGGACTTACGCTATGATACTTGAACTTTACTTAAGATCATATGATTTACACGTGACACGAGCTGTCAGCTGAAGAATCCGTCTGTGAATTATGATATCACTTACTATGATGGATTTCTTAGAGAAAAATGCAATAATGAACCTTCAGTCGTAAAAAATGAACATCATTATTGTTTATTTTGAAATATTTCTCGAATGAATGTTGATCATCAATTTATATCAAACAGAACTCAATCGGGCTTGAATTGAGAAATAAACTTAAACTTTGGTACACTGACTTAAGGCTCTTTCCTAGTTCGTTTTAAAGCTTGTTTCTGGTAAACAGAATGCTTATGGAGCCATTTAGGCTAATATAGTCAATTTCAAGTCAATTATGTACAATAAATTAAAGCAAACAATAATCATACTAAATGACTACTTCATCAACTTCTCTGGAATTAGAGGCTTGAGCCTAAATTATAACTGGCAATTTCTACCCAATTTAATAGATTGAATAAACCACGAATGAAAATCATGATATTACATGATGATAATCTAATATCAATGTTGCTCGGAAACAATTTATCAGTTGTTATCATATCAGATAATGTGTCTGGAGACGTTTTATCAAAATTTCAGGCACAGTCGCTTATCTAGCTAGGTTCCATTTCCCCATGCCATAGTACATAAACGTAGGGTCCATTAGAATCGGACGATTTATTAGAGAATCCCTCTCATGCTGATCCCGCTCGTTTTTTTCTTTTTCTCGCATTTCTCGCACTTCCTTTACTCTTTTTTTCCTTTCTTTTTCTCTCGCATTCCGAATAGAAAATTCGCTGTCGGCTATTCTTTCAAGCCATTTAGGAACATTTTGTTGGGCATCTCCTAACATGTCTCTGATGGGTTCAGCTAAATGACGATCTTTATCTAACTGGAAGAAGGAAATGGAGTGTCCTTTTTTGCCCGCCCGTCCAATTCGACGTATGTATTCTTCAAACTGATTTCGGACTAGTCCCTGCTTTACTTCCACGTCTTTGAGAACTTGTGTGCTAATTGTCTGGTAATTTTCTAAAACATTAAGATGATAGTTGATCACATAAGTCACTCCTTTGATATCGGGTTCTCTTGCTGCCACGTTTGCTGCAACCAAAATTGGGTAAACTCCTTCGTTGAATAAAGACAAAGCTGTTTCACGGTTATACTGATCTTTATCAGCATGAAAACTTATAGCTCCGAAATTTTCGATAAGATCTTGATCATCACCATCGTTGTACAAAAGTTTAAAATTTTTCTTTGTCATGAAACGACCTCTAAAATTTCTGTAAAGATGTTCAGAAATAGAGTCTGCTATTTTATGGGCTTCTTTTTTCGTCTCAACGAAGATGAGAATCTTCTCTTTGGCACATTTGCCAAGGACATGCAATAAGAAGTGCTTTATGTTTGGCTGATCACTACCTGTAGCTGAGTTGTATCCATTCCGCTCCTTTTTCCAGCAATTGCAGTTGAGAAATGTTAACTCGTTCCAGGAATGAATATCCAGCAGAATTTCCTTAAGCCTACTTTCTTTTTGGACAGCTACTTCAACAAATTCAAAATTCTGTGTAACATTTGACTGAGCCGATCCAATTACACCTGCTTCACTCAACCTAAAATTTCCTATCGTGGAGGCGGCAGCCAATTCTCCGTTTCCCCAAAGTTCGTCAACGCAGGGACCATTAGAATCGTCCCATTCTTTGGAATTAAAACCCAAAAATCCCTCAACTTCTGATCCCACTTGTTGTTGACGTAAGTTTTTCTTTTTTCTTGCATTCCTAATGGACCATTCGCTATCGGCGACTCTCTCAAGCCACACTGGAACATTCTGGTCGGTTTCTACCAACATTTCTCCTATGGATTCGGCTAGACGATGATTTGTATCTAACTTAAAGGACAAAATTGATTCTTCTTTGTCTGCCCGGCCAGTCCATTTAATTCTTTGTATGTATTCCTCAAACCGATTTTGAACGGGACTCTGCTTTATTTCTTCCTCATTTAGAGCCGGTATATCGATCTCATGGTACTTTTCTAGAACACTCAGATTCATAGGAAGGTCGTAGTTGATCACATAGGTTACTCCTTCTATATCAAGTCCTCTTGCTGCTACATTTGTTGCCACTATAATAGGATAAACTCCTCTGTTGAATAAGGACAAAGCTTGTTCACGCTCAGGCTGGTTTTGATTGGCATGAAAACTTATAGCTCCGAAATTTGAGAATAAATCTTGATCATCACCATCCCTGAACAAATTTTTAAACTTTTGCTTTGTCATGAAACGAGCTCTAAAGATGCTATGAAGATAATAAGAAATAGAGTCTGCTAGTTCCTCGGCTTCCTTCTTCGTCTCAACGAAGATTATGATTTTCTCCTTGGCACATTTGCCTAAAACATGAACGAGGTAGTGCCCAATATTTGGCTGACGACTACGTCGAGCTCTGTTGGATCCATTATGTTCATTATTCCTGCAGGTGCAAGTAAAAAATGTTAGCTCGTTCCAAGACTGAATAATAATAATAATCTTTGCAATCTTAAATCTTATATTGATGCCAACTACCTTCATATTAATCTTACTAAATCTAAATTCATGCTCTTCAGAACACCTCGCTCGAAGCCTAATCTTGAGGCTGATAATTATACTTTGACCTATGATGGCTACAATTTACAGCGAGTTAAATGTATCAAGTTTCTAGGGGTGTTTATTGAGGAGTCGCTAAATTGGTCAGATCATATAAACTATATCGGGAAGAAGGTTTCCAAAGTTAATGGTGTGCTTTATCAACTTCGTAAAACCGCCCCTAAAATGTTAAGAATTGCTATTTTTAATGCACTCGTACAGTCGCATCTTTCCTACGGGATCACGGTTTGGGGAAGCAGCACAGCAACTAATAAGTTGAATAAACTTTTTATCAATCAAAAAAAGGCATTGAGAAATGTGTTCGGGATTCGCAGAGTTAACAAACATCAGCAAGGAAATACGAAGCGTGTTTTCAGTGAAAACAAAGTGCTTACCGTGTATGGACTTTATCATAAATTTATTCTCACTGAGGGATTTCAGGTAGTGCATGCTGGTGGTTACCCAACGTTACTAAGAAAACACTTTCAAACTTCAGCTGTAAACGATAAACGGCTTATTTGTCCTAGAGTGTATTATAAAGATAATATGCACAACATGTTATACGCTGTTCCCAGAATCTGGAATGCTGTTAACAACTCAAGTTATCTCACTAGAAATATCACCACAATTTCATCCTTCAAGAACAATATTAAGCAGTTCATTCTCATGTACCAATCTAATGGTTCAAATAACACATGGGAACCATCCAATCTTGATGCGCAAACATTTTTTGTCACTGCATCTAAGAACCCCGAGTCATACTCAGTTACACGTTAACACCATGCATGTTGTTACCATATTGCATGTTTTTGATATTTTGGCATGTGACTGCATGTACATTTACATGTTCAAATTGGACATTTTTTAGATTCTTATTCAAGCTGGGTAATTCCGATTGCATGTGCATGTTCATGTTCAATTTGTGACAATTCTTATTCAGTGTGTGTGATCATTTGAGCTGCGTTTTTAGCTGTTTTACCTTGCTTAATGTTCTATTTTGAATCTTAAATTACCCCCTGAGGGGCATAGCTCCAACACTTCCCCCTCATTAAACGCCCCGTTTCTTTACTATGTGGGGGTTTGATAACCCCCCCATTTTCCGTAACCTTATTTCAGCTGCTTTTCTCACTTGGTGTCGCACAGTACATGTATTGTGCGACACCGGGCGAGAAGAGTCAAACGGGGTTCGAGATGCTCGGGTTTAAGATCACCAGATTACCTGATCTTACTGGAAGTCACAACTTTGACACTACAACTAAAGCATGGACACATACGGGAAAACTCTCTGCATCCTGATGCTGACTATTCCCTCATCTTTCTCACTGATAGCAAATTTATCCCTACTCTGCTATTACTACTAAGTTACTGCCTACTACTCTAGTTACCCTGTCTTGACTACCTTTTGATTGGGAAGCTAGTTGAACTTTATTATTTTATTATGGACACATTGGATCTCTGTTAATAACAATTTTTGACATCTGTTGTAATACAGTAATGTATGTGATTTTCGCGTTTTTCCTCAATTATTCTGATCATGGATATTGATTGATACTAAGATTTTCACATTTATGAGAGTTTTTGAATTTTGGTCGCGTAATTTTGATTTTATTTGATTTTTGAACAAAATCTTTATTTAATTAGATTTCACTTTTTTTTTGACCAGTGGCTTACAAGCTTCTGGGTCCTGTTTTGAATTTTTTTTGAGTGGATTGTTAGGGCCCTGGCATTTGCCGACAAAGCGGTTTTTATTTTTATGTTTTATAATCCTGTTGATTTGTATATACCGTTTTGAAAATTTTTCAAATCTAATCTATCTAATCTAATAGCCAACAAAATTTGTTTAAGCAAACCTTTTTTTTGAGCAGCTATTTTTACAAATTTAAAACTCTGTGTCATATTTGGCTTTGCCAAAGTGAGTAATTCTTTTAGATCTGATCTGAAATTCGCACTGAATACGAGAGTCTCGTGGTATATTTTTATTGTCATTTCAGTAAGTTCAGCATTTTCTTCTACATCGTCTAGCATTTTATCAGCTTCGTTAAGAACCAGGAACTCCGGTTCATTTCCCCAAAGTTCATCAACACAGGGTCCGTTAGAGTTATCCCATTCTTTTGCGACAGCACCACCTGACAATCCCTGTTCGCAATATGTCTCTGGTGTTGTGTCTATCACAGGAACAACAATGGTCGCTTTACTTCGGTGTGGTTCATATTTATGTTTCCATCTAACTACCAACGGGCATTTTTCAACAGAATGACCTCTTCCTTTGCATACGTTACAGATCCGTTTTCTAGTCGATGGTCCCGGTTCTGATGGAAGAATCCTTTCTTCTTCTTCATAACTTTGTGACATGTTTTATTCACTCGATACCTACACTTTTGGATACATAACTATTGAAGTAAGATGGGTCGTTAATTGGTAATTACTTTGTGATATTTGTATTGTGCAGTAAAACCCCGATTTACCAAAACACGATTTACTGCGGATGTTTCCCCAAACTCAGCGGTAAATCAGGGTTTTATTGTAAAGGGATATGAAAAGCGGGAGGTTGTCAGTCACCCTATTTTTTACGTAAAAATGTAATTTAAGACAAAAGGTTATTTGCAGAATCCGTATTAAGAAATCACAAATTAAGGATTAAAGATAACAATGAACAAATGGGAGGTAAAGATAAAACCAGGGGAAATTTGATACAAAGTTAAGTTCATACAAGGGTTTCTAATATAGTTATTTACAATATTGTATATCACAATATAAAGACGGCGAGGAAACCTCATATTAACAGTGTAAATATTAAAGATTTTTAACAAATATCATAAGACAATGATAAAGCAAATTATGCTGTATTACCTTACCGTATTATCTGATAAAATTAACATATCGAGTATCAACATCTTTTATCAGGTACCATAATCTAACTCTCTAAGAAATGAAAAATATAATAAAAACTCAGCTTCTCAAATAATAATAAGAAAGAACTTAAGATGATACTGGATCTGATGCAATAATCCTATCTTCTCCTCCATAACCTTGTGACATGTTTTATCGAATTACTAGATACCTATTATGTCGGCACTTACCTATGAGTCAGTGGATTTGATAATTTTTTATTGCTTTTCGATTATTGCTAATAAGAAACCACTGACTTAAGTCTCTTTCCTAGTTCGTTTTAAAGCGTATTTCCGGTCAACTGAATGCTTATGGAACCATTTTGGCTAATAGAGTAGATTTCCAGTTTATATCTGAATTATATTTTTTGTGGGGTGAGCGTCGTCGAGTGGGGTGAGCGTCGTCGACGTTCAGCTAAGGATCATGAGTGGTCTATGCAGCCCCCCGGTCTACTCAGCCGAATACTCGAGAAATCGGGTGTGAGGGTTAAATGAGGAGCTGCACATTGCAGCAAAGTCTCGGGCGAAGAAAGTATGGTACACACTACCTTAACCGTCACTGGCCAAAAAGATCCTTCGGCTTCCTGTAATTGGCTGGTTGCACTTGTGTAACAATGTGGCTGTTGGAATACACCGAAGTAAAATAAGTGTCTTGATAAAAAAAAAAATATCAGTGCATGCGGATAAATAAACCAATAAATGTTTGAAAAGAAGATGGTTAATATTTATTCTAATTTCTTTAAACACAATTAACTAACAGTTTTATTAATTGTATGAACAGTAAATCAAATTAAGTAATAATTAACGGCTACTCTATCAACTGCTCTTGAATTAAAGGCATCGAAACAGTTTATTAGTTCTTATCATATCAGATGATTTGTGTTAATATGAAGACAGTTTATCGAACTATCAGGCACATTGGCACAATCACAAGTTTAAGGTTCTTTTTTCCAGAGTTCATCACTGCAGGGCCCGTTTGAATCATCCCATTCTTTTGCGACAGGACCTCGTGACAATCCCGCAACTGCTGATGGTGCTGGTCTTTCACTTGCGTTTTTCTTTCTTCTAGCATTCCGAATAGACCATTCACTGTCGGCTATTTCTCCAAGCCACTCAGGAACACTCTGTTCGGCTTCCGCTAACATGTGTCTGAAGGGTTCGGCTAAATGACGATCTTTATCTAACTGGAAGAATGAAATTGATTCTCCTTTTTTGCCTGCTCGGCCAGTTCGCCCAATTCTGTGTATGTATTCCTCAAACTGATTTCGGACTGGTCTCTCTTTTATTTCTCTATCTTTCAGAGCTTTTGTGTCGATCTTCTGGTACTTTCCAAGGTCGCTAAGGTTCATTGGAAGGTCGTAGTTGATCACATAGGTTACTCCTTCTATATCGAGTCCTCTTGCTGCTACATTTGTTGCCACTAGAATAGGATAAACTCCTCTGTTGAATAAAGACAAAGCTGTTTCACGGTTATACTGATCTTTATCAGCATGAAAACTTATAGCTCCAAAATTTTCGATAAGATCTTGATCATCACCATCGTTGTAAAAATGTTTAAACTTTTTCTTTGTCATGAAACGAGCTCTAAAGTTTCTGTAAAGATGTTCAGAAATAGAGTCTGCAAGTTGCTGGGCTTTTGATTTGGTCTCAACGAAGATGAGAATCTTTTCTTGGGAACATTTACCTAAGACATGCAAAAGGAAGAGTCCTATGTTTGGCTGATCACTACCTGCAGCTGTATTGAATTCATTTCGCTCCTTTTTCCAGCAGCTGCATTCAAGAAAAGTTAACTCGTTCCAGCATTGAATATCCAGCAGAATTTGGTTAAGCATACTTGGTTTTTGAGCAGCTGTTTCCACAAATTCAAAATTCTGTGTAATATTTGGCTGTGCCGATCCAATTACGCCCGCTTCGATCAATCTAAAATCTTCTCTCATGGAGGCGGCTGCTAGTTCTTGGAGATCTGATCTGAAAGTTGCACTGAACATGAGAGTCTGGCGATCTTCTTTTTCTGGCATATCAGTAAGTCTGACAATTTCGTCTATGTCTGACCGGAAACCATCGTCGATCATTTTATCAGCTTCGTCTAGAACCAGGAACTCTGTATTCTCCAAGCTTATTGTGTAGTCGTCGATGAAATGTTTTATTCTACCCGGAGTTCCAATCAATATGTTGCAGCCTTGCCTGATTTTACTACGTTGGAACTTTGTTTTTGCTCCTCCGTATACGACTTTGATCCCAAAAGGAGGTCTCACATTCAATGTGAGCTTAAGAGCTTCTTCGTGAATCTGTTGGGCTAATTCGCGAGTAGGAGCGATTATCAGAACCTCTGGCTTCTGAGGTTCATCCCATCCCACTTGTACTTTCCTGAAGCCCCTTTCTTTGACTAACTTTATCATTGGAATAAGGTATGCTGCAGTCTTTCCTGTTCCTGTTTGAGCACAGCCCATTACATCAAATCCCTTTATAATAATAGGTAGGGCGTATCGTTGGATCGGGGTGGGAACTTTGAAGCCACACCGACTCCTGCCGACAATGTTTAATTGCATATTTTCATCGAGATTGAGCTCGTTGAATCCTTTAATTGGCTTTATTTCTGGTGATGGTTTTGAGCATGAGCATACTTCGTTCCATTTACGACCGTTTTTGTTCGCTCCGATTCCGGCCTTCTTGCACTTTTTGCACTGTTTTGCAATTTCTGTCCCTGGTGTTGTGACTATCGCAGAAATAGATGTTTCATGTTCAAATTTAATGGTTGCTTTACTTCGATGTGCTTCGTAGTTATATTTGGCTTTAACTACCAACGGACATGTTTCATCAGAGTGACCTCTCTCATCACATACCTCACAGATCTGATTTCTGGTCGACGGTCCTGGATCTGATGAAAGAATCCTGTCTTCTCCTCCGTAACTTTGTGACATTTTTTATCGACTGACTCGATACCTATAGAGATTTTTAAGTTTAATGGCAAGATATTGGCGAAACACTCTCTCTCGATCACGTGATATTATAAGGACGATATAAAGAAGATCGGTGACCGACAACTAGGAACCTCTCATTCCGGCCTCCCACAGGTATCACATCACATGGCCCAATCAGTGACGTATCATTTGTGATGGAATTAAACTGGAATTAAACTGGAATTAAACTGGAATTAAACTGGAATTAAACTGGAATTAAACTTGAAATTGATGTGATCCATAGTATAACCATCCTATGAACCTGGGTAGGGTTCACATGACAGTTTAGTAAGTAGCTGTGTATTATGAAGTATATTAAGAAGTGTTTGAGCTCTCCGAGAGCATGTGTTCATATGTGAACACATGCCGAGAGCCGAGCTCTCGGCATGTGTTCACATAACGGACGTTAGCCGGGTCCAAAATGGGCTGGTTCTCGTGTCCAAGGATGTGCGCCGAGCATGCAATGCTTCGAACATGAAGAGTATCGGTTTCAATTCAACATGCCTGCTTGTTCCGTGTAGAGTGTTTAATCATCGTCCTCAAAAACTAGGACCTGTGACCAAGTATGGTTATATAGTTTTTGGCTCAGCTAATTTTTGTCCAAATTGGATAAAACTTTAGATACTTGTTCAAGAGATTAGTAGCTTCAAGTAAAGCACCACAAAGCTTAGTTTTGGGCATTTTTAGGTGATCTGGCACAATTTAGTCAAAATTTAACCCAAATAATAAATATGGTCATGGCTGCCCCACAATCCACATGCACTGGTGGGCGCCCGGGGTCCGTGTTCTAGTTTTCTTAAAGGTTTGCTCACAGGTCCTAGTTTGTTGGTAAACTGGTTATATAAAATCAGAGTATTCTAAAGAACCTTCTATGTCTAAGAAATATTTTGTGACTTGAGATGGTGAATGGTTTGAGAAATTAACAATTCCCAAAATAAGGACGGAATAGATCCGAGGAGAGAACAATAAACAACGAATAAAGAGAAAGTAAAGATAAAAGACAGGGTAACACAAAATACAAAGTTGAAAACTGCAAGGGTTTCTAGCAAGTTTATTTAAGGGTTTCTAGCATAGTTATTAATATCACAGTATAAAGTCGGCGAAGGAATTTCATAACAGTGAAAATATTCAGTTTTCGGAAGGTGAAATAGTACAGTACATAAAAATAACACTTATCAACTAGACTGCAAAACTGATACCTAACGAATATTACAAGTGTGATTTGTGCTGTGCTCATGATATAGAAGAGCCGCGCTGAACACTGCCAGTGCTTCTGCCAGCCAAACGGGAATGTAGACAAAGCTCACAGTATTGTGTTACGAAGTTAACCTTGGAATGTTATGACAGCATACATCATCTTATAAGGTCACATAACCCTAACATGAAATAATAAGAAATGAACAACAATACTTTAAGCGTCTCAATTAACGTTCGTTAAACATAACTTTATTATGCATTCATTATATTATTCGTAATTACACGTGATTAGGTTTTCTAATAAGTTTTTTACATGCTCAGGTAACCCATACACATAATTGGCTGAAAATATTCATCATATTATTCGTAATTACATCACGCTATGACTCGTTATCATGCAGTTACACACAAAGTTATTACATTATTCAGCATTATCAAGTTTCCTTATCAGTTATTTGCATGCTCAGCTGACGCACACAGATTCACGGGGTGCAACATTTGTTGTGAGGCTATACTATGGTTTCATGCCAAAATCTAACTTGGCAATAAACATAAATTCAGTGACAATTATACAATGTATAACTATTTCCGGGAATTATATGCACTAAAACTCGAGGACACTGAGAGCTGATAATTTGCAGATATTTCCCGCAGGAGAAGCCAAGGTATTATCAGCACACTGTGAGTCACTTTTGATCTATATGTATATCGCGTAAACTTTCGTACGGTTATAAACCAGAGCTATAGTAACGTGAATAACGGATTAATTAGGAATGCGCCGCCGCAGAAGATGCCAAAAAGTACAAAAAAAAAACGGTTTATAGTACAAGAAGGTAAGGAATTAAGAAATTACCGAAATAGCGATCAACATTCAACAACCTCAAGATCTCAAGATATTGCATATAATATTATAATCACGAAGTAAGTATTTTATGAAAGAACAAAGTCAGAGTAACCTGGACTCATGCGTTCTATAGAACTTTAGAGTTCTACTCCATGCTGTCTCGTGCTATGTTACAGTAGCTATTTCACTATGAAGTATATGATTAATGATTACAATATATATAATATACGAATGAAAACGTGACACGAGGTAGAGAATGTGTCTATTAAAACCTCATATCATGTTACTTTATATTATGCTAACTTTTCTTTGTTATCGTGAGCCACTTCTTATAGAAAAACTTAGTTTTCTGGATTTTGTGTTACTTAATCCGGCTCACGCAACACTAACGACAGGGCGTGTCAAATGGTGTAAATGAAACAAGTTAGTTGACGGAGAAGAAACTATAAAATGAAAACGAAAGTTTATATAGTTATATATATTTTATATAGTTATACAAGATTAAGGGGGGGGGCCAATGGATATTTTTTTGTGAAACTTGATTTCGAGATAGCAGTTGACCAACAAACTAGGACCAGTGACCGAACTTTTGAGGGGGTCCCGGACCCTAACCGCCAAACGGTGCCTGCGGGGCAGCCACGCCCATATTTGGTCCAAATTAGGCCCAATTTAGCCAAATACCCTGAACATGCCCAAAACCCAAATTTTAGGTGCTCTACTTGTAGCTAGTGGTCTCCTGAACTCGTATATGAAATTTCATCAAGATTGGACAAAAAATGACTGAGTTATGAGCCAAAAACCATATGCCCATATTTGGGCATACGCACCAAATTTGGTAGATTTCGTCCCATAAATTGGTCAAATATCAATATTTTTCACTGAAACTTACTTTATATGAAAGGTAAGCCTAAACTACATATTCTCTGTAAGTTATAGCTTTATATCTGTTTAAATGTGGATACTAAGGCGAAAAGACCACAAAAAATGAACTAAATTGCCCATATCTTGGTTCGCGATATTCGCGGAATTGATCTCATTAAAATCGTAACAACTCGATCAGTTTTCAAAATTTTTCCATGAAATTTTCGGAATCGACTCGAAATCGTATTTACACCTTAGTTTGAGAACAGATTTTTGATTTAGGCCTCCAAAAAAATTTGGCGGCCAAATTCCAAAATTTTCCCGGAGAAATTCAGAATTTGGCCGCCAAATTTTTTTTGAGGCCTTAATCAAAAATCTGTTCTCAAACTAAGGTGGAAATGCGATTTCGAGTCGATTCCGAAAATTTCATGGAAAAATTTTGAAAACTGATTGAGTTGTTACAATTTTAATGAGATCAATTCCGCGAATATCGCGAACCAAGATATGGGCAATTTAGTTCATTTTGTGTGGTCTTTTCGCCTTAGTATCCACATTTAAACAGATATAAAGCTATAACTTACAGAGAATATGTAGTTTAGGCTTACCTTTCATATAAAGTAAGTTTCAGTGAAAAATATTGATATTTGACCAATTTATGGGACAAAATCTACCAAATTTGGTGCGTATGCCCAAATATGGGCATATGGTTTTTGGCTCATAACTCAGTCATTTTTTGTCCAATCTTGATGAAATTTCATATACGAGTTCAGGAGACCACTAGCTACAAGTAGAGCACCTAAAATTTGGGTTTTGGGCATGCTCAGGGTATTTGGCTAAATTGGGCCTAATTTGGACCAAATATGGGCGTGGCTGCCCCGCGGGCACCGTTTGGCGGTTGGGGTCCGGGACCCCCTCAAAAGTTCGGTCACTGGTCTTAGTTTGTTGGTCAACTGCTATCTCGAAATCAAGTTTCACAAAAAAATATCCATTGGCCCCCCCCCCTTAAATAGAAAGATACACCTTTCTGCGTAAAGAACCTCTTGATACGATCAAAGATCGTTGTTTGGCTAGTACAAAACAGAAAATAAACAGCTCAAGTTCGTCACGAAACGAAGACAAGAGAAAATCCGGCTTTAAAACTGCAACACTGGCCCATCCTGCGTGATGGTATAATAATATAACGTATCTGTGCCACAACACTTATAATAACTGTAGTCATGGAGACCAGTCACAACCCACAGGGCTGTCAAAGAGCGGACCACTAAATCTATTATTTTAAAATATATGAAAATTTGTTGTTGGTCACAAAAATCAACATATCTTTTACTTTCTGTGAATAATTCAAAATATTTCAACATAATTCAACATCTTATGTTGACAATAATTCAACATCTCATGTTGACAATAATTCAACTTCTCATGTTGACAATAATAATTCAACATCTTATGTTGACAGGAAGAAGTTTCCGCACGTGATCCCGATCTACATCAGCATGTGCAGTATGACCAGTGTGTGGATTGTTGGAATTCCTGTTATTGTGGGGACACATATCTACTGCTCCCAGATGTATATCATACGACAGGACGAATACAGTGGCTCACTTTTCTGTACAATTCAGGGTAAATATTGAGATATCAGCAAGCCTTCAGTTATTTCTGACTACTAAACTGTATTATCCGTCATTTTATTTAAACAAACTCAAATTAAAGTTCCATCAATTAAACACTAATTATCAAGTAATTGTCAAGTAATTATCTTACTAAATATTAAATATGAAGTATGTTCTATGATGTTAACTTCTAATCACACAGGGTTTATGTTCCAGTATTGTATAATAGCGCAATCTAAGTGGTTCTGCTGTTTGGTATACAACATTTACCAAGCCACCGTCTCTACTCAGAAGTTTAGTAGTAACGATCAGATGATGAGGAGACTTCATATTATCCAGGTAACTGTACTTGTTCTTAGTCAATATTCTAGCAAGACATGATACAAGCCATTTGAGCAATAACACATTTTCTTTCATAATGAGGGCGGGAAAACACATAAAATATAGTCAAAAGGTTGACATCGTTAACACTTCGTTATGCCGCGCGCTTATTATATTATACTTTATTCACTCAACGTGACGCGCGCAGTGCACCTTTTAGACTGTTTGTTATTGTTGTTCTGTCGGAATTGGATCGGTGGAGCAAATAGTTTGAGGTAAATCGAGGCTTTAAGTATATTATAACTTCAGTCAAGCATATGCTGGATACTACCTCTAGTTCTCTGCTGTATTGGACTATCTCACGAGGGGTAAGTGCTCGTAACTTCCACATTCAGTCAGATCC
>NC_087079.1:6462168-7048889 GCF_026151205.1 Bolinopsis microptera | reverse complement strand
GGAGGGGGGAGGAGGAAAGAAGGGCGGGGGAGGAAATGAAGGAGGAGGACTGAGGAGGAGGAGGAGGAGGAGGAGGAGGAGGAGTGAATAGGAGGAGGAGGGGGACTGGCAGGACTGAGGAGAGGACTGAGGAAAAGGATGGGGAGGAGGACTGAGAAGGAGGACTGAGCTGAGGAGGAGAACTGAGGACTGAGGAGGAAGAGGAGGAGGATGAAGAGGAGGTGGACCCAAGAGGAGGAGGGTCCCAGGATGAGGACCCAGGAGGAGGACTCAGGAGGAGGAGGAGGATGACTGAGGAAGACTGAGGAGGAGGAGGAAGCATCTAAATATTATTTCCTTTTTTGTTATTTTTTCTCCGTTTTTGTCCGTTTTTGTCCGCTCTATTTTTTGTCCGTTTTGATAATATAGGGTTCCGAACGGAAAAAACGGATAAAAAACAGGATCCCCCCTGGAGGAGGAGGAGGAGAAGGATGACTGAGGAGGAGGACTGAGGAGGACTGAGGAGGAGGAGGACTAAGGAGTACTGAGGAGGATCGCTGAAGAGGATGGCTGAGGAGGATGGCTGAGGAGGATGACTGAGGAGGATGACTGAGAGGGAGGAGGAGGAGGACTGAGAAGGAGGAGGAGAAAGAGGACACAGGAGGAGGACTCAGGAGAAAGAGGAGGGGGAGGACTCAGAAGGAGGAATGAGGAGGACTCAGAAGGAGGAATGAGAAGGAGGAGAACTGAGGAGGAGGAGGAGGAGGACTGAATAGGAGGAGGAGGGGGACTGGGGGAGGACTGAGGAGGAGGAGTACTGACGAAAAGGATGAGGAGGAGGACTGAGGAGAAGGACTGAGGACTGAGGAGGAAGAGGAGGAGGAGGACCCAGGAGGAGGAGGACCCAGGAGGAGGAGGACTGAGGAGGACTGAGGAGGATGATGAGGACTGCAGAGGAGGAGGACTGAGGAGGACTGAGGAGGACTGAGGAGGACTGAGGAGGAGAAAGAGGACACAGGAGGAGGACTCAGGAGAAAGAGGAGGGGGAGGACTCAGAAGGAGGAATGAGGAGGACTCAGAAGGAGGAATGAGAAGGAGGAGAACTGAGGAGGAGGAGGAGGAGGACTGAATAGGAGGAGGAGGGGGACTGGGGGAGGACTGAGGAGGAGGAGTACTGACGAAAAGGATGAGGAGGAGGACTGAGGAGAAGGACTGAGGACTGAGGAGGAAGAGGAGGAGGAGGACCCAGGAGGAGGAGGACCCAGGAGGAGGAGGACTGAGGAGGACTGAGGAGGATGATGAGGACTGCAGAGGAGGAGGACTGAGGAGGACTGAGGAGGACTGAGGAGGACTGAGGAGGATGATGAGGACTGCACAGGAGGAGGACTCAGGAGAAAGAGGAGGGGGAGGACTCAGAAGGAGGAATGAGGAGGACTCAGAAGGAGGAATGAGAAGGAGGAGAACTGAGGAGGAGGAGGAGGAGGACTGAATAGGAGGAGGAGGGGGACTGGGGGAGGACTGAGGAGGAGGAGTACTGACGAAAAGGATGAGGAGGAGGACTGAGGAGAAGGACTGAGGACTGAGGAGGAAGAGGAGGAGGAGGACCCAGGAGGAGGAGGACCCAGGAGGAGGAGGACTGAGGAGGACTGAGGAGGATGATGAGGACTGCAGAGGAGGAGGACTGAGGAGGACTGAGGAGGACTGAGGAGGACTGAGGAGGATGATGAGGACTGCAGAGGAGGAGGACTGAGGAGGACTGAGGAGGACTGAGGAGGACTGAGGAGGATGGCTGATGAGGATGGCTGAGGAGGAGGAGGAGGAGAAGGTGGAAGAGGAGGAGTAGGAGGAGGAGGAGGAGGAGGAGGAGGAGGAGGAGGAGGAGGAGGAGGAGGAGGAGGAGGAGGAGGAGGAGGAGGAGGAGGAGGAGGCTGGAGGAAGCATCTAAATGTTATTTCAATTTTGTTATTTTTTGTCCGTTTTTGTCCGTTTTTGTCCGCTTTATTTTTGTCCGTTTTGAAAATATAGCTGCCAAACGGACAAAAACGGACAAAAAAACATGATCCCCCCCCCCCCCCCCCCCCCCCCCCGGTACACCAATACCTAGATACTAGGGTACACCAATACCTAGATACTAGGGTACACTAATACCTAGATACTAGGGTACACTAATACCTAGATACTAGGGTACACTAATACCTAGATACTAGGGTACACTAATACCTAGATACTAGGGTACACTAATACCTAGATACTAGGGTACACTAATATCTAGATACTAGGGTACACTAATACCTAGATACTAGGGTACACTAATACCTAGATACTAGGGTACACTAATACCTAGATACTAGGGTACACTAATAACTAGATACTAGGGTACACTAATACCTAGATACTAGGGTACACTAATACCTAGATACTAGGGTACACTAATACCTAGATACTAGGGTACACTAATACCTAGATACTAGGGTACACTAATACCTAGATACTAGGGTACACTAATACCTAGATACTAGGGTACACCAATACCTAGATACTAGGGTACACTAATACCTAGATACTAGGGTACACTAATACCTAGATACTAGGGTACACCAATACCTAGATACTAGGGTACACTAATACCTAGATACTAGGGTACACTAATACCTAGATTCTAGGGTACACTAATACCTAGATTCTAGGGTACACTAATACCTATACTAATGTGAAGGGTTGATATAAAACCCGGTTAGATTCTGCATCTAACTGTGATAATAATCTGTAGTGTTAATATATTGTATTTACAAAAGCTGTGAAACGCACGACACTAGAGCTAAAAAGATAAAGCACTACAAATTGCAACACAATACCCCTACTCAGTAACACTCAATATACCGTTAATACGTCAGCAGACACCAATCCTTGCTTAATGGAACTAACTCGTTCACACAAATGTCCTGCACCTGAAGGGAAACCCCATGCTCCTTCATAATATACTACACCTAAGAAAGGTGCTCCGTATCAGGTAATATTAAGTGCTCCTTCATAAAGTATTAGATCACGTTTATTTGGATGGATGGGTGGTTATATTAACTGATATAATACCCAGCTCCTCATTATACTATGTATGGATGAGGCTTGCTTATAAGCCACTAAATTCTAATATCTGGGAGATTGCAACTAAAAGGTGGAGTGCCATTTTAATGCGGAGATGGTAAAAACTAGCGTTCTTAACATATTATTTCGCCGCAGTTGCACTATAGACGCGATCAATTTCTTTTATTATTGAATAATAAATAGTTGAATGAGAGGTGCAGCTATAGTCACTACATTTTAGGCATGTTTTAATTTAAACGTCTCAATATCTGGTTAACCGTTTTATTGTGGTGAGGTAAAAGTTCTGGTTAGACTGCAGTGAAAGTCTGGACACTAATAAACCTAATAACGATAGAACTAGAACAACGTTAAACTAAAGATAAAACGTCCCTGTTACAGTGTATTTATTGGTTGTAGCTGTTGCTTCATTAGGGTAGCTTGTTCGGTGAAAATAATGTTCTAATATGATTGAATTGATTCTGTCACGAGGAATGGTCCATACAAATGTACATGCCTTAACAAACAAAACATCACGTACAATGATCGTGTATATTGAGGGTTTCTAAGAATATCCCACCAAACAACGATTGAAGAAAACATAATTTGTAATCCCCAAGGAATCCAGAAAAAAGGACAACATTTGGAGTAATGACTTAGTGCGGTCATATTAATACAGAAATACTAATGTGGTAAAGCTAAATAGTATTGCCAGATTTATGGCATCAGTCAAACAGTTATACAATAAATAAATAATCCATAAACATTGCATTTCCTGCATAATATTATATCGAAAGCGTACATATTGGGCAAATGTAGCCCGTTAAGTTTACTAAAAGTGCAGTGAATGTTACATGTGAGCAAGTGAACATAAAAGGGGAATACTCGTGGAAGGAATTCAACAGAAGCACGATTGGAATTCGTGAAACATGCTTGTGCAAGACGGAAGAAGAAACAAACATTAGAAAGAACCCTCAAGGGATAAACTAGTATTGATATTCGATATAGCAGAGTACCTGTGGTTAAGAGACAAGAAGCACTATTGTAAAACTCAGACAAGGGAGGGTGGGTTTTTGTGTAAACAAAATAGAGTTTACTACCACAAATACTGAATCTGTAAGTGCAGACATTATACAAAGTTATCTTGCTTGGACCCACGTCCACCAAATCTAATCAAAAGCCCGACCCAAAGGACCACCGCCACAGTATGCTTCCGAGGTTCCGGACAAAACGATTTCACCGGAGTCCCGATCAAAACATCCACATTCCTCTGAGCATTCCGGGGAACCAATCCTGGCTAATCATGTTAATATTTCCGCAGAGAGTACGGATAATAAAGCACGACATAAAGATCGGATTACGGTGAAAAAGTGATTAACAGTGTTATTAACACGTAGTGTAAGCGAGAAAACAGAAAACAATGGGAAACCATGGAGAAACTAGCGTGTGGGAAACCATGGAGAAAGTGGAGTGTGGGAAAGTGGGCAGAGAGAGTGGAGAGTGGAACTTCACAGGTGACACGCTGTGACAGGAGAATCAGTACTACACTGATAATTCTCACGCAAAACACCATTCTCAGCCTTCACACGTTTACACACGTTCCAGGACACTGTACACCCTCGCATGATTAGCTCTAAACACTTTTACACGCTTATATTTGTTTGTTTAACAACAACAAGTTACTTGATAATTTGTTGTTGGAACGCGTGCGGAGTGTTCAGTGACGTGTTTACTGATGATGAAATATTAGACATATTTCACATGCTTGTGAAGGTAAGGATATATCCACCGTATATATACTACAGGCTAATTGAGTGCGAAACTAAAACATATAATGCTGGATTTGCTAAGAAAACAACCGTAAATCTTACTATACAGAAAATTTGTACAGAAAGTAAGATGATCGGACTAACAACCCGTCAAAATAACGAAAGAAACGCCCAAAATAAACATTTAGGAAGAGTATAAACTAGAGGTATAAAGTGTAAAACCACGTGTAGAACAGTTTTAACACACACACAGACACAAGTCACACCCTCTACTAAAAACGGACCAGGTATATCGTACTAAAATATATATCGTACTAAAATGACACGTACATTTCACTTAGAGTTAGCATACCCAACATATGCACACCGTGACATCAATATGAGTGCTATTGGCGATATTAAATCACTGCTCTCAAGAAGGGTTGAAAATCAACACCAGGATGATTCCGGTGATATTCCAGTGATTCCGGTGATGTGCCTAGACCTTAAATAGTGATCTGCAGGAGATGGATCCACTTCTAAGAGTTCAAAAATGTCATAAAAATATTAGAATATAACAGCTGAAAAGAGATGAGACTCGGGTAAAAGTTCCGTTTCTTGCGTAAAATCAGGGTAATAAAAACATCAACAACTATTAGCGGGGGACATGTGGAAATTTAGCAACAATGTAGAGAATGCCAAATGTAGTGCCCTGAAATGCGGTTATCAGGAATTCAATAGAAAGTCCTGTGAGCCTCAACATTCCTTACCTGTCAACCTCCCTAACAAGACCCTGTATCATTAACAACTCCGAATACCCGGGTAATTAATCAATTACCCAATTAACCTAATTACATGACAACAGTGTGAAACCTACCTGTCTGGACACGCACTCAACATCCTCCTCTCCATCTCCAGCCTGCACCTCAGGAACTCCAGCCTAGCTGCCTGGTCGTCTATGCTGTCCACAGCGAAGTCAGCTATCTCTATGTCTGAGACAGCCCGACGGAGCTGCTCATCAGCCGTCTGCCACCGTCTCTCTGCTGTCCGTAATTGTCTGTCCAATTTTATCTGCCATTTTTCATCTACTGTCTGCCGTTTCTTGTTCACTGTCTGCCGCTGTATAGGTTTCTCTACTTGCCTCGGAGCCTCATTAGAGTACACAACCTCCTCTGATAGCCGTCTAACAGACGCGACCCATATCCCCCGAGGTCTCTGTCTTTTAGTTGAGGGATCTCTGATGACACTCTTCCTATCCAGACTGTTACACCGGGTAAAATCATCAGGTGGTAGGGTGCCTGGTTCTTCCTGGTAGGTGGGGAGGGAACCAGATCTGTGGTGGAGATATCTGTTGGAGGAGGAGTGGTAGTTGGGGAGGGAACCAGATCTGTGGTGGAGATACCTGTTCGAGGAGGATTTGTTAGATGAGGATTTGTGAGAGGGGAGGGGGCAGGTATTATCTGAACGTATTGAGGAATAGAAGGAGGGGAGGGTCTGTCCAGGCGGCAGGGAGCTTGCTCCTGCGGCTAGATAGTTTGCGGTTAGAGACCCTAGGTGTGGTACTGTTGGAGCTAGTTGAGCGGTGACGAGACTTTCCTCGAGCACGACCCTGAGATGATTCCCGTGAGCTGTATTGAAGCGGATCACGAGATGTATATTTTAGAGGATCATTGACAGCTGATGAAGATGTGAACAGGCTCCGGCTACTCGTAGAAGAAGTAGATATGGTTAAGAGGTCGCAGTCGCTCAACTGCAATATTTTGTAGCCTCTTGGGAGACTGAAATATTGACGACTCGATATGATCCGCTTTCTAGACTTCTTGTACTCGTTGGCAGAAGAAGACCGCCGGAACTGCTGATAATTTTCAGCATACTGTGGATGATACGTGTTGGGAGACGTATTCTTCTCTAGAGACACATTGGACAGCTGTGATATCAGTTCCCTCAGATTCTTCCTGCTCTCTTCCCCCTCTGATTCTGAGCATGACTGTTCTCCTTTTTCTCCTTTTTCCTTCAGCGCTTCTACTTCAATCTCTCTAGGATGGTAGATTCCAGAGTCTCCGTTCTGACGCTTAGTCTCCGACGTCTTCTCTTTTGTCCCCGACTGTCCCTTTTTCTTGGACTGAGGTTCATGCTCCAACATCCCCTGATGATCGGCGGTCATACAAAACGAGGTCAAAACTAACGATAAGTGATATACACTGTGTGCTGTGTTCTAATCCTGACAAACGAGATGGAATCAGAACCAATGAAAAGCCGGAAATCAAGTCACGTGACTAGTAAACAGCCAATCAGGGGAGGTTATATCAGTCAGCTGACACGTCAATCAGCCAGAAGTGTGCAAATACGCGTTAGGAACCTGTCATTCGATACAGCTCAGATAAAAGCACAGGCTGGATTAGGTCTGGGTTAAAAATTATACGAGAAGTTAAAAATTATACGAGTCAAAAACAAACTGACGTGAGGTCAGGAGAAACTGGAAACGGCACTGAACTCAGATCAAATCAGAAAGTTGTCTATTACAGGCCTATAACAAGCTGCCTGTATTACGATTGCATGAATATGAGAAGTGAGTAGCTTATGATGGAGGAGGAGCGCGTACTGAAGCGATGCTGCTATTATGAGGAATTCAGAAATATGTACGGTCAAAAATGTGCGTGGTGGCTTTGCTATCGAGTCGGCAGACTTTGTAACAGGCGGACGTTAGATACTAACTAGAGGTACAGTAGGGGGGAACACATTACTGTCTATCAGCTCTGCTAAAATCATCCTGCATTTGAGAGACCTCGATCTGACATTATTTGTGAAGGGTGTTGCTAATAATATAATAAATATATATTATATCATAAATAATACAATATGTTGCCAATAATATAATAGTGTGGCAGGATTTTTGTAGTACACAGATATCTGGTTATTACTTCGCTGTCATTAATTAATGTATATGGCCCCGGAAAGGAGTTCAACTTTTAGAATTTAGATGTTCCATATCTTTGAGAAAGAAATTAAGAAAAATTGTGAGGGAAAAGTGAAAGTAAAAAGAATTTAGATAACATTAACAACTCACTCGCCTATAAGAAGACTGGTTTTACTTTTAGCCCTCCCAGAAAACAGGAATCTTACTGACAAATCAGCCATGATAAACGGTCATGGTTTTGTGAAATCAATGAGCAGTTACCTGCTGAATCTTGTAATGGATTTGTTCACTAGCTTGACTAACTGGACTAGTTTCCTGGTTTGCAGCTGACCGTCCAATCTAATAACTTTAAACGGGATTGGTTGTAAGCAGGCTATTTGTGCATTATTTTCCGAAGTGTTGAAAGAAATTTAAAATAGTATAAAGCTTGAATACATCAGTGTGTACAGTAATTCAAGCTGATTACGATGGAGCTCACTGTTTTGTAGTGAACACAGCTCATGTTTCAATGATATGGCTTCAAAATCCACAGTTTCAGGTAAAAATGTTTTCTTGAAATGTTCGTGATACAACTTAAATTTACAGTTATTAGGTATGGCATTATCAATGACGTGACCTTATCTAATCCGATCATATCACGTGATCCCATTTCATTTGTTCCTCTCTTGTATCGTATCCGTTTCTCTTTGCACAACCTACTGTGATCTGACCAGGGAACGTGATCTGATCCGTCATGAGATCTGATGTCAGCACCCTCCCAGAGGTGCGACCGAGCTCCAGTAAGCATGTGGCTCCACCAAGATGAATGAGATCTTGTTACATGGTGTCAAGCAATATACCACAGCATGGTAACTGGTCATATAAATAGCAAATCTTCATTCGTAGAGTATATCATCAATCGTCTACTATCTATCTAACTTTAACAATCTACATCTTCCTTTACAATATGGGTCAGTGTTGCTCTTCCAAACAATCCCTCAAGAAGAAATCCTCCAAGAAGAACAGGAAAGCTATGAAGAATGCCTCGACCATCACCTTCCCTCAGCTCTCCTTCTACGAGGATAACTACATCACCCCCTACAACCCTATCCGACACCAGTTCTCCCAGCCTGCTGAAGCTGCTCCTGAACACACTACAGATGCTCTGGTTAACAGGGATGTTCTGGACGCTCTGGTAGCTCACTTCTGCAACTGTTCCTACAGCACTAGGTGTCCTCATCGTCCACAAGAGACTCCGGTTAGAAGGAACGGATATAGAAGATACTCTGAACAGGATGCTTACCCTCTCACTTCCTCTAGAACTAGAACTAGGAGGACAACAGCACCTACTTTCCCTACAACTGTCCCTACTTTCAACTGGAATCCTCGAACAGAGGTAATTGAGGAACAGCTGCCACGACAGCGTCACTTATCAGATATTTCAGACCTCAGTGCTCCTGTCCATTCCTCTACACAAATAACCAGAACTCCCCCTATCCACTCTTCCACCCAGATAGGTGATCACGATGACACCTGCCTAGTCCACAAACTTGGGCTCTCCAATTCTGACTCTAGTAGTAGGTTCCAGAACACAGTGAACGAAGAGAACACCATGATGGAAACCCTTCCTTCCTTTGATGAGAATGATGAAGAGGTCTATGGATACAAGTTCCAACCTCATGAGCTCTCCGAGATTGAGAAGAGTGTTATTTGGGTTTAAGATGCTTTTGATAAATATTTGTTACGTTTACAAAAAAAACCTAACTATGTTTCTTAATAAGGAATACAAATTTCAAATCTTAAGTTACAATGGCAACAGTCAAGATAAATATAATAATATATCTTATTTAGTCGGTGTGCAGTCGGTGTGTATGAATGGGTATGAATGATACATCTAACTCTCGAAGTAGGAACTGTAAACCCTGGCCGTGATTTCAAACAAAGCTTGATGTTTTTAATAATTTATTTACCTACCCAATTCTTGTCGGTTCACGATAGTGGACCTAAAATTTGATTTTAATCCTGTTTGTAATCGGTCTCAATCCGTGAATACGATAGTTTCCTATTTTTTAAAGAGTTATCTTTTCTAGGCACAACTAACTAAATATAATAGCAACTGTACCCTACCAGTTATCGTCCGGAGACGAGACCCTCAAGTTCTGCAACTCGTCCTCCCCCACATCCTCCCCCTCCGAGTTCTCCTCCCCCTCAGAGTTCTCCTCCCCCTCAGAGTTCTCCTCATCACTCACACACTTATCACTGTCACTCACACCATTAGTATCATCGCTCATGTCACCACCACCTATCAGGTTATCCTGACTACCACCTGGAGCTGTGTCGGTACTGGAGTCGGACAGGTAGTACATCATGATGTTGTTGTACAGTTTCATTGGGTAGCTGACGAGGGAACGCGGGGGTTTATACTGATGTTTACAGAAGGTATCACGTAACTAGGAAATAAAGCAAGGTGGGTGCGGAGATCAGGTTCTGTGGGACTCTCTGAATTAAGCTGTAAGATGGAAATGCTCAAAGCAAAATTTGAGGAAATTCACTCTCTACCTACGCACAAACACTATCAACGTACGAACTACGCAAATCAAAGCAAAACTCAAAATTTATTACAGAAACAATAGTGCTCCGTACAACTCCTGTATCTAAACGCCAAAATCTATCAATTTTAATTTGCAGCGTATTGCGACATCCCGATGAATAACAGAGTGTCCTTTTCCCTAGGGAGATGAACGATCAAATTAAGAAATTATGCTGTTCCAGTCTCATTAAATATGCGCATTTTTTGTGGGGCTACCAGTATTTAAAACTGAGCGGCCACAACAATTGTAAAAGGCATTGAACAATTGCCGCTGCTTAAATCATGCTTGCTAATGTCTCCACTACACAACACCTAACAAATAAATAGCGCTAAGTTAAAGAAACAATAGGCTGCACTACTAGATGCACTAGATCCAACTCCCAGGCGAGTCCGAGACCAGTGACCACTAATCTGATGGCACCTAGAGCAGATCAGCCCCTGAGCCCCTAGTGGTACTAGGTGTTTGATCTAGTAGTCCCGACACAACGGATCATTTCCTAACACACTGGAATTACCTTTAACTCAGCTAGAACGACCCGCAGCTCGGTATATCAAATCAATCGATATATCGGACAGTCTAGAGCTTAAACGGTACATCTAATCGTTTGATCCCTGATTGCTTCCCCACAACTGTGAACAAGAGTAGACGTTGAATAGAAAAGTTGCGGATAAAACGTTAATGAAAGTGGTGTATAGGGGAGGCAATGAACATATGAACCGGGTAATCCAATGCTACACTTACACTATACCAACTAGTATTCTATGTTGCCGCTAAATCTGGGCAATCAAATGGGTCTAAATAAAGTAGGGAGGATAACAAACTGAATGAGGAACAAACGGAGTATCTAATAATACGAGGGATACAAAAGCTGTAGGTAGAATATGTCATTATGTTTCATATACCAAAAAGCCAGTAAAGGAGGGTGGCAGCGATCAAATCATAGCTCAGTCACAGTCCATTAGGAAGCATTCAAAGATTAGAAACCCAGTGACAGCATACCCCCGTGTGAGGGGGTAGCGCCAGGAACGCTATTTAACATCATTAAATTTAATGTAATATGCACAATGATGGGTGGCACTCGTTCTGTGTAACAATAACATATGACGATATAAGGGCCCGTTACAAGGGGCGATATAAGGCTCGAGATTAGTGGCATCAAATTTAATGTTATCAAACAATACGAATGTTCCGGAACGAATTTACAGAACAGAGCGCTTAGTTAAAGTTGCCAGGAATTGAGCGGAGTAAGCAGTATTTAACATTATAAGCAGTATTTAACATTATAAGCAGTATTTTTCTATGATTGACTAAACATTGAGCCCACTGATTTCATTGTTTACAGTAAGCACTAAGCATGAAAGAAGTATAGAAATGGAAGCAGCGCTTCACGTACGCATGGCATTATACGCTCACCGCAAAAGCTGATTCAACAAAAAAACACTGGGGGACAATGTTCGAAATTCAATATGCAAATTCCTCAAATGCTACCGGAGATAAGGTGGCTGCAGGTTCCAGCCCCTGTAAAATGCAGGGGACACACACTTTAAGACATTACATACTACCATGGAGAAACATAATGTTACATTTTGATTGAGGCGGAGAAAATATTATATTGAAGAGTAAAGCATCCACCCCCTGGATTCATCAAGCAAGAAAATGGTGGCCAATCGGGTGGCAGAACGACCAGATGAGCCAACAAGAAGGCTGGATATGGATCACGTGACCATGAGGACAATCACAAAACACTGAACAAATGGTGTAGTTTACGAAGGAGCACATGTATATTGTAGGTGTAGGGGGCATGTGGAGTGTTTATGCGAATGTTTAGCGTTTTTACAGCTGAATTTCACACGATCGTAGGTAAAAGCAATATTCTAAGCGACAGGTCTACAACAAAGTAATCGATAATTGAAGGGAGTACAGTATATAATAAAGTAATATAGCTATTTGTAAATTTAGAAAATATGACATTCCGATAGTAAAACCCTTTACCTTAATTATGTATCTAATAACTATGTGACTATAACCCGACACACTCTGCAAAACTTAAACGACAGTCCAATGGCACAACTAAACTATTTTACTGGTAACTTGGAAAGAACGCAAAAATTAAGCTCCAATTGAACATTACGAGGAGGTCGATAAAGCCGTATTTGGAGCTTGAAACACAAGGAGTGTCTTTAAACAGAGAATGTTCCAGCAGTCCGATCAGCTTAAACGATTGTAGTCTGTATATGTAAACACTGGGATAGGGGCTATAAACGAGTGTAGGCACCGGGGTACCGCCTTCATACATATCAAAGTAATTTAGATTGTAGCTGAAAACAGAGAAATAGCAGGACCTGTAGCTGAAAACAGAGTAAGAGCTGTAAAGCTGTAATGTTTGAGGATAGAACACAAAGTAGTTACAGCGCCTTTAAACGACGCTTTTAACGGGAACATGTTACTACTATATAATCGTAACACAATCCTCATTAAACTTGAAAGCTATATAATAGTAGGACACTGTTGAACACACACACGTACTGCGGGTCTTAATATAATGTAGGGGGCCCTTTTAGTGACCATGTGTGCTTAATTCGTTTAATGTGAGGCGGTCATTCGAGAACAAATTGGGGTCTTGTGTAAGCTGTTAGTTGTAGGTCATCTCTCTTTGATGATGATGATGATGATGATGATAGGTGGAACTTAATCAACAGAGACGAAACAATAGCACCAAATGCGAGTGTAATAATATCATGATAAAATCTCATGATATCAAGTAACAATAAGAATTACTGCTTTACTGGTGTGTGAGAAATGTTTTACCTGCGTTTTTATCAAGATAATGGTACCCTGAACCTTAACATCCAGTATCAAGCGTGGGAGGGTATTGTAGGATAACAGACACAATTGCAAATATACTGCAAATACACACACTACAACAAACGTTAGTACACGTATAATGTTAGAACAGATGGCTAACAGACACGAGCGTTCGCGTGTGGTTGCAGATGCTATGAAACAGGAATTTGATCTCACAAGAACGGGAGCCAATCACAGCGCCGCATTGGGACATGTGGTGTGCGCGAGCCAATCAGAGGAGACTATTAATGTCACGTGGGTTGCTCATCAGCCAATCAGTGATCATCCCGTGAGTTCAGCAGGTGGTTTTCTGAATTCTGAAGAGTGAAGGGCGGACTCGGTTTGCGTCATTTTGGTTTCGGAGTTAGTTCTTTGGTTATTTATAGGTTTGGTTTCATATTAATAAGATTTTATTTTGGTATCCGGAATTTTCATCTGGTGTTTTCATACGAACATTTAGTCCGGTATTCGAAGCGATGAGTTGGTTGCTACATCCTTGTAACGCTAACAGTCCAGTTAAAGTTAAAGATTTTACCACAAGTCACAAGTGACTGGATAGTTTGTCTCAAGTCATAAGATTGGAAAGCGATGTAAAATGAATTGATCATGACTCTAATGAAGTTTCAAGAAATTGATAAATCAATAAAATTGATGTTTGTGAGATGGATGAAGGATATTTTATTAGTATAAAATCGGTAAATAATTCAATAAGAATAATATGGTAAGTTAATGTCATTAAAGAAATTACCAACATAGTAATAGTATCGAAGTACGAATACAGGGATAACGTTAATAAAATTATGATAAACAGGTTAAAAATCAGAAATATCCAAACAAAATATTTTGAAAACAAAAGTGTCTGTCAAACCAACGATATCGCGGAAAAAGTACAAAATATTCGATGAATGTAATTATCCACAAGTATCTAGAAGTCTTATCAGCATGCAATGTAATTTGCTGCCCCACCAGATACGCCGCGTATAGATTAAAAATGACCCCTGTGCTTTGCGGATAAGGATAATGGAGGTTGAAGTATTCAGAATATTTGATACCGGGGAAATGTGCCGCTCCAGACGCCTTCTACGCTCCTTATATGGGCATCACGTGGCCGCTCCAGACTACCTACTTGTAGCAGGCTGTAGACAAGTTACAGTTAACACGTTGAATAATTTTATGCTGCCGAAAATGTGATTGTAACCGTTTCACAGATCGTTTTAGTAAGACTGCAGTCGCCAAAACTTCTGCAAGTTCAACATTTATACTCACATGAAGACTGTTTTGTACAGGAGGTGCCTCATCTTCAAGCAGTGTAGCTCCTTATATGGGTATCACGTGTCTCTACAACTCCTTATATGGGCATCACGTGGTGTAGCTAACAGTGCTGCTCCTTTACGTTTACATGTTGTGAGCGATAGATTCTGATTTCTGGGAACCCCGCAACTCAAGCTATGTCAAAAATGAAACTGTGTTATTACTATGCAGGAACACAATGCACGTACAAATCAGTTGCAGTAGTTAACATTTAGGGGGGGGGGTGTCATGTCCGTCTATGTCCGCCTATGTCCTGTCCTTTTTGGATTCTATGAGACAACGGACGTGTTTTTTGGGACATAGGCGGACACGGACGGACATTGGCGGACTCGGACGGACATTGGCGGACTCGGACGGACATTGGCGGACTCGGACGGACATTGGCGGACCCGGACGGACATTGGCGGACTTGGATGGACATTGGTGGACATTAGCGGACATTGGTGGACATTAGCGGACAAAAATTTTGAGGACTGAAGAGTACTGAAGAGTACTGAAGAGTACTGAAGAGTACTGAAGAGTACTGAAGAGTACTGAGGAGGATGGCTGAGAAGGATGGCTGAGAAGGATGGCTGAGGAGGATGGCTGAGGAGGATGACTGAGGAGGATGACTGAGGAGGATGACTGAGAGGGAGGAGAAGGATCAGGAAGACCCAGGAGGAGGAGGAGGAGGAGGACCCAGAAGGAGGACCTAGGAGGAGGAGGAGGAGAACTGAGGAGGATGACTCAGGAGGAGGAGGACTCAGGAGGAGGACTGAGGAGGACTGAAAAGGAGGAGGACTGAGGAGGATGGCTGAGGAGGATGGCTGAGGAGGATAACTGAGAGGGAGGAGGAGGAGGAAGAAGAGGAAGAGGACTGAGGAGGAGGAGGAGACGGACTGAGGAGGAGAAGGAGGACCCAGGAGGAGGAGGACCCAGGAGGAGGAGGACCCAGGAGGAGGACCCAGGAAAAGGCCCCAGGAGGAGGAGGAGGACTGGGGAGGAGGAGAACTGTTGAGGACTGATGAGGAGGACTGAGGACGAGGAGGAAGAGTAGGAGGAGGACTGAGGAGGGGAGGAGGAAGAGGACTGGGGAGGATCAGGAAGACCCAGGAGGTCCCAGGAGGAGGAGGAGGAGGAGGACCCAGGAGGAGGAGGAGGACTGAGGAGGACTGAGGAGAAGGACTGACGATGACTGAGAAGGAGGAGGACTGAGGAGTACTGAGGAGGATGACTGAGGAGGATGGCTGGTGAGGATGGCTGAGGAGGATGACTGAGAGGGAGGAGGAGGAGGACTCAGGAGGAGGACTCAGAAGGAAGAGGAGGAGGACTCAGGAGGAGGACTCAGGAGGAGGACTCAGGAGGAGGACTTAGGAGAAATGACAAGGAGGACTGAGGAGAACTGAGGAGGAGGAGGAGGAGGAGGACTGAATAGGAGGAGGAGAAGGAGGGGGACTGGGAGAGGACTGGGGAGGAGGACTGATGAGAAGGATGAGGAGGAGGACCCAGGAGGAGGAGGACTGAGGACCGAGGAGGAAGAGGAGGAGGATGAAGAGGAGGAGGAGGACCCAGGAGGAGGAGGACTGAGGACGAGGACTGAGGAGGACTGAGGAGGATGGCTGAGGAGGATGACTGAGAGGGAAGAGGAGGAGGAGGAGGACTGAGAAGGAGGAGTAGGAGGAGGACTGAATAGGAGGAGGGGGACTGACGATGACTGAGAAGGAGGAGGACTGAGGAGTACTGAGGAGGATGGCTGAGGAGGATGGCTGGGGAGGATGGCTGAGGAGGATGACTGAGGAGGATGACTGAGAGGGAGGAGGAGGAAGACTCAGGAGGAGGACTCAGAAGGAAGAGGAGGAGGACTCAGGAGGAGGACTCAGGAGGAGGACTTAGGAGAAATGAGAAGGAGGACTGAGGAGAACTGAGGAGGAGGAGGAGGAGGACTGAATAGGAGGAGGAGGAAAAGGAGGGGGACTGGGAGAGGACTGGGGAGGAGGACTGATGAGAAGGATGAGGAGGAGGACCCAGGAGGAGGAGGACTGAGGACCGAGGAGGAAGAGGAGGAGGATGAAGAGGAGGAGGAGGACCCAGGAGGAGGAGGACTGAGGACGAGGACTGAGGAGGACTGTAGAGGATGGCTGAGGAGGATGACTGAGAGGGAAGAGGAGGAGGAGGAGGAGGAGGACTGAGGAGGACTGAGAAGGAGGAGTAGGAGGAGGAGGACTGAATAGGAGGAGGAGGGGGACTGACGATGACTGAGAAGGAGGAGGACTGAGGAGTACTGAGGAGGATGGCTGAGGAGGATGGCTGGGGAGGATGGCTGAGGAGGATGACTGAGGAGGATGACTGAGAGGGAGGAGGAGGAAGACTCAGGAGGAGGACTCAGAAGGAAGAGGAGGAGGACTCAGGAGGAGGACTCAGGAGGAGGACTTACGAGAAATGAGAAGGAGGACTGAGGAGAACTGAGGAGGAGGAGGAGGAGGACTGAATAGGAGGAGGAGAAGGAGGGGGACTGGGAGAGGACTGGGGAGGAGGAGGACTGATGAGAAGGATGAGGAGGAGGACCCAGGAGGAGGAGGACTGAGGACCGAGGAGGAAGAGGAGGAGGAGGACCCAGGAGGAGGAGGACTGAGGAGGAGGAGGACTGAGGAGGAGGACTGAGGAGGACTGAGGAGGATGGCTGAGGAGGATGACTGAGAGGGAAGAGGAGGAGGAGGAGGAGGAGGACTGAGGAGGACTGAGAAGGAGGAGTAGGAGGACTGAATAGGAGGAGGAGGAGGGGGACTGGGGGAGGACTGATGAGGAGGATGGAGGACTAAAGAGAAGGATGAGGAGGAGGACTGAGGACTGAGGAGGAAGAGGAGGAGGATGAAGAGGAGGAGGAGGACCCAGGAGGAGGACCCAGGAGGAGGAGGAGGACCCAGGAGGACCCAGGAGGAGGACTCAGGAGGAGGAGGAGGACTGGGGAGGAGGAGGACTGTTGAGGACTGATGAGGAGGACTGAGGACGAGGAGGAGGAGTAGGAGGAGGACTGAGGAGGGGAGGAGGAAGAGGACTGAGGAAGATTAGGAAGACCCAGGGGGAGGAGGAGAAAGAGTAGGAGGAGGAAGCATCTAAATGTTATTTCCATTTTTGTCCGTTTTTGTTCATTTTTGTCCGCTCTATTTTTTGTCCGTTTTGAAAATATATGGTACCGAACGGACAAAAAACATGATCCCCCTATAACAGCAAAAATTGAACATTTTATTTAGCAATTTAGGTGTCCATTTATGTCCGCCTATGTCCGTCTATGTCCGCCTATGTCCGCCTATGTCCGTCTATGTCCGCCTATGTCCGCCTATGTCCGCCTATGTCCTGTCCTTTTTGGATTCTATGAGACAAGCGGACATAGACGGACGTGACACCCCCCCCATTTAGTAAATCTGATATTACATACAAATTATTGAAAACTGCGTTTAATTTCAGCTGTCGACCACAGAACAAGACGAAAGCCACAAAAGAAGGACTGCACAAAACGGGCAGAAGCTCATCAAGCTCCTGAGTCCGTCTCGGACACAGACAAATTCTCAACACCAATTAAAAATTTCAAAAAACTCAAAAAAAAGGGCGTCGGTAGATGAACCTCAAAAAAGTGTGCAAAACCTTCTAAACAAAAAACTTCACACAAGTGGAAATTAAACGGGTGATATCAGCCTTCAGAGCAACCCTACAACCTCAAAACATCTTGAGCCAGCAGCAGCAGTTTCCATTATCCCTTCCCGGGTATACATTATTAAGTTATGTGAGCTGTCTAGAACTAGCTCTACAATACAATAATATATCCACATGGAGCGTATGTTAGCGGTACCCAAAACAAAACGGGTTGAGAGAAGGCCGACACCATCTTATGTAATCAACCAATAATATTCAAGTCATGTCTATAGTGGGGGGGGGGGGGGTGTGAGTCAGAGGGAGTTATTATAGTTACAACTACTTCCTCATTTGGTTATGAAATGAACTTGACACTTCCCCAGCTCGAGGGAAGTGTTTTTCATTGGCCGAAACACCACTTGTAACTTGGCCTAAACAGCGTCAGTTTTAAAGGATCTTGCAGGTGTTTACGCGTCTTCCGCTTGTGATATATAACGAAGTTATGATTAATATTATGAGCATATTTTCAGCTAGACAGGGGTTCATTAACGCCTGTTCTGATTGCACGCATTAGCTGTCAGACTCAAATCAACATTCGCTCAAATGGATAGTCTGACACAAACTGAAGATACGAGTTGAAGCTGTGGATTGACGTAATACATAAGATACAAAACAAAACGATTGTGTCAATTAGAAACCAATTTAACACGCATAACCGCGGACAGTTGCAAGAAGATAATCAACATTCAACACACAGTGCTACCAAGTTACTAACAACATGTTTTTTAGTTGTTAATTCACTTGTAATTTGTAAAAAACTTTATCTAATGAGATGCACAAATTAAGTTGTAAAAAAGCTGTCCAGAAACCATTTAAAGTTGGTACACACAGTGAAAGGGCGGTTAATGGGTAATAGGTAAAGGGGTAATGAACAGAGCCAAGACTGTAGTGTACAACACAACCACTCACAAGCTCTCTTGTGTCTGAAACCTTACAAGTACCGCCACTAAAGCTAGCTCACTTTAAATCGGGGGCTTAGTATCGTGGTTCTGCTGAATTATCCTTATGTGTGAAATTAATAAGCGTGTTGATATAGTTGATATAAAGCGTGTGGATGTAGCCTAAAGCGTGTTGATATAGTTGATATGAAGCGTGTTAATGTAGTGGAGGCAAGCCATTTCGCGTGGTAGATTAAGAGGAAGTGGTGTTCAAGAATCCGTAAACTGTTCTTGACAATAATCGAAAATAATCAATCGAGTTTTTCTACTGAATAAAACGGAGAAAATGTTTTTAAACATATGAAAACAAAAGACACATTATTGAATATTATTGAATATATATATTATATATTATAATGTATACCAATTATCATTGTGATATGCACTAACAATATTCCTATTCTGAATAATATGAAAATAATTATGTAAGGACGAAACATCAGTAATTGCTTGATCGTGATTTAGCAGTGAGAAATCTCAGTATAGTGTTTGCGGGAAGCAAATTCCACGCTAAAAGAAATACGTCCGTATATCCGTAAAGAATTTAATACAGTGAAACCTCTATATACCGGGCCTCTCGGGGGAACTAAAAGTGCACGGTATATCGAGGTAACCGGTATAGAGGCACGGTATATTAGGACGCAATGAAACTACCGGACCACGATGTATGGGACTTGCCACCTCATGGCAACATTAAAATATATCGACTCTGTTACACCAGCTGATCTCTGGGTGAAGGGTAAAGGTTTTATTGTAACTTAAAAACTGAACTATTTACTCAGTAGGTGTCCACAAACTCACTTGTCGTTGAGGTTAGGATCTCCAGAAAATGACCCAGAGTCAGAGTCTCTTGGAAGGGAGTTGTTGAAATCATTATCTCTCGGAATCTCCCAAGAATCAGGATCTCTCGGAATAGACCAGATAGAGTCGCCCACGAAACATGTCTGGTAGAAGCCTATCTCTAGGATAGTCACCAACATTCCTCCCACTCCACCACGCACAGGAATGTAGCGGTAACATAGAGAGGGGCGTTACCCTCAAACACGGTAAATACCACGAGGTACGGCAAAGCACGGCAAATCGAGATATTTATCAGCGGAATTACATACTGACATTGAAACAGTCAGATAAACGCACAGTGTACTCAAGATTTCACACGTTCAAACTACAGCGTATACATAAGTTGCCGGGATTACCTAGCTACTATATATTACTGTATATATACAGTATAACTGTATAAGTTGCGGGGATTACTCTCAGCTACTGTGTGAACTTTCGGAATACAATGAGATAAACTGAGTGCCAGGTAAACACTAATACCGGGGAGGCGACTACAAGCAGGGAGAGACAGCCAGGAAGGGGCTGGGATTACATATTATGGGGGTAGATGTATGGGTAATCCGTGTAATGGGGGTAAGGGGAGGTGAAAAGATCTGTCCTTTAAAGACCTGTATTGTTATGATCAGTGCTCTATCCCCTTGCTTGCACATTTATCCCATAAAACGGGGAGAAGGGGGCGTCAGAAGATCCGGGTAGTTTGTATTGTTACTGATACACTTACTACGGGGTGTTCGTACACATTTAGGACTGCCTAAGGAGGTGACGTAGCAATTGTTCCCGCAGCACTCACTAGAGAATTTTGTACTTGAAATTATTCTGCTTGTCTAGAATGTAGGCTAAAGAGCCAGAGTATATATTTTCACGTCTTTAATATCGCCTGTTAATGCTAGATTGTTCAAATACGGATCTTGGAAGAGAGGTGGTTGATCTTTTCTTCGATTTAAAATGAAGCAGGAGAAGGACATCAGGCCCAAGACAAAGCTCAGGTGAGGACGTATAAATTATAATGTTATTCAGGAATCAGGATAGAAACAATGTTTCACAAGTTAGGGTCATCAAGGTACATCAGTAAAGCTGCACGGGGTGGACTTAATTAATAACAAGCTTGTACGCAAGATATTGGAATTGTTGTTGACCCGATAATACAAATCAACGCAATTAATTCACCCCTTAGAGGTTTCTTGGGCCAATAGGCGCTTCTCTAAATACTGCATATTATTTTGTTAATTTCTGTGAATAATATCCTTACTTAAGAGTATTTGACTTACAAGTTCTTGAGGACGAGTATTAGACTTACAAGTTCTTGAGGACGAGTATTATACTTACAAGTTATTGAGGTTGAGGAAGAGTATTTGACTTACAAGTTATTGAGGTTGTTGATCAGATCAGGATCAGTGTGTTGTAGGGACCACGTGGAATCTCCCAGAAAACATGTCTGATAGAACATGTCAGACGCTCCATCATGTCCTCACCGTCATCTTCATCATTCAACTTCAATTAGAGGATTTAGATGAATTTACTGAGGTTCAAACTGATCGCAAACGTGGAATATACGGGAGATAAAACTTGATCTGAACGATCGAAAAGATCAGCAAGGAACAACGTGTTATAACCACAAAAACCAGATTATTTCAGAAAATACAATTGCAAGATTGCTCTTATCTGACATCTACAATGAGCAGTCTATTGTACTGTCAACAATAACAGGGGTCAAACGAGCATTGTTAGAAACCACAAACTATTTACAAAGTAACAACTTGTGCAATGTGCAACACAAACTATTTACAAAGTAACAACTTGTGCAATGTGCAACACAAACTATTTACAAAGTAACAACTTGTGCAATGTGCAACACAAACTCACAACCACAAATAACTCCCGATAAATCTGCTGCACAAGGGGCCTCTAGTATTAGGAGCTCTAGGTACTTAACTGATAATAGCGCCACTTTATCAACAAACAAAAGGTGAAGATTTTGGGAGTGTCTCGTGTCCAAATCGGGTTATATTTCTAGTTGCACTGTTGCTGTCCTTACCAAACGTTTTTTGTGTGTCAAAAAAATGTAACATATTACAACATCTTTTAAAAAGCGTTATCAGTCCTTTTTTATTGTGCAACCATTAGGTCATTCGTGAAGAAGGTTTCTCTGACTGGGAACAAGTATCTAAAGGAGCAATTCAGAAGAACCACATTCAAAAGCGAAATATCTAAAAGTGGTACTAGGGAGAACGACCAAGCAAAATGGTCCTAACACAACTTCTGAGGAAATGTACACCTGTGTGTGTAAGAGCTATGGTAGAAGCGTCAAAACGTCGTACTACGCATAAAGGCAACCTGATTATGAGACCTTATCAAATTACACATAATGAGTCCTTAAAACGCAATTCAGCCCGCAAGTTGCTTATCTCTGGTGGATGTCCAGCGTTGTGAGCTGTGTTTTACTGCTCGGTATGCATGCAACATGCTGCAACATGCTGCTCGTGTTTGTAAACATATTTAGTAAGTCATAAAAACTAAATGAAGTCATAGTCATGCTAACGTAATTGAAAGCCACAGCCAGACTATGATGACGCCCGTGTCCTGGGATTGTAGGCTATAATATTGTTGAATTATAAGCATCAAACGTATTGTGTGATCCTGAAACCTTTCCGATCTTTATTGCGATATTTTATATTACATAATATTAAAATGCAGATATTGTTCGGCTAATTATCCCAACTAAATGGTTCCTATTGCTCAGCCGTGTCTAATAATAATAGAGTGGGCAATGGGAAAGCAGTGAATCGTGACACTAAATGTAAGCTAACGAGTAACGACAGATGCGAGATTCAAATAACAATATAATAAATATGTAACCGCATATTAAAATGTCAATATTATATCTTATGTTTTAATGAAAATATGGTGAATGCTATTTCCCGTTTATCGGTTAAATGTCAAAGCACATTAAGCATCATTAGGCAAGATCAATACTACTATACTGAGTATGAGAATAAAATGAGAATAAAATGAACGCAGGGCAGTATCCGGTGGGGCCATGTTTTGAAATTAGATAACTCTAAAATTAAAATATAAATAAGACCGAATGTGATATGGGGTAGTCGTTGGTACACACAGTGTACTGTACTATGTACAGATTATTGCAGAATAAAGCAGAATTACTGGTGGTCGGTACTGTGTATATTTTCAACTTAGTAACTCTGGCTCGTCATTTCCGCTTGTGTGCCGTATTAGTGGCACTAATTTGTGCGAACAGCATTAGTTTAATTTAAGACTATAAAATTGAAAGAGAGAACTTTGAAACGATAAAGAAAGAGAGCTGTCAGATTTGAAATTACAAAGCTACTCAGATAAAGAGGGAGCCATAAATGCCACAGTGGATTGGATATGTGATTAAGGAAATGTGGATAATTGTAAGTGATATTTGTTAAATAAGGGGATGATGTTTCTCACAGCTTACCTATTAATAGCGCTATCGCTCGTTTTTCGGTGTTGTCTCTCGATTGTTCCGTTCAGATCGTTCAATTTGTCAGACACATCTCCATTCAATTTCTCCATCACTACGTCATTCAACGCTATTACCACACCATCCGCCACTATTTCCTCGTCTTGTTCCTGTAAATAAATAAGATTAGTTCTCAAGTTATGATCCGGAAATTTAACAAGAATAGCGCTAAAATTAAGTATAATTTGCAGAGCATAACACATGGGTACGCGCGCAGCAAAAGACGCGCGAAAATTCGTTGACAAGAGTTGACTTACTACAAAAACGTCATCGCGCGTTCCAATAAATACGCTACAAATATTGACACGAAACGCCGTGTGCTCCCAATTCATTGTGACCAAGATAACGATTGTTCTAAGGCATCAGTGATCAGGCATTGTCATTCTGATAATCTGATCAAAACAGGCGTGCTAATCATAGCCAGGCCCTTGGTATCACTACATCGTATCATCATCGCAATTCCAGTCCTTTGTTTAAAGGACAATCTGCTCAAACCCAAATAAGAATATTTTGATCAAATATAATTTCGGTCACTAATTTGAAAAAAAACCCTTTAATGACGGCAAGATAGTACTCTAACTCTAACTCTACACAGCTTTCTTAGTAGACTCACGACTAAATATCTCTTCCAGAAAAGGTGATGGTAAATTCCCAGCTAACAAACATATCTAATATCTCTATAATTATCCCAAATATGGTTTGATTGGGAGGCCTCTAAATTACCAGACACATATGTATAATTGCACAGGTATGTCCGCCACAACTTCTAAGTAATTTAGAGACGGCCGCGTAACGACAGACAATATTTGGATGTTATTAGATTTTGTGGCTGAATATATGAATAATATTTTGGAGAAAGTTGTACGTGAATTAAGGCGGATGTTTCTTACATTGTGACAGAATCTTCATTTAGTGCACAACCACTGACATGCATAATATTGAATATTATTTGTTGGGCACCTCAACAATAATACATCAGAGATCACATTATAAGAGACCATAATATCGTACATGATAACTCTGCCCAATGTATGGTAACCAAGGCACCAATTCCAGGCTAATATGTTAATCTAACCACAGTAATCTAACTCCTATCTTACAGTACACTCTGTTTGAAGTCTTGTGTTTCCCAAAACTTACTGACCAGATTCGAGCACTGCAGATCTTGACTACACTAAAATAGTTACTGAGCTCACGAGATCTTCACAATTGTTTAAGTGATTTTACTGGATATAATCCAGGGAAGGGAGATATATCCCGTATTGTACGGTAGTACGGTAGATATAAGATATATCCCGTACAATTCAAATGAAATGTGCCGACTAATTTGGTAATTACCCCGCAGTTAATGACCTCTTAAACCCAGCCCAGATCCCACTCTGGCACAAAATTCTCACTGCGCCGTGCCAAGTTTTTATTCTCACAGCGGATGTAACACAACATTTTGTAAATGAACACTTCTTGGGCATCTGAGAAAATGCAGACTAATCGGGATAAGATTGAAGTGGAGAAACAGGGCACATTTACCTGGCGGTAGATTGTCGTCACAGATAGGTGGGTAGGTTCAGATCCCTCACTACTGCTTTCATCAGATTCTCCATTACAAAACATACAGTTACTATCACTACATTTACTATCACTATCGTTACTTTCACTTCTGTTACCATCGCTACTGTTACCATCACTACTGTAACCATGGTAACCATTTTGGTAACCAGAGTTTCGTCTAGTAGCGCACAGTAACGGTAAACAGCACAAGGTCGTGGTATAATCCATCACTTTCAACATTATCACCCTGTTACAAATCTCTTGTAACACTGTAACACTCTAGATTCCTGCTTTATCTAGCTAGACTGGCAGTATTCCAGTCAGGTAAAAAGTTACTAGATATAATACAGTAACACTGTGTAGAACCGTGATAAGACTGTTCTAAATCAATATCACATTATATTAAGTGCACTTTGAGTGATTGTTCGATCTAATTTCGACAAGTTTTACAAGATTTAGAAGAGAAGTAAGAAAATAGAGGGATGGAACAATAGAAAGTCGATAAAGTGACAAATACTACCATTAAAATTCAAGAAGAGCATCTAAAATGGTCACATAAAGTCTGATTTAAGGTCAAAGGGAATTGGTAAAGCTGTAAACCAGGACTGAGAGCAATGAGAATATGTAACCAAGTAACAGTAACCAGATCATTGTACGATAGAATGGACGATTGTCTATAATGTAGAGTATTTTAGTCAGTAGTAGTCGGCAGTATACCTAGTAATAGTAGGTTAGTACTATAACCTGTATACTATATAATAACTTACTGATACTGCATATTTAATATGGGCACTAAGGATCGGCTGAAAACGTAGACAAGTTACCGATATTACAATATAATTCTAGATAATTCTAGATAACCCCTGTGATAGAGAGCTTGTAAAAACAGTACTGAAATGCAACAGATAACCCCGGTTCTCTTACAAAGAGAAAAGAACTACAAGATTACCAGTGAAATGTTGTGTAACATGATGATCCCAGTGGATATGTCCTTGTTGTACGGGTAGTTAGACTCACTTAAACTGGGTAGCTGTATCCTATATTTAAATCTTATTTAAAAGCGAGATTTGTATTATCTGAAGTACTGCGGAGGTGGTAATACTTACTCAGTGCACTAATAACTCGTGGTCGCAATATGCGGTTTATCTTGAATTCGCTTCAAGATTGAGTTATTAAATGCTTAACATTTCAATGCGTTTTCAAAGGATCAAGTTTTTTATTTTAAAAATTTCTCTTGCATAATTTTAAATCTTCATAATGTGAGTATTTAGTGAGCTTATCTTCGAATAATGACTAGGCCCACGAATAAAAGCCCCCCTCAATTTGGTTATCATGAATAATTTAACTGCTACACGGTTGGACTTTTTGATGTTAAAGTGTTTAAATTATTTGCGTGTTTTCCTCGCTATTATTTTTTATAGTAGCAGTTTCCTTTTAAATCTTCCACTGATTTGGAAACATTCATGCGACAAACCTTCATAAAATGTTGTTTAAACTAAAAACCTATTTGATCCTAAAATCAACATAAACTTTAAGTAGTCCAAGATCATTATATCCTGACAATAGCTACAATCAAACCATTTACTCGGCGGTAAATCCACTACAAGTTAAAAGGTATTTGTAAAATGGTATCGAATGTATGATAATTGCAAGATGATCCCTCGCCTGCAAAATTATAAGCTTTTTACCACTCTCTGGTACACTATTATATACCACGTGTAGAAAGCATGCCTCAGGGGTCCGGGGTCTATTACTGCAGATCAAATAATCTCCATATAATTTAGCAACCTGTCCCAGACGACATTCTGATAATCGACAGGTCCTCAATCAACTCTCCTCCGTTAACTGTGGGCCTGATCAGCTGTAACGGTTACCATGGTTACACTCCAGTGTAACGGTTACCATGGTTACACTCTAGTGTAACGGTTACCATGGTTACACTCCAGTGTAACGGTTACCATGGTTACACTCCAGTGTAACGGTTACCATGGTTACACTCCAGTGTAACGGTTACCATGGTTACACTCCAGTGTAACGGTTATAGTATGCCCATTTTTTATGGTACATTATTTTCACTAGGGTGGGGAGAACTTAATGTTGATATTTGCCAAATTCAAACAAGACTTATTATACATTTAAGTGTGTACTTAAGTGCTTATCTCAAGTGTTATTTCACTTGGCACATTTACGAAGAAACATTCATCACGACGTGTTTTGGAGTATGATATTATCATGTGATTATTTATTTTAAGAGTTATTTCCGTTTTCTGGCGAGAATCTAATTCTCCTCACCTTACATTTCTCATCTCAAATTAATTATTAAATATTCTCTTATTCAAAGTTCATCATAAAACAGAGGACTTAAACGGGGATTCTGATAAGAATTGTGAGTGTGTTTAGAAAAGGCTCAAGGTCCAAATTGGCGAAAATCGACACCGGTGTGGAATTTGGAAATCTAAACTTCTTCGCATTCTATTTTTGGCTGGGAACAATTTGATGAATGTTCATACCTTGAACGGTAACTTCACGGCAACGTTCTCACATACTTCACGGTAACATTCTCACATACTTCGGCTAGTGCAAATTTGCAGATAATTACCCACAAATTTGGCCCAATTCCAGAGTCTTGACAAGATACATATCCTATGTAACCTTATCCCCACCTAACTGGTAACAGGTAACTAATATAAAACACCAAATAATCACCCGCATAATCCCACTCCAATAATAACACGCCCCGCGCCCAATAACCTGTTAGGCGGATTTGACACTGATGATTTCTCGCTGGTAATCGAATTCTGGGGAGACAACACAAAGCGGGGTACAGTGGGGTGCCATATCTTTACAAGGTCGCCCTACAGTGGGGTGCCATATCTTTACAACGTCGCCCCCTTTATCATAAAATAGGGGGTGTTATCTTATAATTATCATTAACATCCCTTATAATACACAATCCATTATCTTTCTGGTATTTAGTAACTGTTAATAGGTAGATCATATTACACAAAAACCTTTATCAGCCTATGAAGAGCGAGGGATATTTCATATTAGCACCTATACAGCTATACAGGCCCCAAATTCCTCATAGAATCCACCCGGAAACCTTTAAGTTCCGGGGAATACAATGACGTTATACATTACCTTTGTGAAGTACTCACATTCATTGTACCCCCCTTATAGTGTTATGTGATATGATGATGCAATATAAGTGTTTACGGTCAATCCTATCAGAAAAGTGAGAAGCCTGTAATCATTAGATGTCACCCCCTATTTTCAGTTTGACACAAATCAGCCGACCTCTCACAATGTCAACAATGACGTAATTTTAGTGGTACTAATATTCACTATCTGTATATCCTCTATAACATGATAACATTATACCTTATCATACAGATTCAATAGAAACGTTCTCAGTTAATGTTATCAGAAAACTGAGAAGCCTGAAACGATTTACTGTCACCCTCATCCTACTTTCACGATAATCACACTGCCTATCACAATTTACAAAATCTGTACAGTGCCAAGAATCACCGCCACGAATATTAATACAGCCAATAACCCACATTTTAGAAGTGACATAACCTTAAATCAGGCCCCAAACATGTTATCATAATTGTAATGTGATTTCTGAATAACCACCCTCACAATCTCCATAATTTCATAATAACCCTCTAACTTACACCTCATAATCTGGTCGGAATTCTGTTCACATCACCTAATTTGGTGCGGGGCTCAGTTTAAATTTAACCCTGATCTTTCAGAAGATTGTTGGAATTTGGTTGACTACGGGGTGATACAAGCTGCAGAGCACGAGGCGGTACAAGTTGCAAACCTGATTATGACACGCGAGTTAACACTTAACAGGTTTAAATAAATCTGTAACTGTTGTGTCGTCATGGTGTTATCACAGTGTTCACGCTGTGTAAACTGTGACAGTGTGAACTGTGACATGTCGTCATGGAAACTGTGACATTTCGTCATGGAAAGGTGTCACCTTTAACTGGCGTCATCACCTATGACAGTTATATGATAAGAGGGCCAGGCCCTGGGGTGATAAAGTGTAGACTGTAGAGTGTTATGGAAAATAGTTTACTCGACTGGTACTAAAATAATGGGATCCATGATATCACACACCGCTAATTGGGGAATATTCAATTGCATATTCAATTGGAGGGTCACCTTTGTCAAAACTTGAGATTTAAGCAATTTTCTAGAAACTTTCGGAAAACTAAATCGAATAAAAACCTTCCTATACCACTGATTAGATAAAATGGGGAGATGATTAAGTTAAAGCAGATGAAACAATGGAGGGCGAGGTTAATTTGAGGGGCTCAAAGTGACTGTGGCCTATGAACTGTAATACTTGTAAATTTGTAATAGTAACCCTTTCTCAGTAAATATAACAGTAACTTTCACAGTGTTCACAACATGTTCCCATGTTCCTGGAAATACGAAATATTACGTGAGGGACAGTCTGCAGGGAGAACTTCATATCTGCTGTGTTTTAAATAGTGAGACACTAAGATGCTGCTTCACTGGAGTTGTGGACACTGTTGAGGGGTCTAATACGTCATTGCTAGGTTAACTTAGGAAAGAAATACTTATCAGTTGGAAGCATTACTGATTAGCTACTGCATTTTGTTTTCACAATTTAATGGTCTAGTCCTGATTTTTGATCAGAGTTTTATCAGTTACAGAATTAGTAACTCTAGCAGTCTGCAATGACACTGTTTAGCTAGAGTCTAGACCTATCTGTAATCACTTATCAGTGAGGAGTTCAGAAACGGGTGTATATTATTGTTCAGTGGAACTATCACAAAATATATCACTCTGATTGTACAAGCTTATCAAGAATGTCTGCCCAGTGACAGTAACCTAGGACCTAGGTAACCTAGGTAACCTTGTTAACAGGTAACAGGTTACTCAGTGGACTAGTGAACAGGTGAACCGCTGTCTGTAACATTCCTAATCCGCTACATAATGCCTATCCTCATATCTTTCTAAAACTATTCCCACAACTCATAAGTCATACGTAATCTTCGTGCTGCACCTTAAATATATGATCTGTTGTAATCCTAGTTCCTACTCAACTCAAAATTTGATCACCATAATACGAGCTTGTTTCACACAGGGTGTAGCCCTTTTCTGTGACGTCACTCTCAGCAGCTGTGACGTCATCATCTATAATTTTAATATTTAGATCCGATGGTAACAAGTTACAAGCCTGCTGTGAAATCATTTGATATGATCATTACAAGTGCAGTTTATTTCTGTAGGGAGGAGCTGATGTATTCTGTTCTCGTATGTAGAATGTAGATTGTAGATTGTAGATTGTAGATTGTAGATTGTAGATTGTAGATTGTAGATGGTATGTAGATTGTAGATTGTAGATGGTAAGTAGATTGTAGATGCAGGTCTCTGACATCAGGGGGCATTATGATCCCAGCAAATAACAACATGTCATACTCTGTAGAGTGATGGACGGGTAGTGTGATGGACAGGTATTTCTAAACAATGATGGCACTCTATACTCTACTACTTAGAGATCCTAGAAATAACAAATATTGGGGAGGTTCCCGTTATTTATTTCCATTAACAGTCGTCACGTTAACTTTTAAGTGCAGGATAACTCTACCATATCTTTGTAAAATTAATGAATATAGCACCTACTCATCCACCACCAGCAATCCGTACACCTCTCCACCAATAAGAAGAGAGGAGACTCTTCAAGGGGCCTGGCCACAAGATACAATCAGTACTCAGTAGTACTCCTGAAGTTGCAGGTTCTGGGAGTCTCATTATTTCTAGTACAACAACACAAAGTTACCCACTCTACAATAAACAATAGAATGTAATGATACAAACTACAGAGTGCAATCACGTGATACACAGGTCCTCTACTTTGTCTCCTCTATTTTACGTCCTCTAACATAAATTGTGTCCTCTAACATACACTGTGTTCTTTATCATATTATACAGTGATCTCTAACATGTACAGTGTGGTATTATACCTAACTTTCTCCAAGCACTTATTTTACTGAAATGAACACCACTTTCTCGGTTGTCTGAATCATATTTTACATCGGAAACGTACCCGAACCAGCCCAGGTGACCAAAGAATAACTTGAACAATTCAATTAGGGATGTTGTGAGTAGAGTTATGAGCTGAGATCACGTCTCTGCTGGTCGAGACCACGTAGACCAAACAGAGCCGGTGGTTCTCCAGACATCACAAGAGATGGTGTGGACCTCTGGAGTCTAGTGATGGAGCTGGGAGTTGGTGTGGAGCTCTAGTATGGAGTTGGGGGTTGGTGTCCAGCATGGAGATCCTGTCTAGACAACATGTTTAGTTACTGGACCAGGTGAGATCTGTGTAACTTATTTATAAATTTATATTTATAGCACACATTTTAGGCCAGGTAGCGTATAACGGCCAGGTAGCGTAGTTGGTTAATCATCGGATTTGTAATCGTGAGATTGCGAGTTCGAAACCCACTGCCTGCCTAGTCGTGGGGTGAGTGTCGTCGACATTCAGCTAAAGATCCTGAGTGGTCTATGCAGCCCCCCGATCTACTCAGCCGAATATTCGAGAAATCGTGTGTGAGGGTTAAATGAGAAGCTGTCCATTGCAGCGAAGTCTCGGGCGAAGAAAGTATGGTACACACTACCTTAACCGTCACTGGCCTAATTAAATCCTTCGGCTTCCTGTAATTGGCTAGTTACACTTGTGTAACAATGTGGCTGTTGGAATACTCCGAAGTAAAATAAGTGTGAGATAAAAAATAAAAAAAGTAAGTGTTAAACCGCCTCCCACCACCTATAGCATCAAAAAAGTAGCCAACATTCCTGTTGTCTCCCACATTCTTCTAGTTAGTGTTTTTCTGGGTGTTAAATGGAAAACACTAAACAGTAAACAGTAAATATCAACCTGAACACTTAAACCAGGAGTGGCCTCACTAAATCTAGCTCGGCGTCAGAAAACTGTTCACTTTCCTCCTTACGACTCTCGTCAACTTGTACAGTTCACCATTTATCAGCCACACTGAGGGCGCACTGAGGGCGCACTCTCCATTGGGAATCAAATTGTAACCTTTTCAGGGCTACTAACCGCATTAAATCTAGCTATCATCTGCAACGTGAATAGCCCTGCATAAATGTAAATATTGTGATTAACCGCCGTAATGCACGTTAAAGCCAGGTTCTTTGCGTGCGTCATGATGATAGCTCCTCGGGATCAGTTGTTTACACTACAGATGAATCACATAATGATGGCGAGCATGGAAAGTTAACATGCTGCCCTGGTCTCAGACTAGACCGGAGCTCCACACGTTGTGCAGGGAACTGTAGATGCAACTGTAGATGCAGGGAACTGTAGATGAAATAGCATTTAGGGAGTCTGGAAGGTGATCTGATAGCCCTGATGACACTCAGATTGAGTGGTTTAATTGCTAAATGAGGGGAGGTAATTGAGGGTTTGATTAAATACTGGGATCCTAAGTATGTTAAGCATGTATTTAAGTTAGCACTTTAAGTGGAATGTTCTAGAATACTCTGTATCTCCCCAGGGAGCGTGCTGTCTGTTTACTGTAACCTAGCAACTGTAACCTAGCAACTGTAACCTAGCAACTGTAACCTAGCAACTGAGCATCTGTAACCTAGCAACTGTAGCACTTTAAGTGGAATGTTCTAGAATACTCTGTATCTCCCCAGGGAGCGTGCTGTCTGAACATACCCCGCTGAAAGGTCTTGTTTGCCAGCTGAAAGGTCTTGTTAGCCAGCTGCCAGCTGATAATTTGTTGTGTTCTCAACGGGCAGGTGTCATAATGGTCTGCTAAATTCCTGTTCCTGGAGGTTGGTGAGAAATTCCTGGCGCACTTGTGGATTTTTACTCACATTCAAATCAAATACGGATCTCAGTCAACTGAACATGGGATCACTAACTCAGCTGAGTATTACTGCGCTGAAGTTTACTGCAGTCTATCTACTAAAGTATGCGAACTATCCATTACATATTATGAAGTATTTCCAGCTCCTCTTAATGATCTGAGTTCACTGAAGCAAAGAAAATGTTAAACTTTACATAGCCATCACCCCTTAATCTCATACCTTAACCCCACACTTCAGCGGTATAACAACACAACTACACTGTAAAGTACTAATAACTAATAATAATGCTCCCTGCAACCTTTACAGATCTGATTATTCAACTTATTACATAAAACCTGATCCTCAGCTGCCTTCACCACTGGAAAGAGTCCCGACGTCTCGTAAGAGTCCCGACGTCTACCTTCCCGCAGAAGGCGTGGTCACGTGAACAGCACGTGATCACGTGCTGATCAGCACGTGGTCACGTGCTGTTCACGTGACCACGTGATGATCAAGATGTCAGAACCGATTACGTTTTACCGGCGTGAAGTGGAAGAAGGTGACCGATGTCTGGAGTTAAGCGGTTTTAGATTGCTCGTAATTCAGACATGAGCAGTATGGTTATAGAGGGGCAGGGAGTTACTTTAGTCACTACTATTTTTCGAAAATCCAACAAAAAATTGGCTTTTCCAGGGAAAAAATCAGTAAGTCTGACCTAAAATTAGAAGAACTTAAAATTGCGCCGCCGATTTATCATACTGTTCTGAGCTGCAATTTACAACAACAGCTACACTCTACAGTCGATATGACTGACATGTAAATGCCCCCTGTTCTCAGCAGTCCTCCATTCTTCCCGTCTCACATCAGACAATATTTACAAAGCTCTGCTCTATTTAGCTCTGTAGCATTAGCAAGCATACTCATCACAAACCACTTTAGATTCTTATCAAGTTCTGTGTACGTTTTATGGATAACAATTAGCAGGCCAGGTAATGCCACCACCGGGGGAACTGAGATTTGAATCAGTTTAAATATTTAATCATTGATATTCAAGAAATGGTAGGAATCTCTTGCAAGTTCTTTGAATTACATATCAAGTCTAATAATGCCACCAGAGATGGAAATGAGAACAGTTTAAAGATCAAGTTTTATCGATATTCTAGAGAAATGGCAGGAAATAGATCCTAGGTGTTGATAGTTTAGAAAACGTGTGGTTCTGCAAGAAGGTCTGAACTAATGACCGTAACTCTGTAGATACCAGAGTAATAGTAACCATAGTAACCACATAGTAACCATAGTAACCACATAGTAACCACATAGTAACCACATAGTAACCACATAGTAACCATAGTAACCACATAGTAACCACATAGTAACCATATAGTAACCACATAGTAACCACATAGTAACCACATAGTAACCATAGTAACCACATAGTAACCACATAGTAACCATATAGTAACCACATAGTAACCACATAGTAACCACATAGTAACCATAGTAACCATAGTAACCACATAGTAACCACATAGTAACCACATAGTAACCACATAGTAACCACATAGTAACCATAGTAACCACATAGTAACCACATAGTAACCACATAGTAACAACATAGTAACCACATAGTAACCACATAGTAACCACATAGTAACCATAGTAACCACATAGTAACCACATAGTAACCATAGTAACCACAAAGTAACCACATAGTAACCATATAGTAACCACATAGTAACCACAGTACCAGAGTAAGTAAACCACTGTTTTGTAAACTACTTTTAAACAGATGACAGTATCTAGACTTCTAGAGTAATTGTCAGATCTCTGGAAAATTTGAACATCCAAATTGTAAGGTAATCGTTGGAGCTGTATCGTGGGCCTGTCAAGAGAATATTTTGATTTCATTACTTGCCTCCATAGTTGTATGCGCTCCTTATTGACAAACTACAATTTACTATATTGTACTAAGCATAGACACACTTAAATGACCCTCTATTATGTAAATAATAAAGACCACAATTATAAATAAAATAATAATACCCATAAATTGTTAGAAGGTTAGTATTAAACGCCATGTAGCCACAGTAACCCCAATATGGTCAAGTTCGGAGACAACCTGTACATTTTTTACTTTTTTAGAAGTGTGTGGTGGAGCCAGCTCAACACAGAATGAAACTCCCTGATTATATGGCTGACAAGACATTTTTCAGGACTTTCTCTGAGTAAAAAAATAAAATTAAAAGGTTGAACGGTTGAGCAGATACAGGTGGTATTAAACAAACCCTTAAAAGGTGGAGATTTAAGGTGGAGACTGGCTCTGGTTGAAGAAACTTTTGATTAAGGTGGAAAAGGTTATTGGTAACACAAACTACATCAAATTTGCAATCTGATGGTTTTATCAATATTTTATTTAAATGCTCAACCGAGGTGGAGAAATTAAATGCACTTTTCAAAGCTGCTCAACCGGGGGTGGAGAAAGGTTTAGAGAGTTCTAGGTTAGCTAGAAAGTTGCGTCTCGGCCTTTTCTACTTCCCGTTAAATTTTGTTTTTTCCATTGACGCTCAACAGGGTGGAGATCTTTCATTAAGAAACAGTAAAAAGCCTGTCAAACATGCCTAAATTCATTGGTTTTATCACTAATTCTAATCTGCTCTGTTAACCGCTACTGTAGGGGATCATAAAACTGTTACCCCTTCTGTCTTAAAGCAAAGTGTTCTAGCAAATGAAAAAACTATCAAAGTTGTGAAAAGGTACTCAACAAGGTGGAGAAATTGTTGATTAAACATTAAAACATTAAAAAATGCATTAAAACTGGCCCCGCCGGGTTGAGTTGAGCTTTGGCAGTTGATTTCTGGAAGAAATAACATTGGGTGACCCTTTAGCATGTATACAACTCATCAAACTAGCCATCAACCACTCAACCGCGGTGGAGAACCTTAACTTCTGAGGTCAAATTTACGCCCAAATTTGCCAAATTTGAGTCTCCACCTATGTTGAGTGTACTTTTCAGCAAGGATGCCTTGTAATATGAGTTGGTAGATGATTTAGAATCATTGGTATTGCAAATGGACTGCCACAGTCACTCTACAGCTCCTAAACTACAGAATAACAGATTTTGAACTGCATGTTATGCTGTCTCCACCTCGGTTGAGCCGATTCTGAGGATCCTATTCTATGAAATATGATTGGTATAACCCATAATATTAAATATTAGGACTTTTGAGCAATTAAAAAGCATGAGAGGGTTAGTTCTAGTCACTTATATTAGCTCATGTAGTCATTGAGCTGCTCCACCTGTGTTGAGCAGACAAACCTGCTCAACCAGCACTTTTTGAGTACCCACCTGTCTTACGTAACTTTAAATTGTGAAATTTGGAGTAAATATTTTTTTCATAAGTGATTTACAGCTCCTTTATTTTTGTAATTTTCAGGTGGCCACTGTCTCCACCAAGGTTGAGTTATTTAAATTTTGAACCCAGATATCATTATAGAAAGGTTAGGAGTATAATATCTGAAGAGCCTGTACCCCTTGGACTTTCAGAGGAATTATAATTAATTTTACCGTTTATGGCAGTGAAATGAGTGTAATTAGTGACTGATTTTATGTACAGGTTGTCTCCGAACTTGACCATATACTGTCCCATATTATGTACATTTAACGAGACCCATGATAACAATAATTGTCATACACATTATTTCCGACTCATTGTTTCACCTCTCCACAATATCTCCACAAGTAACAGGGACACTGCTCCTCTCTGCTCCAGGGGGGTCTTGTTCAGCCCCGTCACGGTTATTGGGCCCATTATCACTCCGCATACTTCCGGGAAACTTAGTAAACATTACCTTTAATTATGAGGTGTAATAACACTGTACATCATGTTTACTGTCGCCCCCTGGGACTATTAACCAGATACCGCTCAGTTAATTGGTATCAGTGTGTTACATTCTATAGGATATTATACGGGATGGAGCCGGGGTTTTACACTTTTTTAAAGAAAGCTGAATTGGAGGATGAATTTAAATTACATTACGAACACTTCTATCAGCACTTAGTCACGACTTCAACGACCATCACGGAGAAATTGTCTACTTCAGGACAATATAAAAAACTTCTTTTCCTTAATAAGTGCAGTATGATTGTACTAGAGAAAGAGTGATTACTCTTGTGATGCCATAAGATCCCGGTAACCAGGCCCACTGTTGTCATGGTAACCAGGCCCACTGTTTTCATGGTAACCAGGCCCACTATGACACAGTGAGCCTGTCACAGTGAGATCAACTCTAAACTAGTAACAGTGACGCGGGTTTGAAGACGAACAGAGTCTAAAGATAATGATTCTTAAAATCAGGTCTATTATGTCATTATCTAATTACACGGTGTAACTGTGTGGAGTACTGATGGTTCACTGTACCGATTAGTAGGGCACTGAGTACTGAGTGCTGATACGCTAGAACAGTAGTAATAGTTGAGGTATTCCCCAATATTCTCCAGGTAGTTGCTAATTGAAGATGGTGAACAGCACACTTGGTAAGGAGCAGCAGCTGAGAGAGTATGTTGTAGAAAGTATGAGGTGTTGTTGAGGCAGGAGAAGTGTGAAGTGTGACTATCCAGTAAATTAACCCCATTTACACCCGCAGTTTTACAGGCTTTATACCAGGTAACTTCTGCAAAGTAGCCCTGTTCTGCAATTAATTAATTAATTCATTGCATTGCTGCAAATTGGATTGTGTGTTCCGGAAACTGACGATAAAACTCAATTTATTAACGCTCGTTTAAGTTTCTGTCGCACTTCATGGCTAGACGTAAGTAGACGGTGAGAAAAGCGTGTTAATATTTCCAAGTTAAACACTGTTTGTGGTAAAAACAGAGCGTTTAAAATGAAAGTGTAAGTGATATTGGCAATAACTAATGTGGATAGTTCTCCCAATCGGGACTAATGACTTAAATATATGGAAAATGACCAGGAAAATGAGTGAGTGATGAAATGATACCTTATCAGTATGATTACAATCATGAAAAATGAAACCCCGCCGTCCTCGCTGCTCCTTAATAATACTTTCCAAGGTAAGAGTTCAGATCGCATTCCCGCTATTCTCCGATTAAATTACCTGTCCTCAATATATAATGAATCTAGTGCCGTAATGGAGAACCGAGTAAGTAGAACAAAGGCTAATGAGATCTGATGCCATGCTAGTGCCACTGTGAGCATTGCTCTGAAGAGAGGATTGTTCTGCAGATTGTTACCGCTCAGTTCCGTACTGTTCTTGTAAATGACAAGGAAGTTCACCAAATTAAAATGTTTAAGACGATCTACTGGCCAACAAAGGCTCATTAGTTGTTCCTTCCAATCTAATCTCATATATCATTATACCTGCGTGCGTCACTCCCATTTACATTTTAGTCTTTAAAATTAATTAAAATTTAATACAGCCCAGTATTTCTCCTTCTGAACGAAGCAGAGCGGGTATATAAAGTAAGATATCTCGTATCTGCCTCCCAAGAAGCTGCTTATCTTTAGACAAGCAGTCTGATGACAGAGTGTACTGAGCTACTCATCATAGTAATAGTAATGTACTGAACTACTCATCGTAGTATTTCACTCTGAAATTCTACTGAAGAGCTCAGTACTCAAAATATCAACGTTTTTGCTGTAATTACTCACTACTCGATATGACGGAATAACTTCGTTAAAATGCTTCTTGAATATGACAATATCTTGTCAAAGACCGCTGAGACTGTACCGTTAAAAGAATAAAAGCGCTTGAATATCTCAAAAACTACATGTGTGACAGCTCCTTCCAGAAGAACATTATTATTACACTCATGATAATGTAAGCAATCTCTCATTCTAGCAGGCTAGCACAATTCCGAGCTGGCCCAGGAACTGCAGGATATGTAGAAAATATTATACCACTGTCACGTGACTACACAGCGTATTAATGTTATGTGTATTGTATACCTTCTCATTACTCAATGAATCAATATACACAGCGAGGTTTGTCATGATGGTTGAGACCTCAGTGTTATGCAATATAAATTATATTGTGTAATGCTTACTATAAAGCACGAAGTGCGATTATATTTTGAGACATGCAGTATCATGGTATTCAAGAGATTATTGATAGGATGAAATATTATTACTTCCCCAGAAACCAACATGCCATTCTAAAGAATATTGTTGGTTTTTGTGCAGATGAAAGTTCAGAAGATGCTGAAAAAGTACATACCTCGATCCTGCTGAGATTCTCCAGTCCTTCCAGCTCCGCATCCAGTGTTCGCTGCAGTTCGTCAAACTCATCAACCAACGACTGAAACAAGCAATTTATTACAATATATTGGAGCCAATTCAACAGCTTAGTGGGAGAATGAAGTTAATTAACTATAATTTTATATTGCAGTAGATATCTGTGAAAGTTTCAGACATAATTTATTATTGCTGACAGAAAAAGTAGAAAAATAAACAAAAATAATTATATAAACCTGATGATCGGAAGTGGTCCATAGAGTATCACTAACTTGCATCACTTGATAATCTGTCATTTCAACAACATTAACCTTTGAAAGTAGATATTTAAATAAGATATTCGAATTATAAGTTACTTCCTAAACTTTGACATGGTTTTAAGGGCTTGTCTCATGAGACAGGGTATTTATCATTATCCACTACATTTGGAGCACAGAATAACGTATTGCAGCAAATCCATTTTGATCATTTACTGGTCTCTTTGGTCTTCAGTAGATATTGTCGTTTTGTGTATTTGTGTAAAAATAGTAAATAATGGTAAATTGAACGCTGATGCTGCTGCGAGTGAGTTCAAATAATTACAGCTTGTCATTTAATACTATGGATTCATTTAAGACACAGTTTGTTTAAATTGTTTGTGCTCATAGTTTAGAGATTTAGAGAATTAGAGATTTACTATATTTTGGAGATTTAGTTAACACCTGTAATGTCCTCAAATTTGGCTACTCTTGAATTGTGCACATTACTTTCACAGCAACATTGCATAGTCGGTAAAATCTGGAGTGGGGGCCATCTTGCCGAGCTCTACAGCATTAGGACACGTTTCTATTGTTCAATAAATTGAATATAATATTTTTGCCACTGTAAATTGGTCCCTAAGAGCACTCAATATGGTAGCTTTCCCTATTTTTGGAGCAATTCTTGTTGTGTGTATCAGGTTATCGTTTCGATTCTAAAAATCTTGCTCCTTTGCCTCCCAGTTTTGCTTAATCATGAAAAAATTGTTTGTCCTGTAGATTATCTATTATTATCTAATCTCCTGTCATTAAAATATCATCCTAAGCGCAAAGCATGTATACTATAAAATATAAAACCATGTACATTGCATCATATGTCTGCTGTGAATTTCTGTGACGTCACATTACGTTATGCTTAAACTTCAATTGTTACAATCACAGTGGATTAATCATACAGTATGATTGGTACAAATCACCAAAAAAGGCATTATCAATACTAATCATCCCAGTAAATCTGTGTGTCATTCGTTGTCTGACTGTGGGAACTATTGATTTTTAAATCTGTGTGTGTGTGGGAAATTTCCAAGCGGCTTAATTAAGAAAACAGTAAGAGTTACGGGAGTGGTTTTTTTACGGGTTACACTAGTTGATCAATAAGATTCAAGGCCATCACTCACAGGTTCCCACTCCGATATACCCAATAGGAGGGGATTATGTGTTGTCACTTTACATAACCAACCTCCTGCTCTCCTGAGAGGATGCTTTGATCTGGGTTGCATTCTCCCGGGGACTTGCACACTTTGGCACACAACCTTTGGTATGTCGCCGTCCACAAGGCTTAGTCCTCTGAGAGAATATATCTGAACTTGGCCCAAAACATATTTCAGTTATAAGCTCAATTCCTGCGCCAGAGAGACCCCATCATACGTCAGCCCAGTATTCCAATAGGTGGACAATGTCCACTGGACATAAGCCTTTACTTAGGTATTGAGGTAAACTATTGCATTTATTAGAATGGGGGCCCAACAAACAATAATAAACGATATCAATGAAACAATAAGTTTTCAATGAAACAATAAGTTTTATTTTACATTCCTTTCATAAATAACATAAGAGCTTAAACCACGAATTAGTTAACTAGAAGTAAACTTGAGGAAATATTCTTTAGTGGTTGTATATAATTATTTAAAAAACTTTATTTGTTAGTATTTTTATTATGGAAAGTGGTTGAATTTAGTGAGACAAGGTCAGTTTCTCTATTGTCTCAGAAAAATGTCTACTTTACAGTAGGCAGTGCTGAGTGGCGGGAATAACGGACCAAAACGCTTGGGGCTAACAATGGCCCATTTACAAACCACTTCAGACATGGCAAGGCAATGATGTCATTTATGCTTAATTCGTCTGAAACTGACTCTACTGCACTTCTAACATTCTATAAAAATCTCTTCTAAAATAGGTATAAAAATGCATAACACGAAACACACAAACAAAGGGTTTATTTAATCCTTCTATAATAAATTTCTATAGAACTTTTAAATTTATATAAAACTAATAAACCTATATTATAAATATATATTCATTTTGCACCCAGAGAAAGATGTGATCACAGAGGTAGTTTCGATATTATGTTCATGACAAGGTATGGGGCTGCTGCAAGTTATATTTTGCTAAGATATTACCGCTTTTTCAAGCTTAAGTAATCTAGGCAAGGTCAATTTTAAAGTTTTTGAATGTTGTCGAATGCTGTTTAGGGCTAAGTTCCAGTCATTTGGTTCTCCTTCCTTTTGAGTATGAGTGATGGTGATTCTTATGGATGATTTGAGGTGATTGGGCTTATAACAGGTGAATGTAGTTAGCATGAGATTTTGTCGTACTGTATTCCATATTGTCCCTGCTCTGTATATGTAGCTGTCTGATGGTTTAGGTGTGAGAATGACTGTCTCTTTGCCAAGTCTGCCAGATGTTTCAAAGAGGGATTATAGTGATATAGGGGTTCTATATTTCAAGACCTTGAAGATGTCATTAATACAATGGTAGAAGTACAGATTATGCACATTCATGATTTCATGAGTGTTGAAGAGGGGTTTTGTATGCTCTGTAGAATTCGTTGCCCAGGATTTGCTCCCCATAGGGTCTGCATCGTGCACTAGTTTTAAATTTATCCAAGTATGCTTCTTTATCTCCAAACATTATGCGGGCACACATTTTCTGTGCTTTGAACAGAGGTTCAAGTTTTTTGTTAGATGCCCCTCCCCAGACAGTTATACCATATGTGTGGGGTATATTTATTATTTATGTATGAGCCGCTAAATTGCAACATGTCTTTAATACTGTGGATCCACTCAGGACACAGCTTGTTCAAATTATTTGTGCAGTTTAGAGATTTAGCGGTTGTGTTACCACGTGTAGTTTTCATTAATTTGCAACAAAAGATCATTAATTATGCAATATATGATCAGGTTACAGAGATGAAAATGTTGATATTGTTGCTTATGAGTACTATCACACAAGTTAGATCATTGTCTTGCTATCAGTGTTCTTCTAACCTCAGCTATTTTAAAGGTTTGTTGTTTTCAATTAATGACAATCGCGTTACACAGCTTCAACAACCTATTTAACATGATGAAATTAAGTGGCCATTAAGTGGGGGGGGGTGGGGCAGCATTTGAAAAATGTTGCAATAACAACCAAGGATACAAAAGTGATAATTACTTTATTGAGTACTGCAGTAAGCAAAGAAGGACAATTTAGTTAAAAATTTATGAGATTGTACAAGGGTATTTAAGACTTAATAAAAATTGCTTCAATACTGCAGATTGCTTAGAACTACAGGTTGCTATATTTTGGAGCCATATTTGCTGCAGGATGGCAGAAATATTTTTTTATATTCAAATTTATGATTTACAATCAAACAACAATCAAATAACATTAATTTATTATTATTATCAAACAAATATGATTAATTACCTGATATTGCCTGTTTATTACTACTGGCAGGAACTCGTATAACCCTAAAATGGTGTTAAGACTAAAGAGACTAAAATAATTATTACCTATTCAATTTGCGTTTTTGACACCATGGGGTCTGAAACTCCTATTTCTTGGACAATTTTTATTTTTTCATGCTGATTTGGAGGCCATTAAAGCGTTTGACCTAGTCAGTCAAAAAAGTTTCAGTTGTATATCTTTTACGGTTTTTGCGGAAAGTTGCGTTAAAGTTGATGCAGTGGTGTCAGTAAAATGCTACGGATCCATCCATATTATTATATATTGTCTCGCTTTATATATAATAAGATTACAATTACTGTCATCCACTTCAGATTGTGCTGGAAAGTGTGCAGTATGTGACGAGACAACAAACTGTACTCAAGGAGACTCGTGTATTACTCTACTATACACACAAAAAGGAAAGACCATCCTCACAAAGACTTGTGGAAATGCAGGTGAAGATCCTTATGGTTATTGTGATGACCTGGTGCTTACACACCCTGACATGAACCTGTGCTCCACGTGGTTTTGTTACACCGAATACTGCAATCATAGAAACAGCTCTGGAGTAATCACTGTTTCTGTGATTGTCCTCTCAATCGCAATATCTATCAGTGCAGCACTCACATTTTTAGGGGGTGCTACAGCTTAATAATCTCAAATATTGCCAATTGCAAAAACAGATTAATTACCTTATGAGACATATTTGAATGGTACAAAAGTCTGTGGTTTTTCAAAAAAACACCATATTTTCGGGGGATAGGTCATTTTTTTCCCCAAATCATTTTTTAAAGTATTTTCCTTAATTATGACTTTATCGATTTACTCTAAACTTATCAATATAGTAAGTTATAAATATGGTTTATCAAACAATTAATAAACACTAGTATTCGATTTTAAATTGCTTATTAAAAATAAGCAAGCTTTGTCACCAGTGGCGTAACTTAGGGCCCCGCAGACCCCGCTGTGCGGGGGGGCGCCGTATAAGGGGGGCGCAATTTTCCTGAATTTTAGGCCCTTTCACTGAAAAAACGCCTTGTTTGTGTATTTCCCTGTCCAATTTAGCGTTCGGCCGACGCGAAAAAAATATTTGGGGTACCCTTTTTTGCTTCAGGGGGCGCAAAAAGCTGTAGGGGGGCGAGAAAAAAAAGTACCCGACCTTTTTTTTTTTTTTTTTTTTTTTTTTTATTAGGGACAAAAAATTTTAGGGGGGCGCTTTTCGTCACTGAGCGGGGGGCGCCAACAAGCAAAGTTTCGCCACTGTTTGTCACTACAATATTGGCCACGGCGGTGAAATTTCGAGAGTAGTGAAATATAACAAACACTGTCGGTCTCCTAATACACTCTGGAGGATTATGAGTTAAGTTGAAGCTTACTTTCAAAGGCTTCGGAGAAATTGTTTGCAAGATGAAACAGCTGATCAGAGAAGATCTTTGCATTTAATTTTCTCAAATATTAGGTTTCATTTTTGTAGAATAAGGAGATTAAAAAATCCCCAAATACTATGATTTAATTTGGGGTACGAAATGTGTTAAATCCCCAAATACCATGATTTAATTTGGGGTACGAAATGTGGCGGTTTTTGGAAAAAATTCCCATATTTTCGTTCAATCATTTCGGTCGGAATTATGTCGAACATAAATATGTTTCGTAAGGTACTGGATTTAAATGTTAAATATTAATATAGTGAATATATGTTTGAACCACATTTAAAGCTATAAATTCAAAAATGGTGATTGTTTAACAATTAGGTTATATACCCTCGTAAAAATTGAAATTACACAGATAAGAGTGTATATTATTTAAATTTGATAAAATTTATTTTTGTTTCTCAAAAATGATGTAAAGTTTTTAATATGACATAGAATTAAAGCTATTTCCGTACAGCTTAAGTATGCTCGTTTGAAAAACTATGCAATGAACATGCTAGCTTTCTTCATTTTGTTAGTCGGCCGACATTTTGGGTTGTACTGGACCTAACACGTTTATTATCGGATGTCTACTTATATTTATTATGATATCTATATCATTATTCATTGTAATGGCAATAAAATTTGAATTTTGTTATTTACTGAGAAAATGTTGTTTTACTTGTAGGTGCCCACTACAAAGAGCATTTCGGACTTCGACTATTAACGAACAAAAATTTTTTGATCATTCATGATCTGGGAAGTGGTTATTACTATACTTATTAGGTTCAGCTCCAAATCGCATACTGAGAAAGTGAAACATGTATTTAAAATCACATCAAAGCTAAAATAATGAAAAAATAGTGATATAACGCGTGATTAGAACTTGCTCTATCCAGAGCCCTTGCGCTTGCAGTGGCGCGCGCCCGCCTCCCGGCTGCGGCGGCTATGAGCTATGTGCTTTGCTTTATTTTGAAACAATCGCGCCCGCAGTGGCGCGAATTAAGCACCTGGTTAGATGAAGTTAAAACTATTGGCCTTCAAAATTTGCATGGTTTATGGCACATCACGGAATAAATAGCAAATATTCTGAATTAAAATTTTCTCAATTTCTATTCTAAAAACAATTTTAATTCTAAAATGGGGCTTGCCAGTTAAGCTGACACCCAACTGACCTAGCACTATTTAAAGTGCTGCATTGGAAGACTTCACCCTTTGACGCGCCGCGCGAACTATTATTCTTGCTTTGCAGAGCTAGTAACGATTTAAAAAAGTTTAAATCGTCGATCAATCAAATATTAAGTGTACGTTAAATAAAAAAGTCCATATGTTTTAAAATTTAAAGAATCGAGCGCTTCATAAACATTTTAACTAGAACTGCTTTGTCTCTGGAGGCAGACTCGTGTTTCATTTTTAGTTACATTTTGCGTTTAAAAAAAGTGTTTTTCATCTAAATTTTTTAAAAGTTATCAAATTTTTTAAATAAAATGTTTCAAACAGTATACACATAAAAATAACCTTTATAACTTATATAAACCTATAACCTATATAAAAATAACCTTTCAAAAACTCAATATTTTGAAACTAACCCTTGGCCTTGCGGCTCCAAATTCACATCTAAACTGTCTATATCATATATTGACAAAGTTCTTTCATCTTATTAAGAAAGTTCTTTCATCTAAATTTCATTAATATCGTTCCCGGTTAATAAAATTGATATAATTTTCAGTAGTTTCGATGACATTTAACATTGTTGCTGTTGTGACTCCTGGATTGAGAGATGAATAATTTTAATGTATACTTTATATTGTTGCTTGTTATAAAATATGCCGACCTAGTTTCTTCATAATAAAGAAAAAAAGAAAAAGGGGGGGGGGACCCCCAACTTATGATAGTAGAGGCTCTTACGGGCAAAAAGACGTGTTTTCTGCTACGAGTTTAGAGACCTAACCGCTAATTGGACACAATAGTACGTATGATGTCTAAGGATCGATAATATGTTAAGAAGTATAAATTTGGCCTTATTAGTCACGTGCTATACCAATGCGCGTTTTAAACTTTGGCAGTCTATTACTCTAATATATATATAAGGCAAATTTGTCATACGTTGTTTGACCCGCCGCGCACGGAGTGCGCGGCTCCCCCTGTATCGTCAGGACGATAAAGTTTCACATAGTGAAACGACCGTGGGGGTCGCAACGTGATACAAAGGCAAATAGAGTAATTATTTTCATATTTTGTCAGCAATAAGATCACATTATTTTCTATTTGGTGTGAAAATATGAGCTAGAACGGACATAATCTCGCTGAGTTATAGCTGTTTGAAATTTATGATGAACGCGCGGGTGCCAATTGATAACAACTAAATGCTTTTGCGCGTAGTGCGCGTCGAAAATTTGGCAAAAACGCTTGCGGAGTGACAATATTCAAACTTCGATAAAGTATATGAAGTGGGTACTTCTCGGAAAGGAAAAATTTAGGCAAACACGATGTGACTATTTTTGGGTTGATTTAATACAACTGCAAAAAATTTTCAAACTTCAAGCAAAAAAATCAAAATTTTACCCCTTTTTTGGATTTTTACCCCAGAAAAAATAGAGGGATTTGTTTTATTTTTATACCATCTTGTGTGGCTGTCTTTTAGCTATCTCCATGCAAGTTTTGCCGACATGCCAACAAAATTAACTTGCTCAAAATATCAAAAAACATGGTTTTTTGGCTTATTTTTGGCCCAAAAATCGGTTTTTGCGATTTTAGCCAAAAAAAATCAGTCCAATCATCTTAGAACTACTTTTAATCGATTCTACGGTCAAAAATACGTCTAGTAAGGTGTATCTGGGGTCCCTAGCGTATCGAGCAGACAATGCCCGTAAGAGCCTCTACTATGAAGCTGAGACACCTCACAACAAGTAGACCAAAGTGGCTCTTTTTTTAAAACGGTGCATCAACTACCCGTCAAAGCAGTGTGTTGGGAGTCACTCCTGGGATAATTTCTTCCGTAAAATTGTATACATGAATATAAAATAGTACAGTAAAATATTAACAAAATTTACATAAACAAAACTAAGAGACCTCAAAGCTCGTCTACTGAGGGATGAGGTCAAAGGAAACGTCTTGCAGTCCAAGATGCTGGGCCGTTGATCTTCCTCCGATTCCCCTCAGTGCAGTGAGTGCAGTTCTTAACAGATCAAATCTAAATCGTGTTTTGATACGATGTTTGACCTGGCTCTTGTCTTCTTATCACTTATTGTGGTCAGCTATCATCTCCGAGACACGATCTATAAACACAGTGCAGAGCAGTCCCATACCTCCGGAGGTTTCTTCAATTGGTGCATATTTTTATGATATAGAAAATCATTTATCTACTTTCCAAAAAAGTACTAGTAGCGTTTCAGTTTGGGACTTGGCAGCACTTACTCGGCTGATCTTGATGTATATTTTACAATGATTATGGATTACGTTCAGATCTTCATCTCGGTTAAAAAGATTCGGAATCTGAGCAAAGCATCCTACCTCTGAGTTGATCTAAAGTAAAGTAAAGTAAAGTAAAGTAAAATTTATGACATCACATCATCACACATGTCTACAAACTATCATCGCACTGTGTGACAAAATATATAATAAATATTTCCCCACCAACATTAATTAATTATCAAATACAATATTTAAAAACAATTTCATCAAAAACATTATCCTATTTTAAAAACTTCCCAGTGGAATGAAGATTTATAAAACGCTTCTTTGCCACATAAGGATGGAACCAAAGATAATTGTTATGTTTCTCTTTATTACTGACATAACTGGCTCCCTCAATTCTTACTAAAACTTCATTAGAAACATTCCAAAAAAAGCAATCATTTGTAATACTTTTAGAAATCATATCTATTTTATATCCTTCTAATTTAATTTTAAAACCTAAAACTGTCACAGAGTTCTTGACGTCCGGAGGGAGTTTGTTCCAATATGGAATAACTCGCTCCGGGAGAAAAGACTTCTGGATATTCTTGACCTTTGTCACACTTTTACTACATCTATTGGATGAAACCAGATTAAGACCTGATCTGCTTGGTCTGAACAAGTCTGAACCATAATCAGTCATAGCATTAATAACCTTAAAAACTTCAATAAGGTCCCCACGTATTCGCCGCTCTGCCAGCGTTGTCAAATCTAGAAATAAAACAACTTCTTGGGACTAAGAAATAGCATATGATACAGATAATTTTTGATATCTAAGGCAGTCCAAAACTATAGTTAAAAACCTCTGTACGACTGCAGGGGAAATGGAGAGTGCTTGTATTTAAAAACCCAGTATAGAGGCTTACAGGATTCTTATCTCCAGTATCTGTAACCTGACATATAATCGATTAAGGGCCTTACAATCAAGCATTGTCATGGAACACAGCTTGCTTCACCAATAAATCCAACGCAAGCTCTATTAAAACACATTTCTTGCACGAACTGGTCAAACATAGACTTGAAGTTTTAGGCAAAAAGAGAGGTCCAGTATTTCAAGTTGCCGGTATAGAGTGGTTTTGTACTGTACAAGATACTCTAGTTTTAGCTCCTGATAGTGATACCATTAACTCTGTGTTCCATTAATATCAGCCCCTTCGCCACTCTCAGCAGTCAACCAGGGCTCATAAAAGCTGAACAGCGCCTGGGTCCGTTCACCAATTGTGCTAATGTGAGTGGCGGTGTGGTAAAACCCATTTTAACAGCGTGAATATTTCTCAAATATAAGCGCGCTAGCTGCTAGCATACTTGTATCATTTAATTTTTAATCAAATTTATTCGGATATATATTTATTGATTATGTATTGAATTGGTGATAAATAATAAAATTGTCTTTTCTCAAAATTGTCTTTTCTCAAAAAAAAAATTGTCTTTTCTCATAAAAATCAAGAAATATTCATTAACATGCTGGGTTATTGAGCGGAAAACATATGAGGGCAAATATTTCAGGGCAAACACAATGCTTTCACAACAACCATCACCAGTGCTGCTCAAAATAAGAGATGTAGTAAATGTTTTGGAAAATATGCTCACAGGAATGAAATCTAGCGATAGAAATATTTTAATTTGAGGGTAATACATATTCGTCCCCTGGATTTGCACCACTGTTCACAGTCACCTCCATGTGATGTTACCTTAACTTACGCTTAAACCCACTTTAAAATGATTATTATTAATACTCCTTCTTAAATAGAAAAATTAAAATAAAACTTGTTGTAGGATGTCTTTAGCAGCTGCATCACTTAGTGAGAGCAGTGCTGCTGAGCCGTCTTCTACAGGATCAGATGATTCTTTAGTTATCCCACCCCGTGCAGTAATTGCTCGATCGTTTGAATCTATTGATTCTCTCTGTCCAAATGCACGGCCTTACATCAACAACTCGAGGCAGTCTTTGGATTCCATGGGATCTTATGAATCCCTACCCAGGTAATGTTTTAATTTAACTAAGACAAGTTAGCTATCATACGTTAAATGTTCATTTCACCTTATTCGATTTTAAGATCTTTTATGTGCTATTGATTTACATTTATTTGATTGATTAAGAATATTGTATTTCGTTGTATTCAGCTAATTTTAAAGTGCCAAGATGTTTCATGTGACAACTATTTGCAGGTGTTACTCCATCCCTAACTCAGAGAATCCCCACAAAGCTGATACTCTTACTCCCGGTCGCTTCAACACATGGACTAAGTAAGTGGAACTTAAGCTGCAAAATATTTTTTTAAATGTTTTATTGCATTATAATGATATTATAATACCGATTGTTGACATGGAAATATCTCAAATAGTTGTTGTGAAAACATGTTATTCCCTTTATTTTTACACAAACTTGGATATTAAGTTAATTAAGAGTTTGTTAATATCATGACGCCATAATATCGTGTAATATTATAATGTGATAGCACAATGGAGCCACATTGCTAAACTTCCTGACTTGAATTGGTACCATCACACTCTTGACAACTTTGGGAACTTTCAAATCTGAACATCTTAATCGAAACTGTCAACAAAGACGTCAAGGGAAACTGTTAACAAATTTTCCCATGACGTTATTCGTGGGAAACATGTTCTGTTATATCGTAAATAGTTTACTTCCGGTCGCTATTAGTTTCATTGGAAATTTGTCACGAGGTAGTACATGATAATTTTCCTAAACTTATGCACCGTAGCACTTTTAACTAGAGATTGGGGATACAAATAACTTCCCATATTTATCATTATTCGTTCACCTTGACAGTTTTATAAGATTTATGTCTCCAAGTTCAACTGACCACATATTACTCAATCTGTTATCTAAATAGTATGCTAGTTTATCGCTCATTATTCCCACGAAGTCGTCCTCCATTTTATGCTACCACTTCCAGATATCTCAACTCTAAATCCACCTTCTTCAGCATGTTGATTATACCCCTGATGGTAAGGACCTAAAATTATTCGCTAGCCCATGACACGCTGGCCCCCCAATTCATTGGTATTAATGGCAAGCTCAAAGACTAGGTAATGGATTTTATGACACCTGCCAATTGAGGGTAGATTTATTAATATCTACAAATGAGGGACACGTTGTACTTGTAGATTGTTCTCACCCTTTCTAATCATGTACCTTTCACCTTGGGATATGATAGAGACGTTAAAATTATGGTCCAGTGCAATTCATAAAATTGTTAAAGTAAAAATTATAGGTTTAAAAGTCAGACGTGTTCCTTGGAACAAATTCCAGTTACCAGCGCTCCTTATAATTGGAACCCTTCTTAACTTGTAGGGCTTGCAAATGAGGACTTCATGGCTTAGAAGTCCTTTTAAGGGGCCATATGATGAGTAAAGGCCGCCCTTACGTTTTATTCCGCAGAACATCGGTTGTAGCAGACGTCTCGGAACTTTAGGTGGTAAACTTTTAAATTAGAGCTTGTTGATCCAATTGGACTGTAATTTTTGTCCTTGGCTGGATGGATATAATTATGTTAGATAAATAAATAGATAATCGCATCAACTAAAACTTGTAGTATTTACATAAATATTCCCTGACGACATCAAATATATGCAACCTTACTAAGTAAGACCCTACTGTATAATTACTGACTAACTTGACCAGCATTTAAAAATCATCCCTCAAGATGAAAACCTACGTGAAGGCAGCGGTTAACCAATCCAGAGCGTCAAACACTCAGCTACCCAGCTGACTGGACAAATACTGTGTTATATCGTAATTAACACATGTATCTTATCTTAGCTAGTATTAAAATGTAAGTTCAGGCTGCACTAGACTATTACATACCCTTGGTGCTGTCTGTGACTATTTAATCTAGATAACGACCAATCACATGGCAGTAATCACACCACGTGACAGATTTATACCAATGAGATGGCTTCATTGCCCGTTACATGTCTTGTGACAGGTCCTGAGTGTGAGCTTCCCCCCAGTTGCTACTGTAACCTAGCTACTGTTTCTATAGTAACTGTAACCTAGCTACTGTTGCTATAGACCTCCCACTGTGCTATGTTCCGTCGTTATATTATTACTACTACTACTACTGTACGCTATATTAATACAGGATATGTTAGTTTATTATACTGTTGATTTAGCCGCTCACCTTTGTTATAGTTGTTAGTACAATTGTAGTACTTTTGTTTGTGAGAGTAGTTGCTGATGATGAGACCTGATGATAAGATATCAGAAACTGTACCAGACGATCAGCTGAGTTCTTTACCCCAAAGGAGAAGGTGAGCAGCTCGTAGTTCTGTTAGAATAAAACACTAAACTTGGGACTAAATTCAGGACCAATTTATAGCAGAACTGGCCAGACGTCTTATGGCTCTTTCATATTATGTGTGTCGTTAACTGTTTCAGGGTTTTTGAAATGTCACATGTTCTTAGTAATGTAATACCCTAAAGGTCTAAATAGCAGTTGAAAGCTTCACGCTACTATTTAGGTACTCCACTCTAGCTGGAACACCTGGGAACCGTTTAAATAGGGTAACACATTTCGCAATCATTCAAATTATAACGAACATGACGTCTTTCACGGACAACAAGCTTATATTATTTGTCATAAAAATAAAACGATGGGTTCATTAAGTGAATAAACTTCAAAGGGCGGCAGTGATCGTCATGATCCGACAAGATGTCAATATATCGTGCAACCCTGATATGCTCCAAATGTCCTAATTAGGTAATGTAGCACGAAGTTCTGAACTGGGGAATGCTTTGCACAGGAAGAGGGTGAACTGCTACGTAGTACGCTGTACTGGAGTATTGGGACATCACATACGGTAGATAATTATACCCCAATTCCAAAGAAAGGCCAAAAATTACAGTATGAGTGTCAGAGAACACTTATTTTTCGGTAAATCGGGACCAACTTTTTAAAAAGTCATCAAGGATTAGTTGATGTATTAGGGAATCAGAAAACTAATTCATGAAATTAAAGCGTGTCTTCTTATTTGCTTTGAAGTTGGAGAAGAAACAAAATACATTTCCAGTGAAAATAATATGCAAACTGATACAATGAAAATTATTTGTTCCACAACGCAACGGAACCATTTCATAACATAACTATTTTATGAATTCTCATTCCATTTTTGCATAAAATACATTTCAACTAGGAAGAATTAATTAAATGGCCAGTACTAACGTTACCGTGTTTTCCGCATGAGTGGTCGACGTTACACAAACCATTGTATTGATCAATTTATTAGTTACGCCTGCGTCTAGAACGATTTTCAGCTGTTTGCTGCCTATACCAAGTACGCAGTAAACCATGCTTGTCACGATGCCAACTTTGACAGATTGGTTTGACAGATTAGTCACATGATAAGTATCCTAACTGTCAAGTTTTATTACTCCACCATAATATAAAGCAATATTATGCTCATTGCTCATGCGGTCACCATATTATAATATTTCGATTAATAAATCTTTACTCCCGACATGGAGCAGATACTCGAGCGAGGATTATATAGATTTAAAACTTTTAGTACTCCCGGACAGACCATGGTTGTATATTGCGATATATCTTAGCACACTTAAGTAAAAATTCTTGGAATATTTAAGCAAAAATGTCCAGTAATATTTGATGGATCGTTTACGGCAACTATCACAATCCTTACATATTATGTGCCCAATATTTTAAAAATGGAGGATATTTAATTTTACGTGATATTATTGTGATAGTATGTAGTTGAAGACATGATCTTCATTATGTCTGTGAGCTACTTTAATAATACGAATTTATTCTGATTTGTTACGTCTTTTACTTTTCTACTTTTATATATATCCTTACCTGTCCAAACCCAGGATGCATAACATGAAGAATTCGTCGTAACTTTGTATGAAAAGCATTAATATATAATAATAAGGGTTATGTAAAGTTTAATTTAAATGAAAGTTTATTTTGCGTTAGATTAGTTAGATGAGTTAGATAAGTAGATGGCATCTACTGTAGATGCATATATAAACTGCTCCTTCATTAAGAATTTCATCATTTCCACAGAATCCTCGCTCATTCATTACAACCGACTCATTCGTCGTGTGCTCGCTTATTCGTCAACTCCTCATTGGTCGAGGAATCTGGTTTATTTAACGGCTGGTCTTGAAGTCTAACTTGGTCACGTGATAGTTGTAACTTGTCACGTGGTAGTCTGCATGATTAACTAACTAGTCCGTGAACTCTGACTAGTGTGATTAATAACCTTATGATAACCACAGTAACCTACTAGATAGTAACTTGGCACAGTGGATCACCGTGTCACGTGACTCAGTTTATTGTCACGTGACTCAGTTTATTATCACGTGACTCAGTTTATTGCCTTGAAGTGGGGGGTATCACGTGACCCCTTGAAGACAGTGCTTGCACATAATCAGATTGATAATATGTAACAGTCATTATATTAAATATTATAATATGTCCCTGTTAGTTTAGCTCTGCAGGCTGGCTGTCAATTCTGTAGTTGTGTGTTTTGCTAGCAGAATTCTTGTGTAAAATCTCATCATGGACACTTGAGGCCATGACGACATTTTTGTTAGTTAAATAATAAGTTGAGCTGATTTTCTAGTTGGATTCCTGACACAGTAATCGTAATTAGTAAAACTCACTAAGTACTAAATGTTAAGTACATAATATTATGAGCTGTTTTAACTTTAAACGCCTATAAAAATGAAAAACCTGATCAAAAACGCCCTGGGCTTGGCAATAATGGCATAGTTTGACATGGAGTTGTAGAGTCAGTTATGTGCCTCGCCGGGCTAAAGTAGTGGATGTCCTTGCTGTACGGCAAGTTAAACAAGGAACTGAAACTACTAGGTTCCGTACAGACTCAACTCTGCACCCATGTCAATATGTTCATTACATGCAAGCCTCTTGATTTATAGTGGCATGTTATGGCATGGCCTCAACAACAACATACTGAATGACTTAGGTATAAGTTTAATCGATTTCAGATAACAAATGTATCTTATCTTGACTTTTGTCACTTCCTGCTGATAACTACACGTCTAGTTAAGTTGAATGTAGACTTTCTCATTCACTGCTTGGTCGCCGATAGGATGTAGTGTACCAACCATATCATTACATTAAATCTTATGTTGAGAAGGTCCCAGATCTGTAGTTGATAACGCGCCAAAATAATATTCCTTCATTATCTCAGTCAGGCTAATCCGAGCTTTATTTTTAGATTTTAAAGATTTTAGATATTTGTCCCATGCAGGACTGATTAGGTTTCTGTGATGTTTATTAAACTATAGGAGAGGTAGATTTACAGTGCTATATTATATCTCAGTCACGAACTCCTTGCTGAACTGTGTCTACTTGTTTACATGGTATTTATACAGGGGCCACCTTGCAGTCTCTTGCTTGTTTACTACAATGTAGTGGTAGTAATGTTTAACATTGTGTTTACTAATCAAGTTGTTCGTGTGCAATCATAAGATTGGCAGCTGATATCGTGGTAGAAGGTGTCCCAGAAGCAGCTGATATCGTGGTAGAAGGTGTCCCAGAAGCAGCTGATATCGTGGTAGAAGGTGTCCCAGAAGAGCAGCTGATATCGTGGTAGAAGGTGTCCCAGAAGCAGCTGATATCGTGGTAGAAGGTGTCCCAGAAGAGTTGATATCGTGGTAGAAGGTGTCCCAGAAGCAGCTGATATCGTGGTAGAAGGTGTCCCAGAAGCAGCTGATATCGTGGTAGAAGGTGTCCCAGAAGCAGTTGATATCGTGGTAGAAGGTGTCCCAGAAGGGCAGCTGATATCGTGGTAGAAGGTGTCCCAGAAGAGTTGATATTAGATTTTCATCGGCACTCATACTAGCGCTTCATACTGGTACTTACTACTGGGATACTATTGCAGCCGTGTGTAACCCGTAAAGTGTGAACTTGGCCGCTGGTTTAATCTTAAAACCATTATCCACTTTGGTCTTATAAATCAATATTAGTTGGCTAGTGTTGCACAGTGTAATGATAAACAAAGAAGATGTGATCTTTTGTTTACTATACCATATGAAAAAGTTCCCTTTGTTGCTGAAAATAATGAACGTTGGCTGCAAAATCACATTGTGCCACAACATCACAATGTCTGAGTTATAATATTATCATTATAAAGTTACCTGATCATTTAGCAGAAATAAGATACCCTAATGCTTTACGAAACAAGATTATCCAAACATTTGTTCCACTTGGATATGTTCATCACTAATAACCTACGTATGTGGTGCCCCAAAACTGCTTAACTAATGATTTATGAGCATACCGCTTTGTCTATATGTATATTATTTATTTACGGAGCATTAGAAATACAGAACTGTAACCTGACTATTTAAAAACCAATTTTCTTAACACTCATCATATTAAGACGCAATGAAACTATCGGACAATATTGAGGTAAGTATTCATTTGCCAAACTGTAGCCGCTGTAAGGACGATTTTGTCATAAACGGTCAGAGAGTTACCTGCAGACGAATAATTGCTAACAAATTTTGTGAATATTTTACATCTCTTGCAAGTAATCTCAATAAAAATGTACTGACGAACAATAATATTTCTCTGGAACCAATAGAATCATTTGCTCAGTTCATGTCAAATTCAGTATCTGACTCCATTTATCTGGAAGAAACTAATAAAGACGAGATCATCGAGGTGATCAAAGATTTTCAAAATGGCAAGGCGAGTGACATACCAATAATTGTTGTAAAGAAATCATCAAAGCTCATAGCTGGTACCTTGGCCAGGCTTTACAACACATGTATACAAAGTGGTACATTCCCGAGTATTTTTAAAACTGGTAAAGTTATTCCTATTTACAAGAAAGACAATAAGGAATGTATTGAAAACTATCGGCCTGTATCAATATTACCTTTATTTGGAAAAATTTTCGAGAAGATCATTTACAAACGGCTCTATAATTTCTTCACATCTAAAGGTGTACTGACAGACTCACAGTTTGGATTTAGAAAAGGTCATTCCACCACTCATGCTCTACACAAATCTATAGACTCCGTTACAAAGACTCTAGCTGGCAATAAACATGTCTTAGGAATATTCATTGACTTAAGCAAAGCCTTCGACACCCTTGACCACAACATTCTTCTAAGCAAATTAAACTCCTATGGTATTAGGGGCACAGCACTTACCTTACTTAAAAGCTATTTGACTAACAGAAAGCAGTATGTTATGTATAACGATGTACCATCAGAAACATTGGATGTGAAATTTGGGGTACCACAGGGGTCAATTCTAGGGCCGTTACTCTTCCTACTGTATATGAACGATATAGTGAACTGTTTTTCTGACAGTGAGGTAGAATTTTTACTTTATGCTGATGACACAAATATCTTTATATCAGGACCATCTAGAGAAGCAACATACAAAAAAGCAAACTTAGTTCTTAAACATGTGTCGATTTACATGAAATGTTATCTACTCCATATCAATATGTCTAAATGTTGCTACATCCATTTTAAACCTGCCTCTGAATATGATGAGACCTGTGCAAGGACCAGACCATTTGCTAACCTGCTAGATGAGTCTAGGTCAATATTCATCGATGGTAAGGTTATTACTAAAGTCAAGGATACCAAATTCCTAGGTATTGTTATAGATAGTAAGTTAAACTGGGCTGCCCATATGCACTACATTCGTAAAAAACTTCGGTCCATGACTGGTGCAATCTGTAGAATTCGACACTCGATACCTGGTGAACTATATTTGAAAATATATAATGCTCTCTTTGAATCACATCTCAGTTATGGTATAAGTGTTTGGGGCGTTGTCCTTAAAGAACGATCAAATGACAGTCTTTTTATCACACAGAAGCACTGTGTAAGGATCCTTTTTGGTGATCTCGACTCATATTTAGATAAACAATCAACATGTGCACGTACTAGACCGTATGGTATGCAAAAATTAGACCATAAACACTTTGAAAAGGAGCATACAAAACCCATTTTTAATAGACTAAAGATTCTAACGGCTCAAAACTTGTACAAATATCACTGCATTTTAGAATTCTCTAAGATTATCAAGTACCACTGCCCCTACTCCCTTTATGAGGCCATCAACATTTCAAACCGTGCAACGAGTCTAACTGTTATTCTTCTAAATAAATCAAATACCTTTTTGTTTAATGCAGCCAAGCTTTGGAACACAGTTCATAAAAAATTTTAACTTCAAGCAATTGCCTAGAAACTTCCATTAACTTGATAAAATTGAGAACCAAAGCACTATTAGTACAATCACAGGCAGCTGACTTAAAAGATACCTGGACTCCAACCAATTTTAAATTGCAGTAATTAAATTGCACAATGTGCAATTTAATTACTGCAATTTAAAATTTGTAGTAATATTAGGTGTGTGCTGCTGCATGTGCAATGCACATGCAGCAGCACACACCTAATATTACTATCATGATTGAACTATAAGCTGATAAGCTTTCAGATCCATTTTTAACCACTTGATGTAATGTTTTTAATAATTAAATATTTTATTTTACAAATTTATATCAGATCGAACCTATATTTGATAATCGAACCTATATTCGATAATCAAACCTGTATTCGATAGTTAAATTTATGCGATAAATTGATATTGATATTATTATTGTTGAATGAAGTTAACTCCTGAGATAAATTTTATTAATTTTTAACAAAGGGACTTGGAGTATAAACGACCAAGTTCGCATAAATGCCTACCCAACCAAGAATTTAGGAGGCAAGGGTGGGTGCGTAAACTTTACGGTCTGCACTCTCCGATCCTGTATCACCCTGGATTCTTTTTGACGTATTTTTGTATTAGGTATATACCTTCTATCCATTCTCTTGCTACTCCAAGTCCCCTAAGATATCTGGTAAAAAGGTCCTGCTACTTGCTAGTTATATATAAAATATATTTATGTTTGCTTTAATTGATACTAAATAAAATTGCTGTTTTCTTGAAATTGTTGTTTTCTTGGTATAGTATCCCCTAGTTACCTCTAGTTACCCCCAGTTACCCCTAGTTACCCCTAGTTACCCCTAGTTACCCGGTATAGTATCCCCTAGTTACCCCTAGTTACCCCTAGTTACCTCTAGTATCCCCTAGTTACCTCTAGTTACCTCTAGTTACCCAGTATAGTATCCCCTAGTTACCTCTAGTTACCCCCAGTTACCCCTAGTTACCCCTAGTTACCCGGTATAGTATCCCCTAGTTACCCCTAGTTACCTCTAGTATCCCCTAGTTACCTCTAGTTACCTCTAGTTACCCGGTATAGAATCCCCTAGTTACCCCTAGTTACCTCTAGTTACCCCCAGTTACCCCTAGTTACCCCTAGTTACCCCTAGTTACCAGGTATAGTATCCCCTAGTTACCCCTAGTTACCCCTAGTTACCTCTAGTATCCCCTAGCTACCTCTAGTTACCTCTAGTTACCCGGTATAGTATCCCCTAGTTACCTCTAGTATCCCCTAGTTACCTCTAGTTACCTCTAGTTACCCGGTATAGTATCCCCTAGTTACCTCTAGTTACCCCCAGTTACCCCTAGTTACCCCTAGTTACCCCTAGTTACCCGGTATAGTATCCCCTAGTTACCCCTAGTTACCTCTAGTATCCCCTAGTTACCTCTAGTTACCTTTAGTTACCCGGTATAGTATCCCCTAGTTACCCCGAGTTACCTCTAGTTACCCGGTATAGTATCCCCTAGTTACCTCTAGTTACCCCTAGTTACCTCTAGTTACCCCTTGTTACCCCTAGTTACCCCTAGTTACCCCTAGTTACCTCTAGTTACCCCTAGTTACCCCTAGTTACCCCTAGTTACCTCTAGTTACCCCTAGTTACCCCTAGTTACCCCTAGTTACCTCTAGTTACCCCTAGTTACCCCTAGTTACCTCTAGTTACCTCTAGTTACCCCTAGTTACCTCTAGTTGCCCCTAGTTACCCCTAGTTACCTCTAGTTACCCCTAGTTACCCCTAGTTACCCGTAGTTACCCGTAGTTACCCGTAGTTACCCCTATAATACCAGTTATTGTGCAAGGTTGATCATTCCTCTCAAACTTTTTTTAACAATTCCTCCATTCATTCAACACTTAGGTGCGGGATAGAATATATATATGGGAGGGGCGAGGTTTAATAAATATAAAACATTGCGCCCCTCTAAACCTCTAAACGTGAATATCATTAACTATCATAATATTACTGTTAACAATTTACAAGTTGTCAGTGTTATGACCGTGTGACGTCGGTTACAGTTGAGATCCTGCACGACACTGTCACTTGTTACTGTTACTATTTATCACTCTTCAGACTAATATTAAACTACTCAGTATAATTAGTATATTATAATATAATATAATATGTATAATATATTATATTATAATATAGTGTCTAGTCAATATAAGTTATAGTTAGAGATACAGTGACTAGACTATTTAACAGTTAACACGACCAGTATAACTGTAAGTATAACTGCACTGTAAGTATAACTGCACTGTAAGTACATTGTAAGTACTTGTATCTGCTCCTTTATAAATAACATTAATAATACAACTTGTAATCTTGTTTATTACCCTCCACGTGGAATATCACGCCGGAAAGTCTGCTCAACCAATCAAAACGCTGGAATCGCCCACGTGCTCGCGAGGTAGCCAATCAGAATGGAGTAGTGCTTCACACATGATGCCCACGTGCCAGTCAGTGACTGATTTAATGAATAACTCTAAAAGCGAGTGAGCTATAATTAGCTCGCTAAAACTAAATAACTAACATTCTGAACAGAGGCTTTATGTTGGTATTTGGCATTCTAACAGATTAGTAGGTTGTTTTCTCCAAGTTTTTGTAGATTTGGATAGGGGTGGGGTGGTGAACCATATTTGTTGTGACACGTGACGTCATTATGAGTTTTGATTGGTCAATATTTACTGAAAGCTGATTGGTTAACTGCTGTCAAGCGGCCACTTAAAGAGTGGCCTCTTGTTTTCTCCCTTAATGTTTGTACTGCGTTCAATTTCTTTGGTTCCAAATTTCTAATAAACTATACAGAAGCCCGTGAACTAGTAGATATATTTTACCGTTTGAACTTTGAGTGACTAACCAATCACCATTAAGAGCACTGAGCAGTGCGTCTATTTACTTTAAACCTCTCAGACCTCTTTTGTGTCGAGATTCTCCGTTTTTCGTAATAATATGGTTTTGGTGTCTCGATCGTGCGGGAATCCCGGGATTAAAGTTCTCACAGTACAGTTTATATTGTCGTCAGTATTTTATTTTGTGTGCGTCACCAACCAGTATCCTTTAGATTTAGTTAAGGAGATCAAAACGTTTGTAGCTTAGCAATTAGGGAAGATAAAGACTGTGATGCACGGCTGAGCGGTTAAATTCATCGCTTTGGGCAAGAGTCGGCAGGCTTGTTCCAGTACCTTATATGGTTTTGGTTGAAACGTCTCTTGCGAAATATAACTGTAATATGTCAACGAGGTGTCACTTTAAGGAACTGCTTTAGGGGTGAAATCTTCATTTGATGCGTGATATCCGTGATGCTCGGGTTTGTTCAATCGAGCTGGGAGCTGACCCACGAAGCGGCCGATCTACTGCACTGACCACTTGAATACTTGAGCTGTGTAGTTTGCTGTGCTTTTAGTTGTTGTAAGAGAGTGTTGCTCCCCAGAGTTCACAAGATGTTACGTTCTGTCGTTTAAATTTAGATTCTGCGTGCTTTATGGTATCCCAAGTATTCCAGTGGTGGTTATTCTTGATATTTTGTGGGCATTTACCTGAATTGTCATGTTAGGTATTTTGATATTAATTTATTTACCGGAATTGTCCAAGGAAATCTTGATAATTTATGGCAGCTTGCGAGCTACTTGAGCTGATTTGAACTGAGTGGACCAGTCCTGCACAGCTTCTTGAAAATTAAATGGCTCTATTTTTTAGTTTATATAAAACTATGACACTGAGTATTGACCACCGGTAAACTCGAATAAAAATAATCTAACAAAGGCTTCTATCCTAGCGATTGTTATAAATTAATAGTGAACACTAGTGTTGGCATCGAGATAAAGAATCGTGGTAACATTAGCTTATTATCGGACTATTATGCAATGCATGATATTGAGAATCATACTCAGTCACCGTACGAAGTAGATTTATTAAAAAATCTCAGTAGAATTCAGCTCTAGAATACACCACCATTCCATTGTGCCATGACATCAATAATTGTGGTTCATTAGGGGCTAGGGCTCATAAAGTACCTAATAAAATGGTCATTATTTGCACATGTCAACGTAAAATATAGGGTGTCAAGTACTTAGTATACGGGGTGAGCAGTAAAATGTTAGGTGCCTGTCAACATGACGTGTTCTCCCTGCTTTTATTGACAAAACCTGGGAGGGGTGCCCCAAAGGGGGGGGGGGGGGGGGGGGGGGGGGGGTCCACCAAAGCTGGGATGGGTGCCCCAAAGGGGGGGGGGGGGGGGGCCACCAAATAATGACTAGGGAGTTGAGAATGTAACGGGTCCCCCGACTTAACGTTACGCAGTCTTGCTGGCGTCAACAGGTCTGTCAGGTGGTTGTAGCGTATCTCATTGAGATGGTACTGTGTCCCTCACTTTATGAGATATATCCAAAAATATCTTAAAGTAAGGCAGATGAAATGTTATGCTCTATTTTATAGTATTGACTTTGAGGTTTCGTTGTTAAATATTTACTACTGAGCCTATAAAGCCTTAACGCTTAGAATTCCACACTACTTCAGTATTATGGTAGTAATTTGCATTAGCGATAAGTTATTAACATTACTGTAACTTTCTAACTTATACATGTATCATGGAACTATCCAATTAACTGAATAATGAATTTCCTTAAGGAAATTCTCCTTTTCTCTACTCAAAGACAGGATTACACCATGTAAAGCACCACAAAGGCAAACCACAAAGCTAATAGTCTGCGTTTGAGACATGAACTTGTGTCCCGTTTTTGTAGCCCTACCAGCGCTCAAAGAGTCTGTCTACTTGTGTTCTCCGTACCTAGGTCTATCTAGCTTAGAACTGATTCCAACTGTACTCTATCTGTAGATCTATCTGTACTCCCGCTGCATTGTGGTCACGTGGTAGGTTTCATCCAATATTAGAGCTGTCACGTGGTAGGTTTCAGCCGATAGGGGACAGCTGAAAGTCAGTAGGGACGGAGTCTTCCGCGGCTTCGGCACTTCTTTCAGACTGTTCCGTGTCCGTTTATACGCGATCATAGCCGATCATTATACGTAATGTATACGTAATGTATACGTAATGTATACGTAATGTATACGTAATGTATACGTAATGTATACGTAATGTATACGTAATGTATACGTAATGGCTGGAGATGGTTAGTGTGCAGGTTTTATTGCTGCACGATTCCAGCAATAATAAGATGTAAGATGTAACACTAGCAGATGACGTGGTTGGCACGTTCTTTGAAGTAATTTGGAGCAGCTACCAGGCTCTATGTGGCTTCAAATACTTGGTCACTTGGTGTAATCAGGTCGGAATACTTGGTGTAATCAGGTCGGAATTAAAACCATAGTAAAACCCTCGGAGCTTTCAACAGAGTTTGTACTCTAACTTGCAAGTTACCAGATCTCTGCCAGGGTTTAAAGGTAAAGTATGATGTTTGCACTCAACACATTCGCTTTTGCCAACAACATTACAACACTGTCTTCTTCAATCGTAATATTGATCGGACCTACTACCTAGTAACCTAGCGACCTACAGAAATATGTATGTCAATACTATAACTATTCCAAATAACCTAATTATGTATAAACTTGGCGTTTATTCAACGGTAATTTCGGCATCTTCCTCAGAAAAGTAGAACAGATTAGCTAGAAACAGCTGATATTATTTTAACACTGTGTTTGCGACTTGGTCTTCTGATACACATGCCATGTGAACAATATGGGCGTGGCATGTGATCTTCCCCGGTGGAATTGGAACTTGAAAGTTTGTGTGGTTATTATTTAGCCTTTGAATGAACGTCAGATAAGCTTTGTTCAAAAATTATTTGGATATGTTTTGGTTTTATGAACCTACCTACGGTACACATGCTATCCTCAATGGAACTGTTAGTGGTAATTATACACCTATTATAGACAGCATGAGAGTAGGCCCTGCCATCTCGAAGTGATAATAATAATCAAAATGTTTCGCAGATTGGCAATTGATCGGTGTAGTTGGTGTTGTACACACTGCACTGATAATGATATCACGTTGAACGTGTAATGTAAATATAGTGTGGATATATGCGAATATATATTCTAAATAACTGTTAGTGGTACTTGTGTTAGAAGTAGGGTGATACTATTAAGGGGGAGGGGGGGGGGGGGGCCAAGTGGATATTTGTAGATATTTGGATAATGTCATCCACTTTTTTCGTAAATTATCCATTACAATAATCTACAAATATCTACATTTATCTACAAAAAATGTATATCTCAAATATGTGCCCAGAAATTCTACTGAATTTTTGGAGATAAATGTATAAATTTGTAGAATTTGTAGAATTTTCGTGAATTATCCATTGACAATAATCTACAAATATCTACATTTATCTACAAAAAATGTAATCTCAAATATGTGCCCAGAAATTCTACTGAATTTTTGGAGATAAATGTATAAATTTGTAGAATGTCATCCACTTTTTTCGTGGATTATCCATTCTACATTAATCTACAAATATCTACAAATATTCACTTGCCCCCCCCCCCCCTATTAATGGTTATTATTAGTTTAAACAAATAAATGTTGTAGTTCCCTTTCAAGAGTATGTTGTAGTTGCCTTTCAATCTGATAGGGATACGTTGGAGTAAGAGCCACATTAATTAAACCAAGCTGGTGACTTCCTCTATAAAAAGTAAAACATTCATAATTTGCTATTTTAGAAATCTTCATATTTTAAGCTACTAAAAGGAAGTTTTGATTGTAACTAAACCGCATTAGCTTTGATCCCAACATATATCAAATATCTTATCATTGGTCAGAAGAAAGCTGTTACACCCCCAGCAGCTGCAGTACCTCTAGCTGCAGTACCTCTAGCTGCAGTACCTCTAGCTGCAGTACCTCTAGCTGCAGTACCTCTAGCTGCAGTACCTCTAGCTGCAGTACCTCTAGCTGCAGTACCTCTAGCTGCAGTACCTCTAGCTGCAGTACCTCTAGCTGCAGTACCTCTAGCTGCAGTACCTCTAGCTGCAGTACCTCTAGCTGCAGTACCTCTAGCTGCAGTACCTCTAGCTGCAGTACCTCTAGCTGCAGTACCTCTAGCTGCAGTACCTCTAGCTGCAGTACCTCTAGCTGCAGTACCTCTAGCTGCAGTACCTCTAGCTGCAGTACCTCTAGCTGCAGTACCTCTAGCTGCAGTACCTCTAGCTGCAGTACCTCTAGCTGCAGTACCTCTAGCTGCAGTACCTCTAGCTGCAGTACCTCTAGCTGCAGTACCTCTAGCTGCAGTACCTCTAGCTGCAGTACCTCTAGCTGCAGTACCTCTAGCTGCAGTACCTCTAGCTGCAGTACCTCTAGCTGCAGTACCTCTAGCTGCAGTACCTCTAGCTGCAGTACCTCTAGCTGCAGTACCTCTAGCTGCAGGCTCTGTTAGTAATGGAGATTGTATGTAATATCGTAGTAGTGCCCGTCTTTTCGAAACCGTGATATTATAGTACTTTTCCTCGGAAATTGTATTTTCAGTTCTAGTGCTGATCGTATATAAACAGCAAAACCTGCCATTTCACACGTCTTTACTTTGAATTTGTCCCCTGAAAAGGCATGATTGCTCGGATTGGAAGCATCAAATTTAATAAAAATAAGTTTCAACCGGCGCAACTTGTCAAAAATATATTTAGCTGACAACTTGGATTCATCATCCCCCACAGCAATCCCGGAAATAGATTTCAACAAATCTCACTTCGGTCCTGCCCCACCCTCTGCCCCCTCCGCCCCCTCCACCCTGGGATGAGCTGTAGTAAAATGTAGAACAAGTCCGCGAATCTTCTCTTTTTTCTAACATCACGTGATCAGCTGTGCAGCTTTCTTTATATTATGTGTGCGACCTCGGGTTGATTATGCCTTGTAAAGCAAAGATCCGGGATACCAGCCCTGTGATTGGCTGGTTGGTGTCACGTGGTGTCACAATGCTCTGCATTGATTGGGGGATGCGAACTGGGACACCTTACCTGCTCTAGAAACTTACAAACACTGCAGTTTTAATACGCTTATACCCCCGTCGTACTGTGTAGCTATTTTACTCAGTCACAGTTTTAATGTGCTTTTCTATTCAAGTCTATTTTCAGCAAACACAAATTTCCTTATCTCAGTTTTTGGAGGAGACTGATAATTTTTCTAACCACAATTTTAAATTTGTACGGTCTTTCTGTTGGACTTATGTTATCTGCAGGGTAGACAGGGCGGACAGCATCATTCGAAATATGTAATCTTATGATCATGCAATCTCTCTAGGGTGCACACTAATTATTTTGACATGATGTGATGACATGACGTTTCAGTACGGGACTGTGGTTATTTTGAGATCCAATCTTTCTCGCCCCGCCCTCATACCTTGATGATATCATCATTATTATAATTTCATTCCCCAAGTTTCAAACAGCACGAATTAAGAAGGGATGAGGGGACAATAGTCCAGATGCATGTCGCTCCAACATAATTCCAATTTAGAAAATCTGAACATCTGTTTCAACCACGCACTGAATCTAATTTAGAATAGAATTGCCAATTTTTGTCGTTTATCCGTGAGATGTTGGAGTTTAGCCACTGAGGGAGTGGCTAAAGTGGGGAACGATAGAACCAGAAAATAATTGCTTAACCTGATCCGAACTAAACTCAATTTTTGGTTATCCAAAATGCATGTTTTGTATCCTATAAAATATGTAAAATCCAGAATTTTGCAAGAAAATTTAGATAGTGAAAATGGCAATTTCATCAACGGTAAAAATGGCATATATTATATATTATGCTATTTTTGCCGTTGATACCATGCAATTGCCATATTTAGTACATGTACAATATATTTGTTTCACTCTTGCCATTTATTGCCGTCAAAGTATTCGGTAAAAAACGTCATAATTTTCGTGACGGCACAACGACAGCTGGTCCGTCATAATTTAAACAATTAAATCTATTAAAAAACACAACAAAAAACAAAATAGTAGACACGTCACCATCTCCGTTATATATACAGTGTTCCTTACTTACATTATAACTAATAGACAATTCCTGAACCAAGAAACTTGATGGGGGATATGTCAACCGGTAATATTAAAGTATTAATAACTCTCCCCCATTTCTTCTAGTTCAATTACTGTGGTTGCTTTAAATAAGTGACAGGAAATTTTGACATTTTGATGAAGTTCTGAGTTGACAATTTTGATCTCAATTTATTTCCTCGAGGTTGTTGGCACTTGCGTGTGTCCTCTCGTCGTTTGTGCATACTGTTTCATCAGAGAACTATGTATATTGTATAGTTGTATATTATATATAATTTTTTAATTAAATAAGCACTTCCAGGGTTCTAGTTCCATAAAACTTTGAGGTAATCCTTGACAACCAATTCGTTATTCTTAGCCTAGATCGACCTATCAAACGTATTAAACATCAAGCCCCGATAATATTCTAACATCTTTCCTACGAATGAACACATTCTAAAAAACCGTTCTCACGTCCTGTACACAGTGTTTAAACAATAATGTTAAACTTGATAACAACAGTATAGAATATAGATGTATAGCAGTATAGATGAGGGTTAATTACAGGGGTATTAAACGTATTGTCTCACGGTCCATATTTTACAACTACAACTTCTTCTTGGCACAGGCAGAAACTGTCTGTAGCAAGGCTTGAGTCATGTTGTAACAACAAAAATAGTTACCTGTCACCTGAGAATCGATATAATAGGATTACGAAAACTGTGTCAGTTTTTTTTCGCTCTTTCGTAATGGTGCCAAACGTTGGTAGCCCAAGTTCAGGAATAAAGCGACTGTTTTGTCTATATCATCATGAACCAACACCAAGACGTCTGGCGTAATACGCTTTAAATTTGATAATCGCATAACATCGTCATAATCGTTAGATAATTTACTTATGTTAAGCCAGGATCATTAGTGTAATGATAAATGACTTATAATTTTTATTTTGTTTTATCAATTATTAACACGAGTCATGTCTCCAAGGAATTCGATAATCAAAATTCATGGCATAAAATGGCACAAATGGAGAATTACTCAAGGGTTTTTCAATTTTCTCCATAGAAAAAGTCTCCATTTTATGCCGTTTTATGCCATTTTATACCATTGCCCCCCCCCCCCCCCCCCCCCCCCCCCCCCATTATTAACACTCATGTCTCCAAGGTCTACATGGAAGAAGAAGTACCCTTTCATCGCTCGATCGGAGAATAATCTACTCGACCTTTCCTCTCACAAACTCCGAAATGCTTTCCGGTAAATAATCATTAATGTTATATATTTTAATGTAATATTTAATGAACGTTAATGTAATACTGTAGCACTATCTCTCTCTTACTTTCACAGGGATTCTGCATTTATTGAGTGCCAGAATTCACACCTTTGTAGAATGAATATATAATATTTCATCAACGGTCTTCATCTTTACCTCGGCATATTCACTTCCCTCATGTGGATATATTATTAGGACCGGCCTTAATTCACACAGTAGACCCTCTCTCTACCCCCTCTCACGGGTTTCCTTGATCTAGTCCTGTGAAGTCCTCAGTCCTCACCCAGTTGGTTTAGTTCACGGGTCCAGGATAAGAAGTCCACGTTGCTTTAATCTACTGTCTAGTGAAGTCCACACTCAGTTTAGGAGATGGGGGTCTGCTTGTCTGAGCAAGGGCTTCTGTGATGATATTCTGGGCTTGAGTAATGGAATGTTCTGGGCTAGAGTGGGGGATTGTTCTGGGCTAGGGTGGGGGATTGTTCTGGGCTAGGGTGGGGAATTGTTTATTATTTGTTCATTATTACTGTACGTCGTCTAACTGCCCTTCTTCTTCTGCTTGTGTTTCAGGGTGGGAAGATCTTGACCCGTATCCACCAGAATTGTCCAATTCCCGCCAATGAACTGCACAGCGTCGGGAATTTTGATTAAAATTAATTGATTTGTGCTTAAATTGTGTTACTATGCCAGTTAAACTGCCGTTTGCAATTTTTGAATTACCATGCCAGTTGAAATGATAATTCATAAATTATATCAACAAGTTCTACAGTAAGTCGGCACGAAATCGTATTATTTTGTAATTATTCGTATGTTTTTATACAATATGTGCTTAAAAATATAACGTTTAACTCGAAATTCTAACAAAATCTTTCAACGTTCACTACAAAATGAATGGAACGGACGTTCAATACGTCAGAATTAAACGTTCACTACAGTGTACAACTCTCAAGTATCTAAGTATCTAAGTATCTGAGTGTATCTAAGTATCTAAGTATCTAGAAGTATCTAAATATCTAAGTATCTAAGTATCTAAGTATCTAAGTATCTAGAAGTATCTAAGTATCTAGAAGTATCTAAGTATCTTTGTTTCAGGAGAACGATCAGGCTGAACAGTATCACGGGTAAAACATCAGGACGGGGAACAGGAAGTTTCAGTGTTCACAACATGAACGGTAACGAGAAGAAGGCACCTAACAGGCAGTTCCACAGTCTAGATGGGCTGGATACCATTGGGGACCTGATGAGTGAGAGTAAGACTGTCACCGCTGTCGTTTCCAAAGGTAAGACTGTTACCGCTGTCGTTTCCAAAGGTGGGTTTCACAGTTTTTAGATGTTTCACAATTGAGTTTGATACTCGCAAATATTAGAAAAATACGTATAATGATACCTGTTTGGATGGAGTTAATGCTAAAGTTTCCTCTGATGTCCATGATATCTCACCCTACACCCCCACTTAACTCCTTGTCTCCCCAGGTGTTCCAGATCACAACACCCCTTGCACCAGGGACAAAAGGATTTCGCGATTATTTTGGCCAAAAATCGCGGTACCGCGAAATTTAACAGGCTATACATTAAACTATACATAAAATTTGTCGCGGAGAATGGAAAATTTCGTGATTTCGTACATGCCGCGAAATCCTTTTGTCCCTGCCTTGCACCCCTCTCTCCTACTGCACCACCAACTCTCTCCACTTAACTCCTTGTCTCCCCAGGTGTTCCAGATCACAACACCCCTTGCACCCCTCTCTCCTACTGCACCACCAACTCTCTCCACTTAACTCCTTGTCTCCCCAGGTGTTCCAGATCACAACACCCCTTGCACCCCTCTCTCCTACTGCACCACCAACTCTCTCCACTTAACTCCTTGTCTCCCCAGGTGTTCCAGATCACAACACCCCTTGCACCCCTCTCTCCTACTGCACCACCAACTCTCTCCACTTAACTCCTTGTCTCCCCAGGTGTTCCAGATCACAACACCCCTTGCACCCCTCTCTCCTACTGCACCACCAACTCTCTCCACTTAACTCCTTGTCTCCCCAGGTGTTCCAGATCACAACACCCCTTGCACCCCTCTCTCCTACTGCACCACCAACTCTCTCCACTTAACTCCTTGTCTCCCCAGGTGTTCCAGATCACAACACCCCTTGCACCCCTCTCTCCTACTGCACCACCAACTCTCTCCACTTAACTCCTTGTCTCCCCAGGTGTTCCAGATCACAACACCCCTTGCACCCCTCTCTCCTACTGCACCACCAACTCTCTCCACTTAACTCCTTGTCTCCCCAGGTGTTCCAGATCACAACACCCCTTGCACCCCTCTCTCCTACTGCACCACCAACTCTCCACTTAACTCCTTGTCTCCCCAGGTGTTCCAGATCACAACACCCCTTGCACCCCTCTCTCCTACTGCACCACCAACTCTCTCCACTTAACTCCTTGTCTCCCCAGGTGTTCCAGATCACAACACCCCTTGCACCCCTCTCTCCTACTGCACCACCAACTCTCTCCACTTAACTCCTTGTCTCCCCAGGTGTTCCAGATCACAACACCCCTTGCACCCCTCTCTCCTACTGCACCACCAACTCTCTCCACTACCCTGAGAGTCTGACATCCTCCTCCGACTCTCTCTTCATCGGACACAAACAGGACTTCAGATCTATCTGCTGGTCCCAGCAGCGCAGGTAATATTAAAACACTTTCTCGGGAGTTTCTGATGTTGTTTAACCGTTAGTTAGTCTCTTAAGTGTACTACTATCTGCTTATTTCCACCACCTACGGTACTATTGGCTGTGTGAATATTGTCTCTCGGCATGTGAAGGTGTTTAATGTCAAACATATCGCAAAGATAAGGATATGTTTTCCTCAAAACAGTTTCCTCCAGAAATAACAAAACAGCTTGTCAGACATTGTTATTTCTGCTGCAGGATGCGTCGTGATGATTATGATCTAACTATCAACGCTATTAATTTGCAATGTTTGTGTTGTTAAAACCAACAATGTTTTGTTTGTTACAATCCTGTAGTTCTGCACAAACAAACAGATACTGTAAATTTAAGCAACTCCTCTCACTTAAGCTTAGTAACATCAGATACAATCTCGCTCTGATAATGTCGTAGAATAAACAGAGTATTTTAGGAAGGGGGATTGGTTCGCAAATAAATGTAACGAGTTAACTGCAATCCCAGACATGAGATGAGTTATAAAGCCTCTCCAAATTTTGGAGATGGTCTGGCTGAGAGTCCTGATCGATTACACAACGCGTCACAAACCAACCTGTGGAAAACTGTAATTTTAACTGAGTTGCATCATTTCCCAACATTTAACCACTTCCTTTTCGTCATGATGTTGCAATGGTTACCATGGTGTTGCAATGCAATGGTTACCATGGTGTTGCAATGGTTACCACATTTCTTGAGTTACTCGAGTTCTTCCCAGGACCAACTTTATGACGAAACTTACAATATTTCCCCTGTTTTAATGGCTCCTCGTTCAAGGTTCCAAAGTTCATGAAGCTACAAAAATGTCCATATATGGTCACAAACTCCTTGAGTTTTAAAGCAATATTTTTTAATGTCATCAATATCAAATAGCCACAATCGATTTCATAATGAATTGCAATATTTGATGACCTACCTAATTAACGATTTTCTGCCTAGTTTTGTGGGAAAATTCCTAATTTGGTGTGATACTATAGCTTCATTAAATGGGCTTAAGTGGACCTCCATTTTCGAGATCAGGTTCTCAACATTGGATTTTAATATTGGATTTTAATACCCGATAACCTAGATTGGATATGGAGGACTAGCTTGAATTAAGTTACAATCTCATCTATTCAACTTCTTTTCCACCATTTCAAGATATTTATTGAAAAGATTTAAATTGTAATCCAATTTGTATTTATGTAGATATCTAGAATCTAGATGACTCAGGTACACGAGAACACAATTCCCACCATAAATAGAACACAAATATAACCTATGTGCCTTTAACATTTCATTAAAATCTTGATTATGGTACCAGAGTTATTCAGTTCTCATACTAGTTCTCGTACTAGCAAGATCGTTTTATGTCAAAAAAGATTTTTCCATTTTAGACTCCTTTCATAACGACACAATTGATGACGTCAGCAAACTGTCTACCTCCGTCAGCAACCGTTTCCACAGCAACCGTTTCCAATACTCTACCTAAAATATAGTAACCGTTTCCAATACTCTACCTAAAATATAGTAACCGTTTCCAATACTCTACCTAAAATAATGTTTTAATGAAAGGTTACGTCATTACTGAACCTATAATTGCAATCTTCGACGCTGCTGCGATTAAAAATTGTAATAAATATTGCTGCATAATTTTGACCTTGGAGATATTAGTCAATAAATTCTTGATTAAGCTACTGAAGGCCGAATATATCTACTTGCTATAAGGTTGCATGCCTTAATAACCTAATACTTTTCTATTAGTAATCCAAGTCACAAGAAAACAGAATTGTTCGAAGTGAAATATAAAGCAACTTTTTTAAGATGCTAAAATTATATCTCATTTACCAACAGTTAACAAATACTTCATATTATAACACTTCCCCCTTAAGGGTTCCTTCCATTTCAGACCTCAAGATCTAAAATAATTGCTGAAAATTGAGATGATAGCATGTAACTAAGCTTATACAATATCTTGTAAATAAAAGTTGAAACTTATGTTGAAATTGTTAAAATTGAGATGATATCTTGTAACTATCCTACAAAAGGATAACTTGTTGGAAGTAACGGTGTAGTTTGGAAGCCATGGCAATGTACCAATCACACCTCCAGATCTCTACATTACATTGTATTATTATCAGTGTGCATTATAACACAGTCAACAGTACCTGTACACTGTATTGGTACATTGTACCACACAACTATAATAATATAAGTGGGTATATGAGGTTTTGTTAGGACAGTTTCCGGGGGTCGGAGCAGGATGTGTATTGTTCTCCGGCTGCACGTGCTGGGGTGGTATGTTGTGCGAGCGCACGTGCAACATACCTCCCCATCTTGCACGTGCAACATGTAGCAAGATCTTAGACGTAGTGCAGTCCCAAATGCTTCATGTAATAATTTAAAAAGGTTTTTCAAATCCTTCAAATGGGAATTACTCTGCACCCAGCTTGTCACGCAAAACATTTTATCAAGCAATTATTAATTCCGATAAGGAAGCGACATTGCCAATGGAATTACCAGTGATCAGCATAGAATCCGTTGAAGTAGAATGAAGAATTGAAGTCTTCTTAAAAGTCAATCTACTCTCAGAAATGTTTGACTAGTTGTATCCCGTATGTACGTTCATAAACTACATTTCTAAGAGCGATGTACTGCATATTTCATCCGAGATCTCTATACATTTTTAGGGAAACTTCTTCCAAAGAATCCCCAAACTAAAAATAGAGTAGTTGGCTTCTCTGGAGTCGGCTGAATCCGCATTTAGTTGTAATTTTAGGAATCTCAATACGATCCGTAATATCTGTAATCTGTTAAGCAATACTTAATAGCATTTCAAGCGTTAAAATTCAAACGCAATCCATAAAATCAGCTGCTTCGCAAGTTCGCAATGATTTTCAACAATTATCATCATGAATGACCTTATGATAATATCATCTGGATAATATGCAAATTTTATAAAGCAGTGGTTTTAAGTGCACTGAGCATATCGCACATAATAACCATTAAGCACGTTACGCGAGAAGGCGTGTCAATGTAGGATATCTATTTTCTATAAATAATTTATCCTCAATTTTTAAACCCATGATCTGAAAAATATTTTTAATGCATGATCAGAGAAGTCTTAAGAATACATTCAGCTTGAAATCTGAACTTGCAATCAACAGTTATGTCGTTGAGACGAGCTATGGCCAAGAGACTCAAGATTGATGATTAATCACGATACTATGGTATAATCGGCATGATTAGAGCTGCTAATTAGTTAATTAATTGGTCTTATAATTAGAGCGCTGGGAGGGAGATTGTTCTAGAATGCTCTATTTTCATTGTCAATTAACGTATCGTATTGAAGTTCTGACCATGAATGAGTCTAAGTAATCATTAGTTGTGGGACACAATAATACCACAGCTGTGCAGACAGAGAACCTTTTTAAATACTTGCTGGGAGAGGAGCAGCCTAAAATTGGTTCAGCTCCAGCCGTCCGCATTGTCTGAAAAACAGTCCTCTGTCGTCACCAATCCCACTTCTAGACCCCGTACTCGCCCTCCCAATTCTCCAGAATAAAGGTGTACACTATTATACACCACTGATACTGAATACAACACTGATACTATTACTGTTACTGTGGAGAAAGCTTTAAAAGGTTCTTCGGAACTGGACTCCGAAATTATTTGATCGAAAAGAGATCATTCACGGTGTTTTAAAGGACAAGTATAGAGTGTTTGAGAGAGGGCTTCTTAAACGTGTACTAATCAAAAATTCAAACAGTTTTGTAACTGGTATGGGTATGTAAACTGTAAAGTGGATACTAACACTCATAATAATACTAGTATAACACTCATAATATTATGTAAAGACTAAACAGTTGTCCTGCCAATCAATCCTACGAACTGAATACGATAATATATTGCGAGATATTTGATAATTCTATTATGATGTTCCAACAATTGCACAACAATTTATGTGGTGGTACGTGGTTATTCGAGTGAACAGACATATTATATAATATATAATATATGTATACTAGTTCGTGATATCAAATATCGTATCCAATATTTTGAATACATACCCAATTACTAGTCTGTTTAATCCTGGACCCCAAGAAATTAGAATTTCCCAGATAATGAGCACTCTCAAATCGAACATGGGTTCGGTAAATTCAATAATACTTTTTAGATAGCTATAAACCTGTTCATAACTAAATCCGGCGGCTTTTCAACAGTTCAATAAAAAACATAAAAACATCTTTATAAAAACAACAGGTTTTGTTTGACTGCCATCTTTTATAGATAAGAAGATATTAATATTGTGAAGTAAATAAGAGTTTCGAGTATTTAAATAGAGTCAGTTTAATAAATTATTGCATGTAATCAGTCACGTTGAGTGTAGTGAGTCAAGTCACGTGATGCCCAAATAAGGAGATGTAGAGTCACGTGATGCCCAAATAAGGAGATGTCACGTTGAGTGAGTCGAGACAAGGGTATTTGGAATATTCAATATGTGCAGTGTGGTGTCCACGAAGCTGTCGGTTCTCCATTAATGGCAGAATTGACTAACAGATTACAAGTTAATCTCGACAGAAGCGAAGATTGAGCTGGAGCATTGAACTTTTGCACGAACAACATGAACTTTAACAGATGATACAGACCATCAAAAAGTCAATCTTGCAGGCGAGCATTAGATCTAGATGTTTAAATATTGACTAACCGTTTATCTGGCAGGAAGAGCGGGGCATCCTACGTGACCGGCACTACAGACGAACTGCATCTGTCTGGTACAGCGGAGGAGCTGCGGTTTGAGGAGACGGAGCAGGTTCACATGATGAGGAACCGTACCGGGAGGAGACTCAGCGACATTGGGCTCTTCAAGGAGGTCACAGTCAAGGTATGGTTGCGAGAATGTTTCCAGTTTTATGGGTGTTAAATTAGTGTTAATCAGTGTTAAATTAACACTGTTGATAGGTGGTACGTGGTCCGAATTTGTAACTGTTTGTAGTGGTAAGTGTTAAGGTAAATGTTGATCGTTTACTATTCATGAAGTTGAGCTCTGAAAGTTCTTCAGAGCTTGTCTATTAATAGTATTTGTGGTTCTGTAGAAAAAACCGTCCAGATCAAACTTCAGTTGATAGTTCTACTGTGATTGTCCAGTAATGTCCTGATATTGAAACTCAGTTGGAACTGGGCGTCTACTTCCACAACAACAAGTTGGCGCACAATAGATCTTCAATTCTCTAGAAATCGACATTTACCACAAAGGAAATATGATCAAAGCTTCACGCACGTTTAAAGCTTTTAATGACCTATTGCGACATCAGTCGTCAGAAAGGTTTTTAAAAACATCAAGTTTTATTGTTTTTCCCCAAACCACCTCTGTCAAAAATCGATTTATCAATTTGGCAGTTGCTGATAACACTTATTATCCTCTGATATCCTATTGTGAACCAATCTAAACACACTCTGAAAGCCGATATAATTGAATCAACTTGCCACATTTGAAGGAATACGTGTCTCAGAGATAACTTTAAAAGATATTGCGAGTGTATCTGGGAAGATCTGGCGACGCGGACGGCTACATCGTCCATTCAAAGACACAACATCTCGCTCCTAGATATTGTTATATCATTATTAAAGTCACTATTGTGACGGTACATTAGAACTATATCATTAACTGTCAACCTGAGTATTTTATAATATGATGTCTGGGATAGTGCTTTGTTGAAGCTAACTTTTAAATTTAAACCTCTCTCGACGTTAAACCCCACGCTATGTTGTTTTAAATACAGGTGAGGTTCTGGGAATGAGTTAGCCGGTATCTGATATGGACATATGGTTGAGAATAGTGTTATGTTTTGGTTAGATTTAGTTTTAAACCAGGGTAAATAAGAGGTGAAGAGAGGAGGATATTATAAAGTTATGCACTATTTGTTGACAGCTATAAAACTTTATTATCCCTGCATAGTTGGCAGTATCTGACACGGAATTTTATAGCTTACAAAGCTTAGTAGGTTTAACAGAACTATTTAAAATACCGCTGTATTTTCAGTAAGTCCAATGAGAAACTATTCTGCTGAGGATTCTAATGAGTTTACCTTATCATGTTTCCTCTTGATCACGAGCTTGATAAGCGATACAAAGATTGAAATATTTCCTTGATGGTCACTATCTCCTCCTATCACCGACCTAACCTAGTAACCAGGAGCATGTAACCTAGTAACCAGGAGTATGTAACCTAGTAACCTAAGGAGTATGGGTTTCTCTTAAAAGAAGCTCTCTCTCCTCCCGTATTGGGCGTTTCATTTCCTTCAGCTGAACTAAAATAAGACACACACTTCCCACTGTATCGTATTACAACAAGCACTCTCTTAAAAACGCCATCAACTGATAAGAAAACTTGTTGCACGGCCTGATAAGAAAACTACGTCAACAGCACTTTAAGTGTAGGGTAAAGAAGTGAGCGTGAGGTCGTGAGAGTGGGGAATGTGACACCATGTCACATGTGACACCATGTGACCACATGTGGGAAAGTAACGTGAGAGTTACTGACAATATCAGGGACTAATTTAGAATGAGGGTGGGTTGGGAAACCTGTTCTAATGTGAAACACATGGGGATGACAGTGCCAGAGTATCGGGAATTAAAAACATGGTATCCTGAAGTGGAGTGTAAGTTGTACAACCTATCTTGCAGCACAAGGTTCAATCTAATGTATTTATTGTGTTGTTTTAGACTGAAGCTCCAAGTTTCTAGAGACTGTACCAAATTCTTATTCTGCCGTCTGTCAAGGTCAGATGTCACTGAACCATGTCCCATTATTATCTGATTACTGGCAGTACTGAATTGTCTGTCATCCTTTATCTCGTCTGTAATAATGTACAATAATATGTGAAAATGGTTGATATGGGTCATCCTTTAAATTTCGAGCTAAAAATATCAAAAATTTGAGATAGCCACACCGCAGTTTTAACGATTTAACTCATGAAAAATTTTGTATCGTACACTCGGCTGATATGATCCACATTCCTTTAAGATTCTGATTAAATTTGATGAAATATAGAAATATAATGAAATTAGAATCCGTACAAATAAAATGTATAATCCATTCAGTATCAACATAAGAATGCACAGTTCACATACAGAATATACAAATACAATATGTACACACTACATAATATATACGAGACAATATGTACGACATAATATGTACGACACAATATGTACGACGTACATTGTACATCACCACCTGGTCTCCATACAATGTACACACATACTCCTAATAACATAACATATCCGGTGAGATATGCACATTTGATGCATGTCGAGGAATTCAGTGAATGTAAACAGATTTTCTCTCCCTGCTGGCTGCGCCACAATAATATTACAATGTATACAGTAGCTTCTCACTCCCGGTGTCTCATCAACTGATGCATGCTAAAGTTGGAGAGTTACCTGGGTGGTGGGAGAGTGGTCTCTCTTGTGCAGGGGTATGTCTGTTATAAATGGACCTGTAGTGGGACCTGTAAAGGGACCTGTAGTGGGACCTGTAGTGGGGACCTGTAGCTGCTTACATGAGAGTGGAGGGTGAATGTCTCAGCCTGCTTGAGAAAAAACGTGGTTCTTTAAGTGGGTACGTGATGGGTACTGTAGGGTATCTGCCGCGGCCTACATTAGAAAAGTTATTGTCCACCACACTCGCGTACAGAGTTTTTACTTTGAAAACTACATGTATGTTACTTTGACGTTTGACAGTAGCGCAGATTTCTAAAGAATTGCACATAAGCGACCAGGCCACTACTTTTACCGTAGAAAGAAGCTCGGTACTGAATACTAGGGAGATATTCATCAGTCTGCCGAGCTCCTGACTTGGAACCCACCGTTCTGCTATAATGCGCCCACATGTGCAGAAGCAGCTAGCAGAGACCTACATTTCATGCTATAATGTTCTGCTATAATGCGCCCACATGTGCAGAAGCAGCTAGCAGAGACCTACATTTCATAAATCTAATGAAACCCTGGTATCAGCAGGGATCCTGGTAACCCTGGTAACCCTGGTAACCCTGGTATCAGCAGGGATTGCCTATAACTACTTGATCTGTCAAAGCTAGCTTTGCCAACTAAGGCTGCAGCATTCTACTGCAGGGTCTGAAACTACCCAACTAAGGTTTCTCTTTGACAGCCAAGTTAGACATTGAGTTAGAATGAAGGCTCGAGTTAAATGCTGACAAGGGTTGTAGTGCTTTGTGCTGAGCAGCCAGCATGCAGGGGAAAGAAAGGAATTTGTTATTAATTATGCTTAATTATATGAGTGATTATGCGTGGTATGTGATTATGCGTGTATGTGATTACATGTGGTAGCGGGTTAATCTTCCTTCTCAGCCTATTAATACCTCGTTAATGTTCATGGCTCCATTGTCCAAACAATTCACTTGGACCACTGCCAAGTAGAGCACTAATACGGTCGAGTAATCTAGAGCTCATCACTGCAGCTCTGTTTAAATAACAAAAGCTGCCAGAAGCTCAGGATTTCATTATCAAACTGCAGCACACACACGCTGATCTGACGTCATCATCGCCACCACTATATGAAATTAAGCTTGTCACTGACACTACCAATTTAGGTGTTGTCACTGGTGAAGCGGCCGACTGGCTGGCGGTACACAGTGCTCAGTGGTTAGAACGGTTAAAACACAGTGGTTATTGGTTAGAACGGTGCAGGACTATTGATATAATTTGAAGGTTTATAACCGCTTGGTTTCTGATATTATGTCGTCAGAGTCTGTGCCCTAGAAAACCTTGCCGACTAATGAAGGTTAAAATATTGGATACTACAGTATGGTAGCTTCACAGTTTTACGGCGTCAACACAACAAATTTAAACTTCCGTTTCTGACAATTGTGTGAATTTGACAAATTAACACTTCCAATCTCAGATTCAACCTACTAAAACTCTAACTTTTATTGTAAGCTGAGATTATTTTTGTGTCAAAGCCAACTGACCAAACACAGGGGGAACATTCTGAAGAATCCGAAGAATTTAGCAGGAATTGACACCCGTGTGGCTGACGTGAACTTTGCGGTTTCCCAGTGAGTTCTGACTTTGCACAGACTACAAGTGCAGTGTTACAACTATCAATTGGGCAAATTTTAAAGTATTTGTTAATCGGACAACACACAGTCTGCAGTTATCCTGCCTCACTACTAGTGACATTAGCTGCTGAGTGAGCTGTTATCCTGTCTCACTACTAGTGACATTAGCTGCTTAGTGAGCTGTTATCCTGCCTCACTACTAGTGACATTAGCTGCTGAGTGAGCTGTTATCCTGCCTCACTACTAGTGACATTAGCTGCTGAGTGAGCTGTTATCCTGCCTCACTACTAGTGACATTAGCTGCTTAGTGAGCTTTTATCCTGTCTCACTACTAGTGACATTAGTTGCTGAGTGAGCTGTTATCCTGCCTCACTACTAGTGACATTAGCTGCTGAGTGAGCTGTTATCCTGCCTCACTACTAGTGACATTAGCTGCTGAGTGAGCTGTTATCCTGCCTCACTACTAGTGACATTAGCTGCTGAGTGAGCTGTTATCCTGTCTCACTACTAGTGACATTAGCTGCTGAGTGAGCTGTTATCCTGCCTCACTACTAGTGACATTAGCTGCTGAGTGAGCTGTTATCCTGCCTCACTACTAGTGACATTAGCTGCTGAGTGAGCTGTTATCCTGTCTCACTACTAGTGACATTAGCTGCTGAGTGAGCTGTTATCCTGCCTCACTACTAGTGACATTAGCTGCTGAGTGAGCTGTTATCCTGCCTCACTACTAGTGACATTAGCTGCTGAGTGAGCTGTTATCCTGTCTCACTACTAGTGACATTAGCTGCTGAGTGAGCTGTTATCCTGCCTCACTACTAGTGACATTAGAAAAAAAAATACTAGTGTACGGTATATAGGATAAATCTTTGTCATAATAATATGCAAAATGCATTATATAATAGTCCCAGTGGAATAATACCTGCCTCCCCACTTCTAGCTAATCAAACTACCTGTCAGTAATGACATGGGATAGCACTTACTTTGACCTGTAGTAGTAGTAGTGAGTAGTTGTGACATCTGCCAGATACCATCACGTGCCTTGTGCCCATGGTAATCTCTCTAATTGATATTGGTAACCATGGTAACCTCTCTAATTGATATTGGTAACCATGGTAAGCTCTCTAATTGATATTCCTTAATTTGGTTTTACTGAGCATTACATTCAGGATGGAATTAGATTCTAAAGTAATGTGGGGTAGATAGAGGGAACGAGAGGTTCAGTTAAATACCTTAAATAGTTTGGAGTATGTTGGACAGCTCCAATATAATATAGTTATTAGAGGGGCCGAATCATTCAAATAACCAATATAGCTCTTCTGTAACATTGTGCAGGAACTGACGTACATATTGTGTGAATGTTTGGAACCCATAGACTGGCAGAGAAGCGCTCAAAATCTTGTGATGAAGTACTCTGTGATGTGATAGTATCTTGTAATGCAGCTGGTACTAGAGATACAGTGTAGTAATGTGTGAGACATGATTAAGGACGGAAGTTGCAAAAACATACGAGGTACCAGGGTTACAGAGGTGAAGTTACTATTTGCCACTTTATGTAGGGCTACATACGAGGTACCAGGGTTACAGGGGTGAAGTTACTATTTGCCACTTTATGTAGGGCTACATACGAGGTACCAGGGTTACAGAGGTGAAGTTACTATTTGCCACTTTATGTAGGGCTACATACGAGGTACCAGGGTTACAGATGTGAAGTTACTATTCGCCACTTTATGTAGGGCTACATACGAGGTACCAGGGTTACAGGGGTGAAGTTACTATTTGCCACTTTATGTAGGGCTACATACGAGGTACCAGGGTTACAGAGGTGAAGTTACTATTTGCCACTTTATGTAGGGCTACATACGAGGTACCAGGGTTACAGGGGTGAAGTTACTATTTGCCACTTTATGTAGGGCTACATACGAGGTACCAGGGTTACAGGGGTGAAGTTACTATTTTCCACTTTATGTAGGGCTACATACGAGGTACCAGGGTTACAGAGGTGAAGTTACTATTTGCCACTTTATGTAGGGCTACATACGAGGTACCAGGGTTACAGGGGTGAAGTTACTATTTGCCACTTTATGTAGGGCTACATACGAGGTACCAGGGTTACAGGGGTGAAGTTACTATTTGCCACTTTATGTAGGGCTTGGTCGGTGGTGCTGTTTAAAGTGTTTGTGGAGTATTTGTGGTGAAATGTTTGAGGTATATATAATATAGTGTTTTAACCGAGTGTGAGGCGTGTAGAATCTCCAGTGAAGATTATCTTACACGTGTACTGAAGGTGAAATGTTGGTGATGTTGGTGGTAATTTGATGAAACTAAGAGAGGGTTGTTTGAGAGGTAGCGCCAGTTTCAGACAAGTCAGGGCGTGTTTATCACAGTTTGCAGACTAGCAGTCAGGGCGTGTTTATCACAGTTTGCAATATCTTCAATGCGCTGATGGTTTCTGCCAGACAGTGGGAAAAATTAATGGTTTTAATATCTTTATATAATATATTATATTATATATCAATTAATAGGATCTGTAAACTGGAATAACTCCTGTAAATTTCTTTAAACGATGATAACAAAATTAACAATTGGGCGTAAATTCCATACTGAAATCATCGCGTTGGCTTGTTTCAGTGCACTTTAAATTTAAAAATAACACGTATTTTTAAAACACAGAACCAAAATACAGACTTGAAGCACGCGCGGCAGCAGTCTGTTAAAGATTAGACAAGTCATTACCCTGCCAATAGATAACAGTAGTTATCACCGCCCACGTGCGATATAGTTAACACTCTCATTACAGCAGCCTACAAAGTAATCTGTATCCCCGGCTCTATTGATAACCACTCTCTCAGTCTCTCTCAGTTCCCTCTATTACACCCTGTTATAGTAATATCAAGTTAGCTTCTCCACCACATCCCTGATATTTACCTGTAAACCACCTTTCAACACGCCCCAACCACTACCCTCAATCACCTGTAATGTAAGCGATGATGCCAATCTCCATATTCCTACCAATCAGATGGTAGATTGGTTGTCACGTGACTAATTAGAGCTGTATCACGTGGTATCGTGTCACGTGGTAACAGGACTCGTTGCTATGGTAACTATGGTACTCGTTGTAATCAAGATTTGACGAGATGTCAGGTTAAACCTGGTTATGTAAACAATAGTACTCATACAGTCACCTGGCAGATGTTACGTCTGGCACGGTGTGAAGTCTTACAAGACTTCTGGCGGCAAGTACCACGTGGTATGAGATAATCAACATCACGTGACACTATAAACCCTGTCACGTGGTGTGCAAAAACCGCCCACGTGCAAAACCACCCACGTGCTCGGAGATATCAAACAAGGTGGTAAAAGTTCTGACTTTTGGGTAGCCGGGATCCACAGGACTTTCTGGCTAGGTAAAGTGAGTGGGTTAATTAGGGTGGTTAGGTTAAGTGTCAAGTGTGTACGTTTACTGGGTCCTGTGGAGAAGAGTCTGTCAGTGTTTAGCAGTACTTTACCTGTGCAGTAGTAGTGTGTTCTGTTTTGTTAGTGCGGAAGTTTGTTGGCACGCTGCCAAATAGCGCTTTTTGTTGACCAGATGAAAATGTATAAGTGTATAAATGTATGTCGTGTCTTGACTCTTTGAAATTTGACATGATCATTTCGCTTCCCCCTTTTTGGGATTTCTAATATCCGAATTTCTCTGTCTGACATGAAACTTGAAAGTAGCTACTATGAACCAAAAAACTACCACAGTTTGAAATCACTGCTAGCAAAATAACAACCATAATTATTTACTAAACCATAACGAGACGGAAAGTAAAATGTTTTCCTCTTTCAGGTGAAAGTTCCCCTCAGTAAAATGATTTCTTCTTTCAGGTGAAAGTGCCGGCCTCAGTAAAATGTTTTCTTCTTTCAGGTGAAAGTGCCGGCCTCAGTAAAATGTTTTCTTCTTTCAGGTGAAAGTGCCGGCCTCAGTAAAATGTTTTCTTCTTTCAGGTGAAAGTGCCGGCCTCAGTAAAATGTTTTCCTCTTTCAGGTGAAAGTGCCGGCCTCAGTAAAATGTTTTCCTCTTTCAGGTGAAAGTGCCGGCCTCAGTAAAATGTTTTCTTCTTTCAGGTGAAAGTGCCGGCCTCAGTAAAATGTTTTCTTCTTTCAGGTGAAAGTGCCGGCCTCAGTAAAATGTTTTCCTCTTTCAGGTGAAAGTGCCGGCCTCAGTAAAATGTTTTCTTCTTTCAGGTGAAAGTGCCGGCCTCAGTAAAATGTTTTCTTCTTTCAGGTGAAAGTGCCGGCCTCAGTAAAATGTTTTCTTCTTTCAGTTGAAAGTGCCAGCCTCAGTATAATGTTTTCCTCTTTCAGGTGAAAGTGCCAGCCTCAGTAAAATGTTTTCCTCTTTCAGGTGAAAGTTCCCCTCAGTAAAATGTTTTCCTCTTTCAGGTGAAAGTGCCGGCCTCAGTAAAATGATTTCTTCTTTCAGGTGAAAGTGCCGGCCTCAGTAAAATGTTTTCTTCTTTCAGGTGAAAGTGCCGGCCTCAGTAAAATGTTTTCCTCTTTCAGGTGAAAGTGCCGGCCTCAGTAAAATGTTTTCTTCTTTCAGGTGAAAGTGCCGGCCTCAGTAAAATGTTTTCTTCTTTCAGGTGAAAGTGCCGGCCTCAGTAAAATGTTTTCTTCTTTCAGGTGAAAGTGCCGGCCTCAGTAAAATGTTTTCCTCTTTCAGGTGTAAGTGCCGGCCTCAGTAAAATGTTTTCTTCTTTCAGGTGAAAGTGCCGGCCTCAGTAAAATGTTTTCTTCTTTCAGGTGAAAGTGCCGGCCTCAGTAAAATGTTTTCCTCTTTCAGTTGAAAGTGCCGGCCTCAGTAAAATGTTTTCCTCTTTCAGGTGAAAGTGCCGGCCTCAGTGCTGTGCTCGAAAAAGGGTTTCGGAAAGGAGATCTTGTTCACATTAGCACCAACAGTAAAGCTTTATCATCTTATCGCTGAGATTGAAAAGGTTAGTTTCACATTAGCACCCACAGTAAAGCTCTATCATCTTATCGCTGAGATTGAAAAGGTTAGTTTTATTTTTAACATGATAATTTTAATAACAATAACATGTAGAGTAATGATGTCATTTTTACTGTGACCACTTTATAAATTTATAAAAGGCATAAGTATTATTAATACATTAGATACACTTTTAAAATGGAATAACTATTATTATTAATACATTAGATACACTTTTAAAATGGTATAATCAAGAATATCTCGCGGTACCGCTTACTAAGTACCTATGTTAAAATGGATTTGTTCAAAGCACTAGCTCGCTATTTCTAGTCAAACCGTCACCTGATATATATATGAAATGTATATATATATACATTTCATAGACCGATTTAACCGGGCCATATTGATTAACACATTAGATTAGTCCACATTATATCTCGTGAGTATGTGGGCGGAAGTAACCATAGTAACCACATCTTATTAACACTAAGTTGTCTTCTTTAATTGGTTAGCGGAAAAAACGGTCTGAAGAACTTGGCAACCGTTTGTGGAGCCGACTAAAATATGTAAACAGGAAAAATCAGCTGAAAAGAGCGATAATATGTGATATTACACGTGATATTACTCGTGTTACTGTTCACAATAATTGGAATCCTCACAAATACCAGTAACTAACTATAATTTCACCGGATGTAAATTGCAATTAATGAATTAGTTGCCCCAGTTACTGTTACGTTCTAACTTTTCTTGTTAACCATGAAAACTGTACAACATTCTCCCGCCGCGGCACTCGGGATAATTTATATAATATCATAAAGTAACTTCGTTAGTATCTCTGGAATTTGCTAGATCAAGCTGAAATATGACACATTTACTAATTGGGTATGAAAAACAAGTTGCAACTTATCGTACGAGAGGGTTTGACACACAACGCTTACATTGCATGCGGAGCTGAGTGTATCTTGATATACTCACCTCCGCATGCAATATTAATATACTAGGTCCTTGATTCTGGAGATCCAAGCTTAAGAAATGTTGTGGAATCTTTAAGACTTAGAAACTTTGCCACGAAAGGAACAAGTAGCGAGTACTTGCTAATTGCGAGTTTCAATTAAACTTTATTAAATGATTATTTAATGTAAGTGCATAGTTACTTTTAAATCATTATATTATTTATGATGATAAAATATAAATACTCTGTGGAATTAAGAAGTAACGGTAATTGTGGTGTTCAGTATAAATTATGAACTTGTCCTTATATGGTATCATATTCTTCATATTCTTCATATTCTTCATATTCTTCAGAAGGACTGATGTAATCCTGAAAATAGGTCACTTTCTCATACAAATAACTATTTTTACACGAATCAGCTGATAGACCACGGTGCATTAGACTTGCGAAAAACCTTTCGGCTTTCAAAGCCAACAAATCATTTGCAGTATCTAAAAACAGCTTTGAATGAACTTGATATAGACTGAATGTGATGGATCGAGAGGTCCACTATCTCGCAACTTGTACTCTTTGTTTAATGGTAGAAATATTCCGCGGAGTTACTTAGAAATGATGAGGTATTTAGAAAGTTAGAAATCCAACAGCTTCGCTTAATACCAGATACGGTCTTAAAGTTCGATCAACATATTTCTCGGAATTTCATAAACATCTTCTATTTTAGTTCAGTTATTCTAATTCATTCATTATGTTATACTGAAATATTTCTAAAGATTTCTAAATATTTCTAAAGATTTGTAAGTATTTCTAAAGATTTCTAAATATTTCTAAAGATTTCTAAATCTTGCAGTTTACGAACATGCCTCTGATGAGGTACAAGCTGTGTCCGGGGCTGGTTCTGCAGGACTGTCTTGATTTCTGGGTAAGATTAAATTAAGATTAGATCTAACCTTTAACCTCTTTTCCTCATCTTTAATTTCTCTACGTTTTGGTATGCGCCGGACTAAATTTTGCTCCGTCCTGAAAATTTACAATTTCGCGGGGTTTCGTACTTCCCTTCATGAGTCGCGCCTGTCTTGCTCTTTAAACCGCAAAATACTTTTAATTACCTTAACTTAAAACTTCGTAACTTACTACTTAGTCCCTACTCCTTACACCCATATATGATGGTAAATACTTGCGGCTATTTTACGACTAATACGCTAACTTGCTCGGACTGCACATATATTAGCATGATATCTTAATTAGATAACCAAAATAGAGACTTCCTCAGTCCTTTAACAACATAGACTGACATAATTTGTCAGTCAAATCGTTTAAAGCTACAGATTGGGAGTGGTAGCGAAGTTTAAAGCTTAAGTTGTAGCGAATTATTCTGCGGTGCAAAAATATAATTATATTTTTTCTCAACTGCTCCCACTTCCCAGTCAGCTGGTATCTTAGAGGGTCTGGATTGTGACATTGAGGACGCTGTTGAAACGTGGACTGGTTGTGATGTAAGCAGGTGGTGACTTTTTGTCAGCCACCCGTTGAAAATGGCGTGCCAGTTCTGCAGCAAAAATCAGTAAAACTGCGCGAACTTTAGCTTTCTGCAGATAATATAATTTAGGTCATTACATAGCAAGTTTTGTAAACTGATATTACTGTGTTAATTTTATAGTCGAATGTTAATATGATAAGTCAGGACGAGGGTGTTTCTGAATTCTGACGAATTATTGCACTCCCGTGTTCATTGATTGCCATGCACGATCCACCATTAAACCACAGCCAGAATAAGCTCAGTCGAGGAACATGGGATACTCTTATCTAATAAGTAATAGCTACAGTCTCAATACTGCATCTCTTATCTAATAAGTAATAGCTACAGTTTCAATACTGCAGGTTGCAGACTGACCCAGCAGAGTAATTAACTTTAAGTCCTTTCGTATGCTGCACAGAACTCTATTTTAGGATCAAATATAACCTACTTCCTCTACCAAAGCAACATTTGATTGATAAACGGCTCTAAGCGGTCATTCCAAAGACCCTCTATATGGATTACAACTTTCGAAAATTACTGTTCGTAAATTGTACCCATAATCCGGATTTTACACGTCCCCTTTATTGATTGTCAAAATTGTAATTATGCGGATTTTGGAATAATATTCAAAGTAAAGTCTCTCAGACGGGCATCCACTTTCTAGGTGTGTATTAGGTTGGATTATGTGGATGTAGTAAGATATAGTATTATTTGAACAGTTTTAAGTGCAAAATATGTCATCCCGGCATTATAACTAGTAGCATTCTGGCTCTGAAATTTCTTTAAAATCGTGAACTCTATTTTTGGATCAAATGTAAATTTTAGAATAGGAATTATGAATGGTAAAGTGGTATATTCCGTCATTATGCTACTCAAAATAATATCCACTCAGACTAGCTGCATCATTACATGGTGTTAACTGTTAATGCGGCTACATTCTGCCGTATTGGTAGTAAAACTACTGAAATATCTGATTTGAAGAATGTATTTTGGATATTTTGAGAGGTTGCATTCTAAATTCAGCAGTGCAATTGTATTAGGATACTAAATTGATGCACATTTTTTTGAGGTACTAAGTGCTTACATCCATATTCATTATTCATGCACTTCAAATATTTTGAATTCTTATGAATATTATTCGAATATTTTTATTATTACTGAGGTATGTCGATCTATTTCTTGGCCACGATTGGTTGGACAGTTATCACGCTCCCCTGATGTGCGTTAATTGACGTTGGACATCTAGCAAATTCTCGCTATTTGTACAATATGGTCTTGTGATACAGTGTGTGAAAGGTAAATTGTACTATTAACTATAATATTTATAAAGGAGCTATAATAATAATCTACTCGTTATCCAACTCCCTATCTTATAATAATATATTTTGTTGATGCTCATATATTATGTGCAACTATACATTTGTATTTCATATACACATTTTACAATGCAATGCTCCTATGGGTTCCCAAAATAAACTGCTTTTCTCAAACTAGACCTTTCCTTTACTTTTCAGTAAACTCGTGGCCTGGCAATCAAATATCAGCAACATTTCTCACCATTTTACCAATCTAATCAAATTGTTCTTGTGACAAAAGCTCTCCTCAGAATAATATTCCCCACGCGCCACGTCATGTAATTTAGATACACGAAAACATCATGATCACGTTGTATGTAATATTATGTAACATAAGAACTTGTACTGTAATATCACCTTCACTCTTACTACTCCTTCTCTCAAAGAAGAAATCAGCCGTTTTCTGTGGAAAATCAAAAGTTTTCACTAGAGAAGAATTCATACGTCATGACCATGTATTTTGTATATTGTGACGTAATAAGACGTACTACTCCTCCTCTCATATAACAGAAACTCTACTGTATACAATAATCTCCTCAGTAACTACTACTGTTACTACTACTGTTACTACTACTGTTACTACTACTGTTACTACTACTGTTACTACTGTTACTACTACTGTTACTACTACTGTTACTACTACTGTTACTACTACTGTTACTACTACTGTTACTACTACTGTTACTACTACTGTTACTACTACTGTTACTACTACTGTTACTACTACTGTTACTACTACTGTTTCTACTACTGTTACTACTAAGTACTACTCCTCACTCTACAGGCAACTATCGCCACTCCAAAGAATGAGCTAAAGTGTAAAATAGTTTTAATTTTTACATAAAATCATACAGTGTCACGCGATATCACGTGATATCGTACTCATCACTCAGTTTAACAAGACAGAAGTGTATGTCTGCTAACACTAACAGTAGTAGGTAGTACTGTAGTAACACCGCACCTACTGTCTTTACAATAATACGTGTCGACAACATGTCTACTACAGAACATGTCTAGTGTCAGAGGCAAAGTCCACTATTATTACATCTCACTTTCCTAGCTCCTATAGTTCCATCTACAGAACATGTCTAGTGAACAACACGGTAGAATACTGTTTACTAGTAGAGTAATGTCTAATAAAGTAGTGAACTGAGAGAGAGTTACTGTTAACTGAGAGACATACTGTCTAGTAAACAGCATGAGAGAGAGAGTTTACTTGTTCCTACTGTCAGCTGTACTTGTAGGTCTGCTACAGAGATACAGAAACTAGTTACCGTCAGACGTATAATACTGTCAGTATACACTATACAGGTGGTATCAAGGTGGGTATTATTACTGCTCTAACTGTGTAGCTGTGTGTTTACGTCTGGTAGCAGGAGATATGGTGCTTTAGTTAGCATGTCATATTATAATAGATACCACTATAGTTATATTATAAGCATGGGTGGGGCGGCGGTCACCAGAGCATGCCACTGCAAAGCGAAAGTAGTTACTGCTAGACATATTGACGATTACGGTAGTGTATTACAAGTCATGGTCGTCTGACTGTACCGTGGTACAAGTGGTGCAGTGTGCAGTGTGCAGTGTGCAGTGTGCAGTGTGCAGTGTGCAGTGTGCAGTGTGCAGTGTGCAGTGTGCAGTGTGCAGTGTGCAGTGTGCAGTGTGCAGTGTGCAGCACAAGTGGTGCAGTGTGTAGTGTGCACTGTAGTGTCCCAGTTAGCACAATATGGCTGCAGTGTTTACTGATGTGGCCACTAGACCATTTCATGGTTGATACTGCTCAGTATCAGACATCTACTTCAGTTTACAGTAGTATTAAGTCTCGCTGTGACTTATTAACGTCTGGTAACGGAAAAGGCGCTGTGTAGTGAGCTCACGATAACATGCACCATAAGACGTGGGGGGGGGGGCGGGGGTATTGGTCACCAGAGAGCATGTCATTGTGCTCATAGTATGACTGTTTAAGTCTGACTGCACGTAAATAGTGCTGTACTGTTGCTGGGTAGGATCCAAGAAGCCCGACACACAGCTGAACCATTAAATACTGTATAGTGGTCGACAAATCATGTCATGGCCGCACTTGCATATAATGCTTTAATGCAGCAGTACAAATAGTATAGTACTACTGCTACTACAAGAGTTTTAGTATGGAGTTATGCGGAGTAGAGTTATGCGGAATAGATTGAGCGTGCAATAGGTGACGTGAGGGTCAGGAATAGTACGAGAGAGGGGGGAGCTGGTTTAAAACAGAGTGTGGTTAGTAAATAGTGAGAGTGACTTATTGTGTGTTACTAACTGAATGTGTGTGAGTTATTTTTGAGGGGGTGTAATGTTTAGTGACCATTATTTTAGATTAAGTTAACTAAGAGGACAAAATCTATCTTTGGAGAATGCTTGATAATTTTTAAATGTCGACAGTGTCAAGTTGTGAATACTTTTAAAATTTAAATGTATGTATGTCAGAAGCAAAGTCCACTATTATTACATCTCACTTTCCTAGCTCCTATAGTTCCATCTCTGGTAATGTATAATCGGTTTTTTGATTGTATTACCCTCTCAAACTCCTTGGTAGAATCCAGCCTGCAACACGATTGGTCAGTTCATCACTCGTGACCCCAGCAACTCACCCTGATTGGCTGAACACGTGGATGATTGCCACGTGTGTGCTGCTGACGCGATAATTTATAAAGGCGAGGTTTCACAATGCCGATTAATGAGTATTTAATTTTAGTGAGCCGATATCAGACACTCTGCCTGGATGCTGGCTAAATTCATTAGTTATCTTGTGGTTCATTAGCAGCAAAAAGGTCTCACCCGCACATAGCAATAGTGCAAAGATTTCGGTGCAGTGGCTGCTATTGATGTGTAACCGAATTGGTACAAAGTGCAATATATATATATATAGTGCACTTTCTGTTTCATTGCAACCACGTGAGGAACCAGATTAAACAGAGATATAATTCAAGCTTTCAAGATAAATAAGGACTCGATTGATTCATCACTAAATTTCACTGTCAGTTTATCTTTAGCTTTCTTATCATCTTGATATTGTCTTATAACCACAGTCGTTTAGGGTTCAGTCTCTCATGACAGGATATGCTGAAAATAGCCTTGCTTCCTTTTGTCTGTTATTGCACTTGACTCGTGTTTTATAACTTTGAAGTCAAAATAAGGTCCATAATTTGCACCCAATCTTCGGTACCAAATATTCATCAATCGGTCAGTATTATGCTACTGCAAAACGTATAACTCTAAGTTCTAACCATTATTATGAACAAAGTGAAATAAATTTGCTATGTTCGGATATTATACCATGCTATATCCTGAGCCCAAACTGCCACACTTTGAAAACTCCCTAGATGGAATCGTGAGATATTGTACATCCGGTGTTGGAGTGACTATAAGAAGTGTTAGTGTAGAAGTTCGGAGGCTGCAGACGTCGGTTTAACCAAGTTACCGGAAGCCACAAACCATACAAAATTATGGTGATTTGACCGCTCGGAAGGACTTGGGACAAGGAAACGTCTTCTGTGTTTTTATGCGGCACGCGCGGATGATATAAAACTAATATTTGTAGCGCAAAATACGCGCGCAGTAGGGCGCGCGCCATGTGCTTTATCTCCAAAGGATGCAAAACAAAGCCAGTAGCGGTAAATGACCCAGCTGTTTGCAATCAGTCCCTAATTAACTCGTTAAGGGTGGCCATTTACCACTTAGCGCCCTAATCATTCGATTATCTCAGCGAAGTGAAGAAGATCTAAATCTAAACAAAGAGCTCCAACTCTGCACAGCAATGGAGGAGGTACGTTTTAACCACAAATTAAGTCACTTGTCATCAATCACCACTGACCCTACCCTAATGATACTGTCACCGTTTACGGAGAATCGCATGATTCTAAATATATAATGACTTATTTATTCATGTGATATTAAAAACATAATCGCAGGCTCCGACGTTGCATTTCCGAGTGATCTCGAAAGAAACGAGTGAGATGGAGGTTAAGGTAGCCATAGCATTGCCTCCTATGGTTATAACTGCAAATTACAAGACTGATAGCACCACAGCAGATCTATTGTCTACCGTAAGAAATTACTTTTCTTATTTAAAGTATTTATTATTCCTACTATGACTGTTGATTTCGCACTGATGTACCGTAAAGTCACCAGCTGGCAGGGTTTTTTGATAATTATCCGTTTACAAAATAGTTTATTACAGATTATCAACTCGCCCAAACTCAAAGAGACGCACATAAAAAGAAATATGCAAAAGTTTGGTCTATATCATCCTAAATACAAAGTTTTGTAAGTACATATTTTTCTTCACAATTTTATGAAACGTTTTCTGTGTTTCAGTTGATAATTTTTGCAGTTTTAAACTAGTCATTAGCTTTAGTGATAAAGAACTGGGTTACTATTTTTAACACCAATATAATTTGATTTTCATAACTTGATGAACACGCAGCAAATATACTGCATTATCACATAATATATGAGTGTTAAATTGTAACCTTTACGCTTACTTCACAGCTTGAGAACGGATGAGTTGGTGTCATTTTACAATATAACGAATTATGACGTCTTGGAGCTAAAGGTAGGAAGTGTTACTGTCTTCATTATTCTAAAGTCCATAATATTAGTTATTGAGCGCAACTTATTAACAGATGAAGTTCAGGTCGTAGGTCCTTCTTTTGGGAGAAGTCATGATATATGTAGTTAGATTGTGAAAATAGTTCAAGATGTCCCGAGGCTGTCGGCACCAGACCCTATCAAATAGGGCTCAGTTTCCTTAGGGCCAAGGTTTGGTATTGCATCCTTACTGGACAGAATCAACTCAGTCGAGTTACTTCCGTGGCAAGGTGCGTTATTTTTGATCAATGAAGAATCTGTAAAATGGGGTACAATGGATACAAATATGATATTTCCTTGTGTTTGAAATTTAACATAGATCATCTGTCCAAATGCCCAACAAATATTTTCTTTTGTCCACATTAAATAACTACTCTCACATCTAATCAATAACTAACCCACACGGCCCTCTTTTTGCAGACGCGTACGCAAGGAGTAGGCGGACAGTCCCTCTACCTGCATGTTATGATTCCAGATGAGAACAGAACTGTGCTAGTCGTTATCAACAGTGACGCTAGTGTTGCAGACCTTATCAGGTTTGTACTGTTTCAAATTAGGGAACTAGATAAAAGATAAGGTAGTTCTCTGGTGGGAATTTGAACCGGGAAGTGGTTTGGAAATGTGGCTATTTTGGTGTTTCACATACCGGAAGTTGGAAAAGTGACATGTCGTTAGTATGATATGAGTCCAGTCACCTGTAAAATATCAACCTCAATACATTAACTCGATCGATATTCAAACAGTGATGAATAAATTTGTCAATAAGTAATAATTGATTTGTAAATTAATATTTAATTAATTATATTTTTAAAACTTATTTAAATATTTGATAAATAACTTTTTAAAATATTTGATAAATATTTAATTAATTTGTAAATCAATATTCAATTAATCAATCAAATATTTAATTATTCAATTAAATTAATCCCTTGTATTACAGTAAGATATTGCTGGAGGTAGAGTCACGCGATGACTCCAAATGGAACTACTACGGAGTGTACCTCCCCTCTAACGAGGAGAGACAAGGAGGCTGGATGGACGACTACAAGATGCTGCACTCTTACTCTCTCAACTCTGTGGTATGTGTAGTACAGTTACACATATTACACATTCTACACATTTTACACATTTTACACATTTTACACATTTTACACATTTTACACATTTTACACATTTTACATATTTTACACAGTTACACATTTTGTTACAGCTGTTTAGAATCTCTCCTCGTATATGGATTCGGAAATATGGATTATGGTGTGGAGGTGAAGCATATATCTTCTATCGCGTGATAGTGATTCTTGGGTTCGATTGGTCAATAGTGGAAGCTGACTGGTTATTGGTTTATTGCTGTCACGTGACAAAAACATGCTTCACTTCCAGAATCGACATCTATTGCTCGATAAGAGGCTCAGATGATGGCCATCATCTACTGCATTATTTAACAACTTCAACAACTATTCTGTCCGAGTCAAAACATATTATGAATACATAATTGAAATTTTTGAACCTATTATTCCTGTTTTAATCCAACTATCATATCTTTCTGTAACTCTTATCTCACTCTTATCTCACTTATCCCCCCCTTTTCTTCAGGACAAAGTAGAGCTGCGAGCCCGGTTCCGGATGTTTATATTCGACCTACAAGTGTACAGTACATCCCAACAGTACACCAGACACTTTGTAAACATGTACATCTCAGATAAGATAACAGCTGGGGAAGTACTCCGCATTATTACCAGTACCAAGTGAGTGAACAATGTGTGGATTTGTTGCATTTTTAGTTGATGTCCAGTTGTCCATTATTAATTATCAGATATTAGCAATCCATGAGAAATTCCCGGAAAAAATATGTTTTCTATCCGTTACATTATTTTGTTTTTAGAAAAGGGACCACATTGTACCTCATACATTTTCATTATTACTACCTATCTAAAATATTTCCTTGTGTTTCAGTTGTCTGGACTACCCTACCTCATGGTACGGTATCTACCTGCACGATAACGAGCGTATCCAGGACAACATGAAGTTGTGTGCTGCTCTGGAGGATAAGGGGACTAGTAAACAGGACTCACTGGTCGTTCACATGATACATCAGCCGATACATGTGAGTACACTTTACATTTTACACGTGTTTACATTGTTACACGTGGTGCGCTTTACACTTACTTAACTGTTCATAGTTTACACTTGCTTACTTGTACTTGATAAGGTCTCCTCCTAGTCGTTAGAGGGGCCTGCACCACACAGTAACTCCTTATTTCGATGTATGAGACCTCTCCAATGTACCCTGTTTGTTGCTTGTTTGTTACTTTACATTGTTAACTGTAAATTGAGAATGTTAGCTGTTCATAGCTAACTGTTGTTAACTCATTAACTGTTACATTTTAATTGATTAATGATGAATCTCCTATCGTTTGATCATTATCCTCTACGAGCCTTCAAGTCTAGATAATATTTGTTTGATCTTGTATGCGGTAAAGTTGTTTGGATGTACGAGTTTGTATCTTTAATAAATCCTACTTTGAAACACTGTATTAATACTGTGGTTGTTTTAACAAGGTCAACAAGCAAATCAATGGAATTAAAAGGCTTTTAACTTTTAACATCTGTTGAATGTTATTTAACAACAGCAATCGGTTTGTCGCAAAAAGTAACAAAATGAATTTTAGCGACTGACAGCATTGTAGCAATTTGTGGATCTTTGTCATCAATTGTTCAATAAAAGTTCTAAACTAGGGATAGAAAATGAAGGAAGAAAATGTTGTTATCAATATAAACAATAATCACGTAACTGCTTACATGAATTGCAGATAAAATCTTCAGCAGAAAGTAAAAAAATCAACAGAAAGTAAAGATTAGAACTTCACCATAAACTAAATTTACTGGTTACTAGGTTACTGGGTTACTAGGTTACTGGTTACTATTTACTGGTAGCGCCTGAATATGAACTAAGGAAACTTTCTCTTTCAGGTTTCTTTACACGGTGAAGAGGAAACATCTCACACGTTTATGGTTGACTTCAGCATGCCTTTACAGCAACTCCACGCCATCTTCTGTAGATACTACGGAATCAGGGTCAGTCTGTTACATTGCAATATGTGTTTGATAACCAATAACAAATAAGCTAAACCTTAGGTACTTATTGACATGAATGTAGCCGTTCTTCTGAGATGACGTGATAGTGTATTCAAGTATTACATTAAGGATATCTAAATGTAACACCTCCTCTCTACAGGTTCCAGCAGCCTCCACTTTAGAACACAATGAAACCACACTGGATCTCACAATGTGTGCTATCAAAAACAAGATCAGTCCTAATTCATCCATCGCTATCAAATTCAAAAGGTAAGAGACACATTTTGATGAAATTGTGATCAATTTCATCGCAAATCAGCTGCTACTAGGATGAAAATAACTTAAATTTTAATAACAAACTCAGTAAATCTCTCTCTTAAAAGTATAATTACTTTTTTTCAATCACCTCTAACAATAATAACCTTGTTGCAGGATCTTAAGTTCGAGTCCCTGCAATGACAACAGAAATTCTGTCATGATGGGACGTGGTAGAGCAAAGAAACGGCACGAAAGCACTGATAGCACTGATTTGAAGTAAGTCAGCCTAGTTTAGGTATAGTGTACAATGTATAACTATAATGTATAATCAGTGTTATAGTTGAATGCTATTGGTTGAGCACTTCATCATGGCTTGAACCAGTGAAACACATATTTAATGGTGCTACAAAAACCCAGATACATAACTCCGCAAACTAAATCGAAGTTATAAAAGATAACCGCTAACTTTGTACCCCCTTCAGCTCAGTTCACTAACTTTGTACCACTTCAGCTCAGTTCGAAGCTTCAGCGACTGTTCTGGCTCAGAAAACAACACCCCCATCATGTCCCCATTCTCTCCTCGTCCTAACGACTGTCTTACTCCAACACTAAACCTGATAGACAAGATCCTTGCGGAGACAGCCACACGAGGGGAGGTCACCTCGTATGAATCTACTAACGGGGTAGAAACAAACGGGGGTGAGCCGGATATAGGTGGTCTGGTTATCAGGGACGATACTGGTTCTCCAACTTCACCGGTATCGGCGCCCATGTTAGCTGATATTAGCCCCATGTTGGTATCGTGTCCCACATCTCCTACCTCTCCTACCTCTCCCACCTCTCCTACCTCTCCCACCTCTCCTACCTCTCCCACCTCTCCTACCTCTCCAACCTCTCCTACCTCTCCAACGTCCCCAATACCAATCCTGTCAACTCGTGAGTTTTACAGTCGATAGGATTGTGCCTTATTTGAACAATTGCATGGTGGTATTTTTCAGAGAAGTGAATTTTAACCATTCTAGGCAAAGTTTTAAAAGTTATTTACTTTTTTTCAGGACGAATTGAGCCATCAAATAGATTTGACCCAAAAGGGCCAGAGGCTGTTATCCTTCGAAAACCATTAGAAAGGGTAAAACGAGCGCAGAGTAAGATATATGAGGAAGATGATATTAATATTTGGGACGACGACTCCAAGATAGAGGCCACCCTTATCAAGGAGCAAAACGGACAGGTTCGTCTTGGGATTTTCTCCTGGTTAAGCAGGAATGTTTGGTTTATCTGCATGTTTTCTCTTTCACAGTTTGACAGAATTAAACCATTGAGTTGAACAGTATACCCGAAATGCAAAGACAAGCATGCTTGATTCATACGTGCTTTCCTTATAAATTGTATCTCTGTTCCGCGGAACTTCAACGCATCCAGTTTCTTACCGACTTGATTAATATCTGAGCCACTAAGACAGAAGTGGTCTAGACTCTTGCAATTTATCCTTCCCTTTCGCTAAGTATTACGAACTTACTTTCAATAAGTTTCTGCCATATTAATATTAGTGAAGCTTACACATGATCTAACCATGTTTTTGAGTGGTTTGGTTAGGATTTCGGCAACATTAAACCCACTAAAATGAAGAAGGGATTGACAGATAATAGTCTAGACTAGTGGATATTTATAGTACGGTGGAATTACTCCTTACTTAACTTATAAACCATGTGGACTCGGGTGTGCCATGAGACTTCCGAGCAACTGTTTTAATGATATTTTATCGTTTGGATGGGGATTACCTTATCGTTTGAATTTTGAGCTAAATTCCACCATTTAAAATATAGAGTAAAGAGGAGCAATCCTTTAAATAACCAGACATTATGTTATCTTTAACGGCTGACAGGTTCTAATAACTGCTATTTCAGATCAAGAGTGGGACGTTTAACCGGTTCGTTGAGCTGCTCACTGATACGCGGAGTTATCGGATAAACTTTGTTAAAGTCTTCCTCCTTACCTACCAGGTAATACTGATAAATGATCACCCCTAACTTATAGATTTGTTAGCTTTATCGCTATAATCACTACTGTGAGATTATAATGAAGTCATGTTAAATGAATCAAATAAAACTTGACTAACAAACAGTTTAACTAAGCGGGACCTGTCTCACTTTGGTTACCGTCCCGACCGTTTAGACCGCACGAAATGATTTTGTCTATTTGCAAAATGTCTAGTCAGACAGTTTGTGTGGAAAAACGCAGTGTTTTAAAAAGGGTAAAGTGTTTAAAGAGAGTTGGGTGCCGGCTTAATACTCGTGAATAAGTTTACTCATTAATATATTATTAAAGTATGGACCAGACCAGCGTTGTGCAGCCTCGCAACCCACTGTTTGCACCGCAAACCTCAAATTGTTGCCATTTCTAAATGTAACAATTTGTGCGCTATTATGATCGTTAAGAATGGGATTGTGAAAAGTGTTAATATGTCCAGGACGTGTCTGTCACCGTTTTTCACGATATTTTAGACTTTAAAATGCTTTTAATTATGCATGCTTAATTTTGATGATTGTCATGATCGAAATTATTCAAGCTAAACGAAATTTAGAGAGATTCCCAGCGCTCAATGCCCCCAAAAAATGCGAAGTTATAGGATCTACTTTACAAGTTGACAGGCTAACTGCTTATTAAATCAGCCTTTGACGACAAATCAACAGAAAAGATTACTTAAACACCGAGTATTTATAAGAAGGAAAATAAATACCGTAAAAAAAGGTAAACGGGAAATTACTAAAATACTTTATAAAAATAAGTTTTTGCCCCCATAAAACTGGAATCTAACCGCTCGTTTCAGGCGTTCACAACTCCGAAGCAGTTGTTACGGAAACTGGTACAACGGTACAATGTACCACGTGATCCGAACATGACTATGGAGGAGTTTGTCAAGTACCGGATAGGAATCCAGAACGGTGTTATCAACTGCCTCAAGTTGTGGGTCACGGACGGAGACGATTTCGAGAGTAAGTTCGGAGATGAAAGTGACACAAAAAAGCGCACGTCAACCTTTTTAGTGTCCTGACGGGGGGGGGGGGGGGGGGGCCAATGACTACTTTTGGGGACTTGGGAAATTACGTCAACGATTTTACCCCGAGTCCCCATGATTTTTAGTCCCCATTAGTCCCCAAAAGTCTCCATTAGTCCCCATTTAGATGATTTTTAGTCCCCAAAAGTCTCCATTAGTCCCCATTTAGATTTATCCTACTCTTATCTTGGACAAAACATCTCGATCGTATCGTTATTAAACTAACTTGAAAACCATAAATAACTGTCAAAAATTCTGGGGACTTATGGGGACAAATGGTGAATTACGTCAACGAGTTGACCTCTAGTCCCCATGATTTTTAGTCTCCAAAAGTCTCCATTGGTAGTCATTGGCCCCCCCCCCCCCCCCCCCCCGTCCTGACTCTTGCTTCCTCCTCCTCATCTTCTCACCCTTTACTTAGTCTCATCTTCCTACTGTATCTACAAATTCCACTAATAATAATACTCCTGAAACCTCCGTTCTAACACCTCCTTTCTAACACCTTTCTAACACCTTTCTAACACCTTTCTAACACCTCCCTGTTTCAGATAACCCGCACCTCCAGAAGGAGTTTATGTCCTTTATACACACGTGTGTGTCACATGACAACCCCCAACAGTACCGGATATTACGGCAGAAGTTACTGGTTGTGAGGGGGATGGTGCAGGTTCCAGTTTCTAAGAAGGAAGATAACCGTACCCCGCCTCTTAAAGTAAGCTGCACTAAGGTGTTACTAACACCATTTAAACACCGTGTACAAGGTGTTACTAAAACCATTTAAATGAGACTTATTGGGGGTCTAGTTATGTTAGCAGTTAGGTGTTACTAACACTCTTACAAAGGTTGCATTAACACTACCTTTGGAGGTGTTAGTCGTGAGGTATACCGATAAGTAGAGTTTTACAACTTCCTATTACATTGGTCTCACTGGAGAATGGAGATAACATAGCCTGTATTTCTCGGAATTTCCATTATATTCTTGTTAATAACCATCCTCTCCTCTCAGCTGCCTCCCAACCTCTCTGCTAACGCCACCTTGTTCGACCACGGTCCCCCAGAGATCGCAAGACAATTAACCATGCTGGATTTCGCTTTGTTTGCCAAGATAAAGCCAATAGAGCTGGTTAACCAAGCGTGGGTCAAGCCAAAGTACTCCCACCAAGCCAAGAACATTCTTCACTTCGCAGAGAGAATGAATACCCTTACTAGATGGGCTGGTAAGAGAGCTGATTTTTGATATTTGTGTTTAGATTGAGACCATTTTCGGGCCAATATTTTAATAATCACTACTTCAAGGTAAGATTATTTCCATAACTGAGTATAGATACACATCAATCGAATTTAAGGACCCCTCACCCAATACTCTAATACTTGCTACTATTTCAGCCACGTCAATCTTAGCCCAGAAAGACAAAGCCAACAGAGCGAAGCTGATCACAGACTTCATTTCAATCGCGGACGAACTGTACAAGCTGAACAACTTCAGCTCCTTTATAGCTATTATAAACGCTCTGGAGGGAAGCGCCATCAGCCGGCTACATGCTAGCTGGAATAAGGTGGGGTTATCTTTTAGCAGGGTAATTAGGGTAATTAGGGGATTAGATCTGGATACTGGGTTATCCTGATCTTTAGTAATCTTACTACTGCGCTTTACATTAGTTTACAATTTCTCTGCTATTAGAATCCACGTGCGTCTAGAGGGTCCGAACTATCGGATTAATTAATCAACATTTAGCGAGTTGATGTTAATTGCATTGCTATAGTTCAGCGACTGATAACTGTATGGAGGTGCTAATTAAGCCATGTGTGTCGGTTGCTATAGTTTAATAATTAATCACACGGTAATCCTTTTGTTTACAGATTTATTGATTAATAATTATCTAATGCAAGTAATTTGATTGTTAACAAATTTATAGATTAATAATCATCTAATACAAGTAGTTTGATTGTTAACAAATTTATAGATTAAATTTAATAATCATCTAATACAAGTAGTTTGATTGTTTACAAATTTATAGATTAGTACTCATCTAATTTTCGTCCACCACCAGGTCGAGAGGAAGGTATGTCAGAGGAATGACGAGCTGTACGAGATTATCCTGCCCAACAGTAACTTCAGGAACCTCCGCAAGAAAGTCTCCCAGGTGACAGATAAACACTCACAGACTTTTTAAGATTTAAAGAAATTCTTCAAGCTTATTTGTTCCCATGAAGAGCGCGAAGATCCATTAGTGCAGACCAAGACCAGACGTTTAGAAGACACCTAACTCGCTGTCTGGCCCACAAAACCTCAATTTGTTGCCATTTCTGAATGTATCAATTTGTGCGCGATCACGATCGCTTAGAAATAGATATCCACATGTCTGTCAGAGTTTTTCACAATCTATCAAACTTTAGACTTCTTTCAATTATGCATGCTTAATTTTCACGACGGTCTAATTATAATATACTCAAGTTAAACGAAATTTAACGATATTAGACTCTCTATATTTTTTAGAGTTTCTAAAAGTATGGAAAATCACGAACTGGTTTACAGATAAAGGAACCCTTTACTGATTGAACTAATTTAACCCATTCCGATAAAAAACTACTAATTGATTACTAATAATTTATAATTAACAACCCATTAATTAATAATTAAACTAATAATTAAACTAATAATTAAACTAATAATTAAACCAATAATGAAACTAACAATACCCTCCCCCCTCAGTCTAACCCACCCTGTATCCCCTACGTTAACTAACAATACCCACCCCCTCAGTCTAACCCACCCTGTATCCCCTACGTTAACTAACAATACCCTCCCCCTCAGTCTAACCCACCCTGTATCCCCTACGTTAACTAACAATACCCTCCCCCTCAGTCTAACCCACCCTGTATCCCCTACGTTAACTAACAATACCCTCCCCCTCAGTCTAACCCACCCTGTATCCCCTACGTTAACTAACAATACCCTCCCCCTCAGTCTAACCCACCCTGTATCCCCTACGTTAACTAACAATACCCTCCCCCTCAGTCTAACCCACCCTGTATCCCCTACGTTAACTAACAATACCCTCCCCCTCAGTCTAACCCACCCTGTATCCCCTACGTTAACTAACAATACCCTCCCCCTCAGTCTAACCCACCCTGTATCCCCTACGTTAACTAACAATACCCTCCCCCTCAGTCTAACCCACCCTGTATCCCCTACGTTAACTAACAATACCCTCCCCCTCAGTCTAACCCACCCTGTATCCCCTACGTTAACTAACAATACCTTCCCCCTCAGTCTAACCCACCCTGTATCCCCTACGTTAACTAACAATACCCTCCCCCTCAGTCTAACCCACCCTGTATCCCCTACGTTAACTAACAATACCCTCCCCCTCAGTCTAACCCACCCTGTATCCCCTACGTTAACTAACAATACCCTCCCCCTCAGTCTAACCCACCCTGTATCCCCTACGTTAACTAACAATACCTTCCCCCTCAGTCTAACCCACCCTGTATCCCCTACGTTAACTAACAATACCCTCCCCCTCAGTCTAACCCACCCTGTATCCCCTACGTTAACTAACAATACCCTCCCCCTCAGTCTAACCCACCCTGTATCCCCTACGTTAACTAACAATACCCTCCCCCTCAGTCTAACCCACCCTGTATCCCCTACGTTAACTAACAATACCCTCCCCCTCAGTCTAACCCACCCTGTATCCCCTACGTTAACTAACAATACCCTCCCCCTCAGTCTAACCCACCCTGTATCCCCTACGTTGGACTCTTCATGTCAGACCTCACTTTCGCTACGGAGTGTAACCCTACAGTAGTTAATGGCATGATCAACTTCATGAAGTGTACCTACATTAATGACATTATTAACCGTCTCCGACTTTACCAGGTAAAATATAGTTAGGTAAATTTTTATTTAGGTTAATAATAAATTATAATTGTATTAGGTCCAGATCCCTTCCCGGTACTGTTCAGTGTTCGTGTGGTTTTATAACAAACTTTACCCAACAAAAGTCTTATTATTTATTTTAAAGTCCTGAGTTAACATTTAAAGAAGTAAATAACACATGAACAGTTTATTCTAATTTGTCACCCCCAGCACACGCCCTACCATTTCGAAGTTGTCCCCTCAATAGTAGCTCCTCTACAACAACTAAACGCACTGGACGAGGAGACCCTCTACGAGATGTCCTTACAGATCGAGCCCAAGAAACCCAAGTTAGTTTAATGATAGCAATAATTTATAAGATCCCTGAACATGTGAAGAGGCATTTAAGTGTTAGTTGGCATGTTGCCACAACAATGTTGGCATGTTGCCACAACATGCCCACTAACAACATGATGTTCTGCAAAGTCGATTGAATACCATTGAAATTTGAGTTCTATAACCCTGACCTTCTGTATAAACTAATTCCCGGTTCCCCCAGATAAAGAACATACAACCAAAAATATCAGACTTCAGACTATCTTCCTACACCAGAGTGATTTGAGCGGACTAAACCCCACAGTCTGACGAGACTTATCACTTCAGATTATTATTATCATAACTACCGAAGAACAATAATTACCCCTGTTATGTAGGATACAGAACATCATAATCTGACAGATAGGGCGTACTAGAAGATACCTATCGGGCGTACTTGAAGATACATATCGTGCGTACTAGAAGATACCTATGGGGCGTACTAGAAGATACCTAGGAACTGAAGACGCCAGACACTGATAATCAGAACTCTGTTTTTAGATTTTACTGTCCGTACTGTAGACGTTATCTGAATAATAATATAGGAAGCAATCGTTATTTTGTTGGTTATTTTTGTATATGCGATTATGAATAAGATAGTATATTGTAACACACCACCGCAACCGTGGTAACCATGGCAACCGTGGTAACCATGGCAACCGTGGACACGTTTATGGAGATGATAACTCGCTTTTTACCACCGCCCACCTTAATTAAAGTGTTTTGGCAGTGTTCAAGAAGTCTGACCAGCGAATCCGCTTGAACCATAACCTTACCCCACCCCTGCACGTAACCCTAACCCTAGCCCTAACCCTAACCATATCCCACTTCGAGATGTTCCTGTGGAATTCCGCTGGTCGGTCTTCTTGGATAGTGTTTTTGTTTTATACTGACAGATTAGTCAACTCCCCCTTTTGATATGTCTAAATTCTAATTTGTATATCTAAATTCGATGTTGTAACTTTTCTTAGGTCTAGGTGTTATTTTAGATTACAATTAGGTGTAATGATAGTCTAGGAATTAAAACAGTAATAGTATAATCTACCACAATTTGTTCACTGATAAAGTTTCTGTCGTTTCAAGGAGAGTAATTGAATACCCTAGTTTGTGTCAAAATTTTAAAATTGTTTGTAAGAATGTAAGAGCTCAGCTTCTCGATCACCCTTAGCATTATAAATGGACAGAGAAAAATGTTTTGCGTAGTTTCGTGAACCATATAATATGTGAATATCTACATTATGTCTTGAAAATATCTTAATCAGTGTTCTCATTTGTTGTAAAAAATCAAAAATTAAAATATTTCTCAGACACAAACGCTTCACATCTCCTACTTCCAAAGTAACTGCTACGGGCTACCGATCATTTGTGTAAATGTATAACGGTTACAATTTATCATCCCATAATCCGATAATCATCCCAGTCCATCGTAACTGGATGATGAAATTGACCCTGACAACATCCCTTCCTTTGATTCTGACACTGACATCTACAGTACTCACTACTGCTACACACTGTAGAACTAGTTGTAGTCCCTGTCCTACACTCATCCACACTCTTAGTCTTACTTCTAGACCGATTTGGTTTAGAGGGAGCAAGATTACTCATGACGTCACCAATGTTTGTGACGTCATAGCATGACGTGACAGACCTACTGAGGCTGGTAAGGGAAGATGTGCTGCTGGAATGGAGTGTATTTTCGCGCGGTCCTCCCTTGGTTATGGTGCAGGATTCTGAGCCAGACTCGTGGTCTGATCCTGAGGTTGAGTTGTGGCTGAATTTACGTCTCCTTTTCAAACCAAACTTTTTCACAAAGTTCTTAATCGTCTTTCCAATCGTCTGCTTCTTGTCTGGCTTATCTTCATCGTCGCCCGACGAATCACGGACCTTATCGTAGATATTTGAGGGTTTCTTCTGTCGCTTTGTAAAGAATGACGGTGCCCTAACTCTCGCTTTTGGTTTGGTTGAATGAACACTAAAATCAAGGCAGATTGATCTAGGGTTAGATTTAGGTCCCTGGTATATAGGCTCAGGAGAAACTGTTTTGATCTGATCAAGGTTGGAAACAGTTCTCATTATTTCATATTCACTCTCGAACACTACTCCTGGGTATCTCTCCTTGACCACCTGATCGTGATGACACACATCCCGGTCTCTTAACATGGTGTATGATTCCAGGATATTGTTGTTGTTAATGGTAATCTTAACCTGCTCTACCTCCAGCGATTCCCCAAGAGTTGTGACGTCATCACCCTGTGTGATGACGTCATTACTCGAATTATCACTGTTCTTTAGCTTGTCTGTTCTTGACGCTGCGGGAGTTATAATATGATCGATAATGAGTTTAATAGATTGATTTGAGATGTTTAAACATATGGTTGGCAGTTGGATTATCTAAGTGACCCACATGCTTGAGTGTGTGATCATTGTTTGAACTTTAAAACTGCTCCGATTGATATATTATGTGGCACTACAATTTTATAATTTACTTGAAGTGCTCCACGATCACAGCTTTAAAATAAAAGGGAGGGTAGCTCCCACGATAACAAATAATGGATATAACTGCCATTTAATGAGTGTGCTAAATCACTCTGCACAGTTGCACACGAATGTCATGTCGAGATTATTCTAAAACTCTAAAGCCGAAATCAACTTGAATATCGATGTATTTTTGGACGCAAATTTTGAATCATTCTAAACTTCCTATTATTATAATAAGGTTAAAATGGCAAAATGCTCCCCTGTCGAGTTATCGGCGAAAAACTGTTTCGATCACGTGACAAGATGAAGACTGTCGGGGCCGTCTAAAGAACGTGTTTAAATAAGTCACGTGATAGTCACGTGTAGTATAAAGTGATTACTATCATCATCCTTCATTTAATCGGTGAGATCTGTCGAGATCTAAATTTACAACATGAACTTGAAGTAGATATGTAGCGAGGTGATCAAAAGTGAAAGGTGAAAGTCTTGTCAAAAATGCAAAAATTAAATACCTCCTTGCAGTTGCACTTGCAAAGTTAAGATTAAATACTTTAAATTTAATCAAAAATCAAAACCAACTTTGCGCTTCGAGGGAATAGCACCTCGTGAGATTTTTTAATTTGTAGGTAAATTCCCACCAAGTTTTTGACATGAACTAATCATTTCCGTACATAAAGTTAAATACTTAACGTGCTAGAGCTCTCGAGAGATTGATTGCTTTTTGACTACGACTACGAGGACACTCTTTACGTTTAGTTTAAACGGGAATTAATTTTTAGACGAAAGAAATCAACTTTTCCCTAACACAAACAGTAAGTGTAACTATTGAAAGGAGTTTAAAGGCATTTCTTTTCCAACTTCGACAGAGACTGACTTTATTAAGCTTCGTAAAGAAATAATGTAAACTTACCCATGAGATTGAGATCACTTTGGCACTCCTCTTCATTTTCTGAGGTTGCAATACAATCACATTCATATCCCGCCATGCATTGGTGGACACATTTTTCCTCTGCCTCTAACCCATCAAAACCATTCTTCAGCGTTATCTGTCTACACACAGATAGGCTTATCTCCTCTGAATGTTCATGTAAATATTCCGGTATGGCATGACGTAGATTATTATGAAAATGCAAAAGCAAATCATCTTCAGGACAGTCATCATCAGAAATATAATCGAACGCCTGTGTAGGGTCGATATCAGTACATTTGTTATCTTCCACTATCTCTGAATCCGAGTTACACTCGCATAGTTGTAGACCAGTTATTCGCTGCTTTGGTTCCAGGAAGAAGTCGATCGGGTAATCTTGATCAGATTCGTTGTCAACTGGTTTAAAGTGATGCAAGGATGGTAAGTCAGTCTTTTCCGGGACCTCTTTTTTGGGAATTGGATTGCTGCAAAATGTTGATAATCTCTGCTGAGCCATCACATCACAAGAAGTTCTCACAGCATCGCGATCTGTATCTGGTAATGTTACAATGGGGTGAGTTGAATGTGATGGTGAAATAACCCCAAATGATGGTGTGATAACATCTAAAGAAGCTATCGGATCCTTATATGCTTGAACAGTTGTAGTTTTAGGGCCCAGCGAAGATGTTGTCCACGCTATGGGCTGAGCGCCGCAACCTATGACTGAGTGATGATGTCTCATCATGTCATCGTATCTCAATCTGATTTCATCCTCCTGGCTGGCTACCCTTTTCCTGTCCACAGCTGTGTTGTTGTGACGTTTTGAGTTGATAACTTCACACGATTCACTTATCAAGACTCTCTTCTTGAGCGTGTCCTTGGTGTTGAACCTCAAGGTGTCTGCTGAGTGGGCGGGACCGGATAATTTATTGAGAGCCTTTACAAATGAGTCAGTGTTGGAATTTTCTGTAGTGTTATCGGTTGATGTGATTGAAGAACTGTTTGAAGTCTCATCTATCTCGTCTAGGACTGGAGCTCGAATATTCAGGATTGGATAATTTGGTTTGTTATTTACAGGGTCCGCCGACAGAGCGAAAGTAACTTCATCCCTTTGGTGCAAACCTACCGCAAATCCAGTTCTGCTAAAGTCTGCTTCACTCGACCTCTCACCAATACACGAGCAGTTAAATCCGGCCTGATCACAAGAACAAATTAAACATCCGCCTGAAGTACCAGGAAGTGTTGCTTTGTTGTCTTCCCACTCTGAAGGGTCTCCAGGTTCAGTCACTTCATTTTCTTTGCTTGATGGTGAGCGCCTTCCTTTGTCCGAAGAAGAACTTTTTTCGTGTTTTCTAAACGGTTTGTTGATCACAAGAACAGGAGACTTAGCTTTAAGTTTCTCAGCTGATGGTAACCTCAGTCTTGTTCTTGAGCTCGGTCGTTTCGGTTGCATTTCACACACATGACAACAGTTTCCTTGTGGCATCGTAGCACAATGAATACATAGCTCACCAGTAAAGCTAACAGGTTTGTTGACCTGATTTTTGTCTAATGATAAGATTGGTGCTCTGGGTCTGAGATATTGGGTGTTAATATTAACATCTGGGGTTTTGGGTCTAAGTGGTTTAGCATTGTAATCCAATTCGATACAAATGTTTGGATTGTATGGTATTTCTTCCTGGCACCTAGTAGCAGGTAAATTAGGTTCAGACAAACCACCACGTGGCTCACTCCACCTCTTTTGTCCTGAAGTAGCCCTGATTAAGGATGGTGTTTGCTTGTGTCTGTTGTTGCCCTGGTAACGGTGTCTGTTGCACGGTAATGAGCGTGAGGGTGATGTCATGATTGTGGTGCACAGAGGAACGGTATAAGCTGGCTGTTCCCGGTGAAGCTCTGCTGTATTCCTGAAAAAGGGACAGGTGGTTGGGTCGCACACGCTCACTGCTGGGTTGCACACACTTATTTTAGGCTGTGTATCTTTTTCCAAACTGGGAGTTGTTAGCGAATCTAATGACTCAGCGGGATCAACCGGACCAAACGACCTGGACATTCGTGGATCAACAGGAGGATCTGTTTTGTCTTGGCTAGGATATTTATTGAATAGCCTTCCGACTGAATCCTGGGTATTTATTTTACAGCCGAACATAAGTGTCGAATCCGGAAAAGGCGATAGTGGGCGGCAAGGTCGTGGTTCTTTATTAATTGGTTTAATCAGACATGAGGATGATTCCTGGGGCGTGGGACATGACAATTTTGTTATATCGGATGATGGTATTGTATGTAGTTGACCTGGCAATTCCTGTTGACTTGGAAATGCCTGTTGACTTGGACATGGTCGTTGATCTGGATACTGCGCTGGCAATGGTTGAGGCCCTGACGATGGCTGTTGACCTGGCAATTGTTGTTGAACTGGTTGTTGTCCTGGAAATGGATGGTGCCCTGGTTGTTGGCCTGGCAATGGTTGTTGGCCTGGATACTGCGCTGACAATGGTTGTTGCCCTGGTTGTTGATCTGGAAATGGCTGTTGCCCTGGATGTTGACTTGTACATGGCTGTTGCCCTGGTTGTTCACCTGACAATGGTTGATAATCTGGCCGTGGTTGTTGCTGTGGTTGTTGCCTTGGACATGGTTGTTGGCCTGGATTCTGCGCTGACAATGGTTGTTGCCCTGGTTGCTGTCCTGGCAATGGATGTTGCCCTGATTGTTGACCTGGCAATGGATGTTGCCCTGGTTGTTGACCTGGCAATGGATGTTGCCCTGGTTGTTGTCCTGGCACTGGATGTTGCCCTGTTTGTTGTCCTGGCAATGGATGTTGCCCTGGTTGTTGTCCTGGCAAAGGATGTTGCCCTGGTTGTTGTCCTGGCAATGGATGTTGCCCTGGTTGTTGTCCTGGCAATGGATGTTGCCCTGGTTGTTTTCCTGGCAATGGATGTTGCCCCGGATGATGTCCTGGCAATGGATGTTGCCATGGTTGTTGAACTGGCAATAGATGTTGCCCTGTTTGTTGTCCTGGCAAAGGATGTTGCCCTGGTTGTTGTCCTGGCAATGGATGTTGCCCTGGTTGTTGTCCTGGCAATGGATGTTGCCCTGGTTGTTGTCCTGGCAATGGATGTTGCCCCGGATGATGTCCTGGCAATGGATGTTGCCCTGGTTGTTGTCCTGGCAATGGATGTTGCCCTGGTTGTTTTCCTGGCAATGGATGTTGTCCTGGTTGTTGTCCTGGGAATGGTTGTTGCTGTGGTTGTTGAACTGGCAATAAATGTTGCCCTGTTTGTTGTCCTGGCAAAGGATGTTGCCCTGGTTGTGGTCCTGGCAAAGGATGTTGCCCTGGTTGTTGTTCTGGCAATGGATGTTGCCCTGGTTGTTGTCCTGGCAATGGATGTTGCCCCGGATGATGTCCTGGCAATGGATGTTGCCCTGGTTGTTGAACTGGCAATGGATGTTGCCTTGGTTGTTGTCCTGGCAATGGATGTTGCCCTGGTTGTTGTCCTGGCAAAGGATGTTGCCCTGGTTGTTGTTCTGGCAATGGATGTTGCCCTGGTTGTTGTCCTGGCAATGGATGTTCTCCTGGTTGTTGAACTGGCCATGGTTGTTGTCCTGGTTGTTGACCTGGCAATGGTTGTTGTCCTGGTTGTTGTCCTGGCAAAGGATGTTGCCCTGGTTGTTGTTCTGGCAATGGATGTTGCCCTGGTTGTTGTCCTGACAATGGTTGATAATCTGGCCGTGGTTGCTGCTGTGGTTGTTGCCTTGGACATGGTTGTTGGCCTGGATTCTGCGCTGACAATGGTTGTTGCCCTGGTTGCTGTCCTGGCAATGGATGTTGCCCTGATTGTTGACCTGGCAATGGATGTTGCCCTGGTTGTTGACCTGGCAATGGATGTTGCCCTGGTTGTTGTCCTGGCACTGGATGTTGCCCTGTTTGTTGTCCTGGCAATGGATGTTGCCCTGGTTGTTGTCCTGGCAAAGGATGTTGCCCTGGTTGTTGTCCTGGCAATGGATGTTGCCCTGGTTGTTGTCCTGGCAATGGATGTTGCCCTGGTTGTTTTCCTGGCAATGGATGTTGCCCCGGATGATGTCCTGGCAATGGATGTTGCCATGGTTGTTGAACTGGCAATAGATGTTGCCCTGTTTGTTGTCCTGGCAAAGGATGTTGCCCTGGTTGTTGTCCTGGCAATGGATGTTGCCCTGGTTGTTGTCCTGGCAATGGATGTTGCCCTGGTTGTTGTCCTGGCAATGGATGTTGCCCCGGATGATGTCCTGGCAATGGATGTTGCCCTGGTTGTTGTCCTGGCAATGGATGTTGCCCCGGATGATGTCCTGGCAATGGATGTTGTCCTGGTTGTTGTCCTGGGAATGGTTGTTGCTGTGGTTGTTGAACTGGCAATAAATGTTGCCCTGTTTGTTGTCCTGGCAAAGGATGTTGCCCTGGTTGTGGTCCTGGCAAAGGATGTTGCCCTGGTTGTGGTCCTGGCAAAGGATGTTGCCCTGGTTGTTGTTCTGGCAATGGATGTTGCCCTGGTTGTTGTCCTGGCAATGGATGTTGCCCCGGATGATGTCCTGGCAATGGATGTTGCCCTGGTTGTTGAACTGGCAATGGATGTTGCCTTGGTTGTTGTCCTGGCAATGGATGTTGCCCTGGTTGTTGTCCTGGCAAAGGATGTTGCCCTGGTTGTTGTTCTGGCAATGGATGTTGCCCTGGTTGTTGTCCTGGCAATGGATGTTCTCCTGGTTGTTGAACTGGCCATGGTTGTTGTCCTGGTTGTTGACCTGGCAATGGTTGTTGTCCTGGTTGTTGTCCTGGCAAAGGATGTTGCCCTGGTTGTTGTTCTGGCAATGGATGTTGCCCTGGTTGTTGTCCTGGCAATGGATGTTGCCCTGGTTGTTGAACTGGCAATGGATGTTGCCCTGTTTGTTGACTTGGACATGGCTGTTGGTATGGACATGGCTGTTGACTTGGACATGGCTGTTGGTCTGGATGCTGACCTGGAAATGCTTGTTGTGCTGGCCATGGTTGCTGCTGTGGTTGTTGACTTGGACATGGTTGTTGGCCTGGATACTGCGCTGACAATGGTTGTTGCCCTGGTTGTTTACCTGGCAATGGATGTTGCCCTGGTTGTTGTCTTGGCAATAGATGTTGCCCTGGTTGTTGATCTGGCAATGGATGTTGCCCTGTTTGTTGACTTGGACATGATTGTTGGTCTGGATATGGCTGTTGACTTGGACATGGCTGTTGGTCTGGATGCTGACCTGGCAATGGTTGTTCATCTGGCCGTGGTTGCTGCTGTGGTTGTTGCATTGGACATGGTTGTTGGCCTGGATACTGTGCTGACAATGGTTGAGGCCCTGGTTGTTTACCTGGCCATGATTGTTGGTCTGGACATGGCTGTTGACTTTGACATGATTGTTGGTCTGGACATGGCTGTTGACTTTGACATGGTTGTTGGTCTGGATGCTGACCTGGTAATGGTTGATAATCTGGCCGTGGTTGCTGCTGTGGTTGTTGACTTGGACAAGGTCGTTGATCTGGATACTGCGCTGGCAATGGTTGATGCCCTGACGATGGCTGTTGACCTGGCAATGGTTGTTGAATTGGCCGTAGTTGCTGCCCTGGCAATGGCTGTTGACTTGAACGTTGACCCGTCGATTTTAAAGAATGGCCATCATCTGACAGTTCACAATAAGGTGGTAGCATTGAATCCGGTGACGATCCATTAATAGTTGATTGTGCTGAAGAAAGTGTAGATTCTGGATATTGATGAGGTGAATCTTCAGGAACTTGATTAAGTCCAGGAAAGATATGATGTTGTGGATTGTGATGAGGTGATTCTTCAGGAACTTGATTAAGTCTAGAGGTAAAAAGATGTGGTAGATCTTGCAGATAAGGCGATGCTTGTTCATAATTGTCAGTCCCAGGATGTGATTGAGAACCGGAGATTGAGGACCCGTGTTTATCACTGCAGCTGTTGGAATGATTGTTCTCTACGGGGATATTTGGTCTACTCTGCTCTGATACACAAGTGAGCAATGGGTTTGCTGGTGAAGGTGTGCGAGGCTTGGTGACTGCAGGGTTTGGAGACCCTGGTGTTGCTGGTGAAGGTGTGCGAGGTTTGGTGACTGCAGGGTTTGGAGACCCTGAGAGGAGTCTTCCTTGTCCTCTGTAGACTTTCAGACTAAGAAACTTATTTGCCTGATCGTTACTGTGAAGACTATCGGAGATGTCTACCCTTGGGTCTGTCAGCTCGTCTTTAAGTGAATTATATTGAAGTTTTTCAGTTACTTTCTCGTTATCTGAGCTCTGATCAATCATTGTGCGATTCTTTGCTAGCGGGTCATTTTCTCGTTTCATTGCAGTTCCATGTGTGATGCAGTCATATCCAAGTTTATTTTCCCATCGGTTATTCCACCATATGTAAGCATTCCAGTTGCAATTGCAAAACGTTTCCTTGCAGTCACATTTGCAGTCGCAGAACTTTTTGTCTTTGCATTCGCATCTAAATTTAGACCATTTCTTGGTCTTGGAATTGCATTCGCATTTGCACTGACAAAATTCTTTGTTTATGCATTCGCATTTGCACTGACAAAATTCTTTGTTCTTGCATTCGCATTTGCACTGACAAAATTCTTTGACTTTGCACTTGCAGGTGCAATGACTGTTCCCTTTCACTTCACTCAGACAGGACCCCAACTGACCTGCACGCTGGAAGTGTTGGAGCTGTGAGTTACTGTGTTGGAGCTGATACCAGTTCAGAAACTGGGCGCTTTGCTTGCCAGACTGGGAGCTTGGTTTGCCAGACTGGGCGCTTTGATTGCCAGACTGGGCGCTTTGTTTGCCAGACTGGGCGCTTTGTTTGCCAGACTGGGCGCTTTGTTTGTCAGACTGGGCGCTTTGTTTGTCAGACTGGGCGCTTTGTTTGCCAGACTGGGCGCTTTGTTTGCCAGACTGGGCGCTTTGTTTTCCTGACTGGGCGCTTTGTTTGCCAGACTGGGCGCTTTGTTTTCCTGACTGGGCGCTTTGTTTGCCAGACTGGGCGCTTTGTTTGCCAGACTGGGCGCTTTGTTTGCCAGACTGGGCGCTTTGTTTGCCAGACTGGGCGCTTTGTTTGCCAGACTGGGCGCTTTGTTTGCCAGACTGGGCGCTTTGTTTGCCAGACTGGGCGCTTTGATTGCTTGACTCAGCTTTATTTGTCCTTGTGTAATTGCTGTCACGTTCCCGGCCAATTCTCTTAGGTTTTACTTTCCCAGAGGGAGCCCTTTTTCTAGTCCTTTGGGTGACTTGATATCCTGACTTCGTTTTACTATCACACTGATTCTGGTCATACTTTACTTTTTGTGGTTTGACTGGGCGAGCTTTTGTTTTGTCTTTAGTTTGTTTGACATTTACTTTTAAGGTTTTCTGAAGCTTTCTCCGTACATTTTCTCTGATTCGATGTTTCAAGTTTACTGACTTTTTAGGACGTTTACTTCCCGTTCCAGACAAACTGCTTTCGGACTGAGTTTTTCGAACAATAGGTTTTGCTTTCGGGATGATTATCTGATCATAGTGTGGTTTACATAGGCAAGTAGTGGAGATATTAGCTCCTGAGGTGGTTCTCATCACATCATTAGTATTACTGGTGGAGGTTTACCGTTTATTGCATGCTATTCATGAGTCGGAATAATGATAATGAGCGGTTAATGGCGGCAAAAGAGGCAGCAAAATATGAACAAGCAATAGCTGAATGGATATTTTTAGCTCAATTACCGTTCACTTCTCATTTTAATTAGGATAATGGACAAAACCCGAGTTAGCTTACACTTTTTTTTTTCAATCCAGCTGCAATTATGCAAACCTTCGAGCCTATTACAAGCACGCGTCATTTATAATGTGTGTGTGTTATTTCTGCTAAAAACTGTACAGCTATATTGTGAATGTGATCATCACCTCTTTAACACCTTTAGTTGTTCCAGTGTTCAGAATACAATAAGGTCCTTAATATCAAACATGTAAATTGATATTCATAAGTGTCACAGTATATCTGAAAGAATGAAAAATATTAAAACAAATAGATGTACACGTAAGATTACGACATGCTTGACGCTGGTCTTGTCGTGTTATTGTATTTATATTCAAAGAAATGGATTCTTAAAACATTTGAATCTGAACTCTCCAACGTGGGCATTAATGCCTCTATGATGTCTATGCTGTAGGTGTCAAATAACCAGTTTAGTGGGAATTTTTGTATCCCTTTGAATCGATCAAGCTAGATAATTTGTTGTAAATACTGCTATCAAACTATCAATTTACAGGCTATCGTCAAACGTGTTGCAAGGCGTCATCTTCAGTGCGACATAAGCCCTCAAATTATTTGTTATATAGTAGTGTTGAAAGTATTGAAAATGGGGATATTCTAGACTACTAATTCTGTATCCTAGTTGAGGTTTCTCCTTATCACTTGTCTGCTCACATGATATGCTGTAGTACTAGTAAGATATTGTGATTTCATCAGTGACAGTATCACAACAAGAATGATGAAGTAAACTGACACACTAGCGAAATCAACCCAGGCTACGTCTTCTTCTATTTTTGTTAAGGTAGAGCTAAGTAATTACGTAACTCAACCAGTTCAGAGCCCATTGTTTCCGTTTGCGTAATATTTATTTGCCATTAAATTATTGGTTACGTCTTACTTCAATAATAGATACCGTCCCCGATCTCCTATCAGAGAATAATCCAACTCAATTCTGAATGCGAATACGGGTGGTTACAAATAACACTTCCTGCAGGGGTGTTTAACAAGCATTTAGAGTTCTTCAAAACTGCAGCCAAAATATTCACTTTCAGTAACCCGGGTCGATATCAAAATAGTGGTACTTGTACCCAAACCTCACGATTTACTTTAACTTTAAGGGTTCTGTAAATAAAGAACATTGCCATGATATGTCATAATATTGATTTAATTTATCTAAATGCTCAATTCCAAATTTGATACTTTTAAGAAATAGTGGCCGAGAACACACCCCCACATTTCCGCGATTTATAGTTCACATTTTTTAGCAATTATGCAATGAAGGTTTCTGACAAATGAAAAAGGCAAATTTATTGAATTCAACATAAAACATGTCACCATTGCATATAACATTTTGTACAAATAAACAAATATAATATACTCAGAATATCGAATTTATTTCGGGCCACAAAGCTCGTATGTTGGGACTAATTTAAAATATTTCAATAACTCAGTGTAATTCATTGCCACGTACTTCGAATTTAACTTCAGTTTATACATTATGAAGATCCATTCAATTCTCTCAACTTAGAATTCCTTAAATGCTAAATTTGAAATATTTTTTAGTTGTACTTCTGTTCTAATATAACAGACAGTTTAATGTTGTACAGATCCAAAAGGCTGATCAAAAAGTTTCCAGAATCTTAATAATCGTAGAATACACTAGAATAAGTTTCAGAAAATATTATTTTTATGGGAATTAAGATTACAATTCACTGCAGTGAATTGTAATGATAGCAAAGTAAATTTCGAAATAACAATAACTAAGGTTCGTTAAAATGTACAGGATTTATAGACCAAAGGTCACCTCCTAACATTCTTACATTAAAATAAATTTTATCCATGCCAAAGTAACAGATCCAATACAGCTACACATATTCTTATCAATACAGTCTTATTCCTGAGTTCATGCTTCAACATATAAGAAGGTTCTACATTACGGGATGCAATATGGCCCAAAATATTCACATCAAACAGTCCAGACTGACTACGATTAAAAAATAAGAATTTTATAAGAGATAAATACACAGCATAGTAACTCAAACCGTATTTTTCAAAAACTCCAAGCTCAACAATCAAATCAGAGAGCTCAAATCAAATCATAACAGCGAAACGATATATGGTCGAAACAAATTTCAACAGGATTCCCTCCCTTTCATCTGCGTGATGTCAGATGATCAATGGAGAACCTGTGGATTGCACTGTTTCTAAGTTTGTCCGTCTGATTGTCCAGTGGTTTAGTTGAGACAGGAGTGGTGAGGACTCTATTAGCGACGGAGGAGGGAGAGATGATGTCACCACCCACTGAACTGCACATAGAGACCAGTCTCATAACAGGTGAGATGAGAGGAGCTGAGGATATCAGTGAGGTAGGGGAGATGAGTGAGGTAGAGATAAGGGGCGAGGTGGACACAAAGGGAGAGGTGGGGATAAGAGGAGATCTCGAGATGAGGGGAGAAGTTGTAGATATGAGGGGAGTGGGGGGAGGTGAGGATACTAGGGAGGTCCCGACTGGAGAGAGCCTAGTGCCGGCTGTCGGGGATTCTTCTGAGGAAATTCAGGCATGTTAGCAAACGTATAGAGTAAAAATTAGGCATTCCATTACATTTTAAAACCTTTTGTTTTGGTCTTGGTTTTAACTCTCCAAGTTTAAAAACTTTGCGGTCAACATGGAGTATAATATAAAATTAAATGGAAAATAAGCAAACGATCAAATCCGACCACAAATTCCAACTCTAAAGATTCATGGTCACACAAATAAATATTTATGAAATATTAAAAATTTGTAAGATCCTATTTAGGTTTTTAAAGTACCGACCTCCACGCGGAGACTGGAGTCTGGAGGGAGACAGAGGACTACCGGTCAGAGTATTATCAGAGAGCATTCCATATCCGGAAGAGGTGGGTGTGTCAGCATCTACTTCGAAAGATCCCCCAGGGGATGAGGATGAAGGAGGTGGGGAGGAGCCGATGGATTTGCCCACTTGTTTCTTCTTTTTCTCTCTCCTCTCGCTTTGCTTTAGCTCGGCGGTTCTGAAACCACGTTTGAACCTGAAGAGATATCGATCAGGAATAGTTATCTTGGATTATATAGAGGGGCTAACCTAACTTATGAATGAAAATAAAAAGCAAGATTTGGTCTTGTAATTTGTTACACACTGCAAGTGAAAATGCTAAATTATAAACTAACCTGTTGTTGAGTCAACTGGAGTGAGTGAGCAATCAGAGCTTTTTCGTACGAGGACAGGTACTTCTGATCGTGGAATCTCCTGAAAAATAAACCTGGTTAGTGGTTAATAAACAGACTAAACAAGCCCGGTTAAAACCAGACTAAACAAGCTGCCACGCATCTGAACCACTGTCACTGTGTGACTGTAGTGGCTAGGGTTTTTCCGGGGCTGCACGCCGATGGCACGCTGTCCGGCCCGGAGAGGGACACTCCCATGACTCTTACATCACCTCAGCCTGGATACGAGCTCTCTTTTAGACAACAGCATAGACTGGAATTTGTCAAGCCCAGCGCCAGGAAGTCTGTGGCGACACGGCGACGGGGACAGAAGTTTTAACTCTTCAATCGTGCCGGTATCTACTTCCCATGTTGTTCCGGACCGGTTGTGTGATCGAAGTGAAGCTTAAACGTTGACGTGTAGCGGTGAAATTAATCGGTACTAAATTATAAATTATGTTAGTAGGTCGCTTTACCGGTTCACCGCGACTCACTTATTCAGAGGATTGGTAACCGCCGAGGCATATTATGCAAACTTTAGAAAAGTCGTTACATTGTAGCGTGTTTTAATTAAATGTTGCAATTTGTCAAGCAAGGGAAAGTGAATATAATCGACGCGGTGCCTAGCTCCTAGCCGTACAGAATACTTTATTATTCAATCAGAGGCATTGGGATAATATTTAATTTAGCAATCCCAGTAAGAGCTTAATATGGCAAACAAGCAACTGTATCGCTCATTTCCAGTAGTTAAGGTAATTAATTTGTCAGTAAAGCTTGTCTAGAAGCGAGAGGGGTGAGTATATCAGCAATCTGGTGATCGGTTGAATGCCCAATTTGTCACCTGCGGTTATCACCCCCACAAACTGAGAGGTAGAGAAGGAATTGGACACATCGCTATATATTCAGGCAAAAATCTACATAGAATCTCCGTCTAAATGAAGGTTCAGTCAGGCCATGCCGTCAGATTGCAGGCTGACTTCAGGTCTGACCGAGGGTAAGACCGTCTACCCAGCTGACAAATATGTTTGCCGACTATTTTGACCGTTATAGAGGACTAAGCTTGCGTTTCAGTGACCGTCCCCCGGTGGTCATGTGACGAGTCTGTGACGAGTCTGGGCCGTGGGAGGCGTTGACACAGTACTTTGACTAGACGGGACCAATCAAGACGTTGCAAGCCAGCTGACGACGTGCTCTCAAATTAACTTTTAATGCTCCCCGAATTAGCCCACCCTTGCTTGTTATCAGAGTCCGGGATACCTTCTCTCTGAGTAGGAACCTCTGCCTCGTCTCGTATAAATTGTGTGACAGTAACCACATTTTCACGCTCTCTAGTGTGATGGTGCGGTCTAATCGGCTTGTTTCTGTCAAGGGAAGTGGAGGAGGTGAGTAGGAGTTGACAGGGAGAAAAGGAGTGAGAAGAGGAGAGAGTGATGGTGACAAGGTAAATAGCCTGTGGGGTAATCAGACGTGATGACGCTGATTTACTGTAGATTACCTCCGGGTACTCAACAGTCAAACAGTTGCAGAAAAGGAGGAGCTGAGTAGCCTGATTACATGTGATAGTGTGATGTCACGTGATAGTGTGATGCTGATACAATCAGACCTGGCCTCTACTACCCTGTTGACAGAGTCATCATGTGAAGTACGGTTCCAAAGTAATGCCAAATTAGTATGAACTCAATGACTATGACTCGCTCTGGAATGCATGTTTCATAGACAAGAATGCCTACTTGATAATCTAGCTAGGCACAGATGGGGCACAGCTGGGGCACAAAATTGAAATTCCCGGGGCACACCTGGGGCACAGTGGGAGCGACTTATGGTCTTACTTCCTGGTTATGAATCACGTGATCGGGGCTAAACCGGAAACAAAGAATGAGGATATAGAAATTCGGAGAAATATTGATGATTTCAGGATTTTTGGCCGACTGAAGATGGAACTCACCTTTCTAAGCGGAAGAGCTGTATCTTGCTGAATATGGTTCTGTCTTTTCTCGGTCCTCTGATACGTTTTCCATCTAGCCGCATTTTGTCGTAACAGTTTACTTCACCTGAAAAAGATATTTGTTAAATTCAGTGGAACGTTTATTGACCTCCAACGGAACTTTGATCAATCATCAAACTTATGATGCCCCATTGTGATGATTGTAATGACTGGGCAGCCATACTGATACTTGTAACAACATTTTAAACAAATTCTGTAACGACTTGCATGTTCACAATTCACTTCGCAAGTTCAATTTGTCAATTATTTGTGTAAAACTCGCAAAAAAACTCTCATCCATTCTGTTGCTGGCTGAAACAAAAGCCTTGATCGCGTGACATATCACAACCAATCAGAACACCCCATTTCTAGACAATTCCAGCTCAATTTCATCTCACTTTCTTCTCAATTTTCACGCAAGGGTTCACTAACACTACAGTCTGCCCTAATCTAAACAGCATCTTTAGAGCCGAATAATCGCATGCTGGCCTCTACACCTCTGCTCCTTTATAAAATACTCTGCTCTAATTTAATTAAGATTTAACAAGCACTTTTCCCGTGTGCTTTGGCGAAATTAATGTAAAGAATGGACCGGGCTCAAGAGTGTTTAACAAGTTATTAAATGTAACAATTGTTGAGTGCAGGATATTATTAAAATGGTTACAGTGTTTGAACTGAGATCTGTTGATTAAAACATACAGAATGGGAAAGTTTAAGAAGGAGCATGTGGTTATAAGGCAGATGGAACTGGTTGCATATTGATTTGTAATCAGACTTTTAAAAGCACATAAACTGTTTAATTCATAAAAATCGGTTTTCAACCACCAAGGCCATAATATGTTGGTTCCATTTTTCCACAAGTTCTAAAAGTTTGATTGCAGGCAGTGATCCACTGATCCTCTCCCACCATGAAATTTAAATTGACGAAGTGATGAGAAAAGTTTTTAACAGAGCACTCCAACACTTCTCCAAGTACCTCTACAGAATTAGGGTACTTTTTATTATATACTGGTTACCATGACTACAGTAGTACTCATATATTGGTACTTGTGCTACTATTTAAACTGATGAGGTAATCAATAACGTCTTACTACAGAAGTAGTATTCTACTGTAGGTGTGAAAATACATGGATTTGTGTGAAAGTACCCCTATTTTCCCAGAACTAGCAGCGCCAGGGGCTGGTTTTCAGACGTATCTAGTTGCCCCTGTAACTCAACCCAAATAGCGTAATAATTGAAGGTGAGGAATCCAGGGTCGTGTTTCAAAACGATTTCTGATAAGATCAATTAGATTTTTACACCTACCAATTTTCAAATCAGACGTGACACTGACACAAGACTGGGAGAGCTAATTTTAGCGGTACAATAAAAGATAAACCCAAAACCCTGAACCTTTTGAGACCTGTTCTGATCTAAACGATAGAGATCAAGTCTTAGCAAATATGAAATTTTAATCCCCCTAAAACCCTGGTGTCTCAAGCAACCGCCGGATCAGCACCTTGTTTACAGTGAAAGGCGGGCCTGATAACGTAACAACACGCTCTCCCCCTCCAGCAACAACACCGCCTCGTCCCATAAGTATCAGATTTGGAGATCTAATTGAGTGACAATCGACCAGATAGGAAGGGTGCGAAAAACTGCCTTATAAGGGCAAAGAGACGATTAGATGAGCAGGATTGGTGTTATGTTGCCACTAAATTATAGGATGGTGGTTTAGTGTACACGATCTAAGATCTTCAAGAGTTGTGGACTTGTCATCAATCAAGTGCGAATTGCGGATCAAAGATCGTAGAGAATAGTAAGCAATAAAAGAAGTCCAATAACACCCATATTTTACACAAACATCCACCAGGCTTAACTCAATATTTTAACTAACAGGAGTCGCTCAAAGAAAAGAAAGAAAGAGCTTAAAATTAGACGAACAGAGCGCTAACTTACATTCAGCCCTGACCCCGGTGTAGATCTGGTCTTGTTGGTCCCGGATGTCCAGGATGTCCTCTATTCGGAAGCTCTTGGTCTTAGTCTGCATCTTCTGGAGGCTGGCAAGGTTTGTTCCAAGGTAACTCGCGTAGTCGGACATTGTTGGAATCATCATATGTTGTAACCTATAACAAGTGGTCGTTAAAATTATTTAAACTTTTCGCTATTGTATAAATACGTGTAACACTAACTTTAAAGATTTTTTAGGCTTGGTCACGCTAATGCAAAGTTACGAGAGATTATAAAGTACACAACGCGAATTTATTAGGTAACAAAATCAAAATCAAAATTGGTCGAGGTGACAGTTGAAACATTCTTATAGGATCCCAAATTAATTGCTTTGCAATCAAACAAATTGCTTTGCAATCAAAGATTTATAAAATGGTTTTTGACGTTCCCAACAAATGAGTTATTTCTCTCAATATCGTTTGCAACAATATTTGACAAATGACTTAACTGCTCCCATCATCCCAAAACAACGCATGCTATAATTAAATGTTTAAATATTCGATCAATATTTACTACATCCATGATAAGCAGGCACATCACCTTACTACTGCACTACACCTCTGCTCCTTTATAAAATACTCTGTAGCAGTAGCACTTCAACGAAAGCCTCTGAAAAGCAATGGGAACGTTTCACTAACTTCCTCCTGTATTTATAAGCCCCCTAGTCAGGTGCCAGCTGTAATGGGACGTCCCGTGAACCAGCAAATGAGGAGGAAGACTTACTGAAGGAGACTGTCGCAGACCCCCCAGTTCACCTCTACTTTACACCGACCAGTGAGGTGCAGGACAACATGGCCTCCACCAATCAGAGCGCAGTATTGCAGTCACGTGACCCCAAAATGAGGAGAGAATTTGATAACTATAAACGACCTCTATATTGACTGCTGACGGGTACTAAGCAGGTTCTAATGCGGGGTCTCGAGTATGAAAATAATTGGGGGAGTCTGGGATTATTTGGGCATAGTCTGACTGGGCACGTGGGCCCTGTTTTTGGGTAATTGCACGTGCGCCAGGTAATTGCACGTGCGCCAGGTAATTGCACGTGCGCCATGTTTATGCTCTGCCCATTCGTACAGGTATCAGGATTGCAGCAATGCTACAAGTACAATTGGCTTAACTCCGGAAAGTGTTTTTACAAGATTAATTTTCATATAATACCGGGCTAACGAACGATACTGGTAAATGTTCCTGAAAATCAGTGTTGAACTAATACTATAGGGGGTTATATGTGTTGAATTATACGGGGTATAAACACAGCATTATATGTGATTATGTTGAACAACATCATACTGCAGCGTAAAAATGATCAAGATAATGATTTACCTGAGGATCTCAGCAAGATAATGATAAGCTCTATACCCTAACTGTACGATTAATATAACGGCAGATTTATTACGTTATACCTCCCCGCGTGAGATGTTAAGATATTAACGGGAGGGCAACTTAACTGGGCACTTATTGGACATTTTCACCTTCCCATATGTGATTATAAAGTACGGGTTAAACAGTTAGAACTTGTCATTTTTTACGGCAAAATCTGTTCAATTGCCACTGGACACTGGTACAAGATAGAAATCATGGACCGTAGAAAACAAAATATCGTTAATTTTTCATCTTGGTAAGTTTATACTTTATAAATGACTAGTTGGTAAACCCGCAGTCTTAAATCGCCCATTTTTGATTTTAATAAGAACGGGTTAACGTTTATGAATCCATCCAAGTCAAGAACAGTTTAAGTGATGATAACATGATGAATGACCGAAATATAAAAGTTCCCGAAAACAATTTCCGGCATAGGATTGGAGTTTTGACCCCCACCCCTACCCAGCCTTCAGCAGTATTAAACCAAACTACGAGGTAAATGAGGTAAAATGAGGTTGACTAAAAATAGTCTTTCACAAGACCCGAGTTCGACCATAACCTCTTTAATCTATCTAATCGATGGAGATGGTTATACTTTTGAAAACGCGTGATAAAACCGACGGTTAAGATAGAAAATCACTCCCAATGATTACTGGAGAGTGGATAATGAGAACTGACCAGATCACCACAAAACTAGTATCAATGTTCATGTTGTGACAACCGAGATAAACTGGGACCCGATCAAGTGGCTTGCGTAAATCAATCAGTAATAATCCCGGCAGCCAATCATAGGACGTAAATATAAACTAATTTACGGCTGGTTACTTCTTGTCAGGAAGTATCGCATATAAACTCTTAGCATATAGTAAGGATACTAAGCTGATGATTTAAATCGGCGAAAGAACCCCATATCTTCATCAGACGGTCTCATCTCACCGTATAAATAAGTATGATTAAAAGATAACCAGACTACTTACAAACTGACGGGAAGTTTAGAGTTTATATGTCAGGTGATATACTGTAATATACTGTCCACAGCTAACATACTAATCGTCCTTTTAGTAAATATAATGTGATTGTCGGCGAAGTTATCAAAATTATTATAAAGGTATGAACTCCACGGATGAACTCAACGAAGTAACGAAGTAAGTATACAAATATTATAATATCCATGTAAACGTCGGAGAAGTTATCAAGACCCAGCTAACCCCAAAATGGTGTTTTGAGACAACAATATTTAATTATTTCGTGATTTTGACACCACTTGCGGGTCCAAATTTCGGGACCTAAAGTTCTTATTCCTTGGCCAATTTTTAATTTCTTCATACTGGTCAAAAAGGCAATAAGTCATCCAACTCAGCCAAAAAGGTTTCAATTATATATCTCTCGCGGTTTCCGCAGAAAAATTCGTTTTACAGTTCATGTCGTTGTGTCAGTAAAATAGCAACAGATATGTGTCGTCTCGCTTTATATATATACCAAGATATCAAGGTAGTATAATTTGCTAGGAATATTATTTAAAGATCGTAGAATTAGTGATAGTTTTAGTAATAAGCTTCATTATCTTGGCTTTTATATTGTTACATGTTGCAGAACGAATAAGGGCACGTTTTATCTATTTCCCTCGTGTAAACCTTATATTAGGAAATTGTTAAAAACATTGCAATTAAGCAACTTAAAAATTCGGTAAAATTTTAAAAGTTCGTTTAATTCGTAGTAAATACAACACTTCAAAATATCACCATTTTCGGAGTGGTGGATCGGAAACTAACGGTAACAAATTACAAATAACTAAATCAGATGTGCGCTTAAAGTCGCCACGTAAATGCCGATATCTTCAGACGATACTGGACGAAGCTGCAACGAATCACAAGTTGTAGACCCGGATAAAAGTCTGCTAAGAGTCAATGATAGAAGGGACGGGATTATCTCAACTCACAAGTCCCTGCATCAGTTCAGTCTGCACTATGTTTTTAGACTTCACAATAGAGAACAATAGGGTTCATGGGGCAAAATACAGGCTCTGGATCAAGCCAAAGCAGATATGATCGGTCACGTGACCGCGCATAACACCCAATGAAACCGCAGGAAACAGGTCAGCCGAGAGTCAAGTAGCTGACGACATGGTTGGCAAGCAAGTGCTGAGTAGAGCTAACAGGATTTTGATTGAGAGGGCTTGTCAGAACTTTATAACTGTTATTGATTTAGTGGCCTGGTCATTCGTGGGACCTGGCTAGACTCGAGCTCTGAAATTCCGACCTCAGCCCAGTGGTGCTCTCTGGTTGGTTGGAATGGAGAACTGGGTGATTTTATTGGTTAAAGTATCGTGACGTATGGATAGACCTGTAATTGACAGACCGTTGAGACTGTAAATTGAGAGAGGTGCTGGGCTGACACCTTGGGCTAAGGGAGATCAGACACCAATACAGCTGTAAAATCTAGAGCGCTTATCAAATCGGATCTATCTATTCATAAGGATTGGGTAATGGGTTTTGGGATTGGTTTATTGAGTTGGTTAAAGTATTAACGTATTTAAACACAATACAATTAGTTGAGACTTAAGATAGATGGTATTTACTGTTTCCCTACTTTTAGACGTAAAAACGGACTCGTCTTACTTTTAGATGAAACATCGCTCACAGAATAGTGAGATTAGGTAGTGTAACTTGTCACCCACAATAATCTGGAAACTTTGTTGATGCTGGCAGTCAATTTGAACATGAGCTCACTCAAAAAGCACTCAACAAGCACTCCCAAAATAACCAGTCAGTCCCGGAGTGCCATCCCAAGTAATTTTACCGACCTCCCCGGCAAAGGCAAATAATTATCGACAGTGGGAAAATGCATGGCCATCGCACACTCTGCCACACTTCGCACTTCTATTGTTAATTTTTCATTACTTCCCATTTGATTAACGTATTATCTATAATTGATACAAGCTGAGAGGCAAATGGGAACTTCCCTTCATTTTGCAAGAAAGGGAAGTAACGTTGTCGTCAGGAAACTTTCCGAGAAACAGATATGTGGAAACCAGTATCGACATGAGTTGAAAATAATGCATATTTGACGACAATCATCTGGCTAATTTAAATTAGTGTGATATCGAAGGGGGTTTACGGTATTGTTTTTCCTGGTAAAGTCGCGGAGGTTCAAAGTGATAATTAACCCTTGTTATATTAATAAATTCTTGCTCCAACTTTCCAGTTAAAATTCTCGCTGTAACGACAAGACAATTAAAATGTTGGATAATAATTGCTGAATTATATTAAATATTATAAATCGAGCAGGGAAACTACTGATTAACTGGTTCACTAATTACTGGGGATACAACGGAGGAGAAAGCACGTGGTCCTGTGGAAAAAGCAAGTGACACCACAAGTTCTCGGTATTCACGGTATTCACTGTTTATAACCAAGACAATGTTTATGATTTATGGTGCTCAACTACGGATTGAATAAGCTGATTTTCTCGTGAGATCAAAGCCATTGGAACGTCAAACATTTTAAATAGCTTGTGCCAATAAACGAGTGAAACCTTAATTTCTTGTTAATTGTTGAAGTGTGCTTAGAATTACAGAAAGTAAACGGAAAAGCAATTATAGATAGGCAAATTATTTCTCACTTGAGCCACGTGGAGATGCTGTGTCACGCTGGATTTTCCTTGGAACATTCAAAAGTGTTGATCAGTTTCAAATTAAGAAACAAACGGACGGAATGGCTTGAAACGGTTTATTTCCCAAACCAATGGCTTGAAAAATCAAACCCTGTACTCTGTAGGCAAGGGTACGCTTTCACCTCGATATAAGTACCATTACCAGCGCTTCATCAAGTGTTGCCAAACAAATATTGGAGTTTTTGACGGAGGACACGGAAAGTATGGCAATATATAAGTGGCTAGTTTTCATTGCTTTTATACGTGCAGTTCAAAATGTACGACCCGAACTACGTTCCCAAGACACTAAACTGTTAGCAAAAGCAGAAAATCAGACGGTTTTTCTTGAAATAGAACCTAAGTCAGGTGGTCCACACTGCTGATTTTATTGAATACGATTGAGTTGAATTAAATACAATTGTCTTAATCGCCGCACTGTCATGCAGTTGATCTGAGGGAAGGTGTCCGCCAGAAGGTAGACCTCAAGAAATTAAATTAAGAAGGCCTCGAAATTAACAAAAACAAACTCTCATAGCATGGAATAAGGAAATGCATAGAAAGACTGTAACTAATTGGACTACGCAGCAACAACAGAAGGGTGGGCGATCCTGGAGAGTCTGAAATCAGTAAAACCCTTATTATTTTCGGAATATATTGCCCTAGGTTTCCATTCAATCAAGCTGATTAAACAGCTCAGCCAATAGCAAACCAGATACGAAACCACGTGATAGTTGAACAAATTGCTTGACCAAGTGCAGTTGTATGGCATCAAGAAGGTGGCCGCATCATTCCCTCTGATCTAACTATCTGCTGTCTGGGTGGGTAAGGTTTCTGTCCTCCATCTCTGCTTATTGCTTATCTGATACACTCACTGTTATACAATCGGCTTCTTAACTGAGTGAAGTTTGAAATTCTACTCGGAAGTGATGTGAGAACGTAAGGGGAATTGAGCTAAATTGCGAGGTAATGAGGTGTCTTTTATATGGAGAAGCAAGGTTTCAGTAAAACTATTAACAAGTACTACAATATGTTGGCAGGCTTAGTTTGACTGTTACAATTTATACCGAAGTAGGCTGAAAACCGAACCACACAAAAACAGTTAGAACCCAACGGCATTGCTTGATAAGTAGAAGATGTCAAAAATATCACAAGGTCAAATATCAAGCACTGAATCGTTAAACTAAACAATAAACATGTATTTCATCTGAATTTTGAGGCTTTTAATCAAACAAAGTAACTCAACATCATGGGCTTGGTGAAGCAAAACGGAGCACAAATCCTACTCAAGAACCACAGAAACAAGTTGGGCTATCTCAGCTGAGTTGCGAGCTAGCGCGCGCTGCTCCCGCGGTCACGTGACGTCACATTATGAGATCACGTGGTCTAGGCAACGCCGCGCTCGTACTCGTAATGGGCACGTGTCGCCGGGTTTCAGAGGTAGTGGGGTAGTCTGGGAAAGTCCAGACCTGACAATTGGGCCAGACCGCCCCGGACTGTGGGGTGATAGTCGCTATAAGCAGCCAAATATTCCTACTGACAAGTCGCACCAGATAAGAGACGACTGGGGGAAATCAATGATCGAAATTGATTTTCAATGGAATTAAGATGAGCTGACCGGTGGAGTCTAGATGGCTGAGATTCACAAGTCATTGAGGGGTCAATACTTCAATACCGATCAGGGAAAAAATGCAAGCACCAAGTTGAACAAGACAATTCGGTCGGAGATAATGAATAATCCCACTCCCAGAAAGTCAAGTTCAACGAATAAAACATTTAACTGACTACACGGCAATAATCCAACTGAATTTAACGGAACTGTGAGAATAGTTATGCAAATTTGACGATCATCTAATAGACCATCAGGAGCTTATCAATCATCTAGTCAACAGTGTTCCGCTACAAAACCAATCAATCTCTCTCAAAGTACCTCCAGGCCCATTAAGTAATTACTTCTTAATTAATGGGCTGATTGGGGTGAGAAGAAGAAACCCGTGCTGTTTGTAAGAGTAACAGGTAGTTGGGATCACGTGATCCAATAGAAGAAGATTACGTGGTATTGGTTGATTACCGTGTCCATGATAACCAGAAATCCATCTGACCCGAAGCCCGACATAAAGCAGGGAATAACTGATAGTTATAGCTGTAATCAGAGATAATACTTATCAACTGCATCAAGATTTGTTACTCAATATTCAGATTCATAATTCGGCTACCAATCACCTGCTTCCCATACATCATGTTAACGATTGAAAGCTAATTGAAACCATTTGTCCTACCATAATAGAGTCACCGTCTAATCACTTAACTAATCGGTTTCTAGGACTCCTCTGGAAAATGATTTGCCGATTTACACCAGCTGCGACAATAATAGAAAGAACTGGATGAAAAATTATGAAATAAGTAGTCTGCTGATAGTAAAGAAACCAGGACAAATTATTACAATTATAGGAAAAACAGCTGCCTATAATAATAATCAGTGCTACCAAATTCGTACTTGAAATCAGAATTAATCGCGATACTCCCAAGAGCAAATATGACAGTTTTTGGACAGTTAAAATTAAATCTAATAAGCTCCTTGATCAATTTAACTGTTGGGGTTCATACCAAAAACTAATGACAGGTGCATGACCTAGGTCAATTTAACCTTCACCTAAACTCCCGAGACTTCACCTAAACTACCGAGACATTTCATATACGAAATGACAGCGTCGTCCTGGACGGCAGTTAACTGTCAGTTTTGTCTGTGAAAATATTGAAACTACGTAGGTAAGTCACCCGAAACAAGCATAAACAGCAATACTCTATAAACAAGATAAATAGCGGTACTCAATAAACAAGATAATTAAAATAGCGGTGGTTAATAAATAAAATAAATATCAAACAGCAAAACTTAGTAAATCAGTTGAGCGATTTATAACTACCAGAAAGTTGATACTTGAAATGATAAAGTTTTAAAAGCTCGGTCAATCAATTATAATCAAGAGTAAGCAAACTTGTTTCAAAATCTAATGACTTCAGACGATTATTCGATAAAACGTCTCAGACTTCAGACGACCAAATTCACGAGGACGGTCCCGTAAGCGATGCGCCAGTAGAATGAGTGATTGAAGCTCAATTCTGGAATTAATTATGTGCTTCGAACCCTGGTGATAAAGTGATAGTGATCATTCACCCTGACAGATTGGGGAACACAGGATCATACCACGTGACCCACAAGGACCAATGGTGTTCCCGGATGCTACAACTACTGAAAATATGCCTAATCAAAGGGGCAATGCGGTAATGGTGGACCGGAGATAGATCTATTGGGGAATAAGAATCAAACGAGCTCAGCGGCCCGTAATCGACTCAATTTGTCACTTTGTAGGAACTTAGCGAGTTCGTAATCTCAAAAGGCTTTGTAGTTGGACGGGCGCAAATTTAAAAAACGTTAAGTAAATAATTGGAACTGAAGCTCTTCTGAGAGCACCCTGCTCTTTGAGGGAGATCTCTGATCTGGGAATCAGTTCCAGTCTTATCCTAATAATGTCGGAGTATAAGAGTATAAGTATAGTAGTACAGATCAAATTCAGCTAATAAGTTTGAGTAATGGCGAGATGCCTGAGGTGGGAACTCGCACTCTGAAGCCTAGCCCTCCCCTATATTTATATTACTTATCAACAAATATAATCAATCTTGGAGAACAATGGTCAATGGCATTCAATCCGGTTTTCTAGACAAAACGGCCAATCTGCTCAATGGCCACATGATAGACACAGGGTGTTTTAAAGCAAATGACCTGCCCATCGGCAGTCAAGAGTTCCCAATTTTTGTAGACAATTGTCAAAATCTCATTCCTCCTAATGGGTAGCCGTGCAGCCTATTGAGACCTGTTTAGCGGCTTATTATGCCTACAGAATGGCGGTAAACGATGAGATTGATTACAGTAACAAACGGTTGATAATGTGCAGCCACCTTCCGTCAAAAGGTCTATGATCAGTTGGTGTCGACGCATGATATTCACAATTTACAACTGCAACTATATTATTCTATTGGTGGTTTGGGGCGGGATCACACATAGGCGAGAGTGTTTAACTTCAAATTTGCTAAACGGTTGGCTAAAAGTCCATAGCGGGTCCGTACTCAACCAACAATCGCCATGCGGCGCAATAAGTCCGTTATGCTTTAACTATAACTACAAATCAATTTGGCCACCCGCACGATCATTGCTCTGCAACTATTCGCAAGTTTATACGAGGTTATCATGCCCCCTAACACTGTGTTTATATACGGATAATAATTTGAACAGCGAATTACAACGATGAGTGAAGAACAGAAGAAGTGGGAGCCTATAATTTATTGGTCCTTCGTGTTGAGTCATGAGTCGTTACAAGCCGCCAGCTTGTAGCAGAGATACGATCAGCTGCTGTGTTGTATCGTATTATCAGGGCTTACTATTTGATGGTCATGGTTCCTTGTCATGCAATGTATTACAAGGCACTGATCTCAGTGAGTAGGATATCCTGGTTATGCTGCAGTGGATCAGAAACTAATCTAAGCACGATTTAACCTGAAGGAAACCTCATCTGGTACGTTGTAACAGGAATCCAATTAAAATCAGGATCAGGAAATCATCCGATAACATCAGGCCTCAAGCTGACTTTCCCAGAGACATAAATAAGCTGATTAGAAGCTGATCACCCTCCCTTGATAAGGAAGTTGTCAACGTAAGCTCGGTCAATCACCACGAAGGGCGGACAAACCTAAAAACATGTTCAGGAAACCAGTAAACTGTAAAATTCCGGCAAAGATCGACAAGCAACGGACAATAAGTAATTGAATATTAATAAGTGTAATAGATCGTAGCCGATGAGATCTCATCGTCATTTGCGGATGATGCGGGGGCAGTTGATTGAAATGGTTTTCAATGAAAAAGTAAAACCGCAACTTAATTGTTAAACTGAATTACTGAATAGATTTAATTCAAATATTTCAAGCAAACTTTAAACCGTAATGAGATTCAGGCCACTTTAAACAATTCCCCAGTCAAGTATCTCATTAAACCGGACCACATCAACTAAACCTTGCTTACTCAATACTCACTGAATACATACGACTTCTAGATCGACCATTTGTAGAGGCAGAGTCGAGTTAAAACTAACAAATAAAACTAAAATAGCAGTGGTTACACAGTTGGAAGCACAGCACGGTAACTGGTAAGCTATCTGGAGAATGGTTAGCAGGTTCCATTTCTAACGGTTTCCTATAACCGAGCCTAACAATCTAATGGTATTGTTATCTGCAGGAATGTCAAGCAGATAGGATACTACTTGTACTATACCGGAAAACTTAGCCAATAAAATCACATTATGGAGCCTATAAAACATTAAACATTAAAGCAGGGTTCGAATGGTGAAGGGTATAAAGTTGTAACTATAGAGTATACTATCTAAGGTACTCTGATATGGTAAGGATCTGTTGTGGTACTCTGGTTGTAAGATGTAATCAGTATGGTAAGGATCTGCGTTGAGTAGCATACCTGTGGTTAAGAAGTGCAAGAGAACTGCGGTCAGTAAGATATGAGACTGCAGGACTCCGATCCCAAAGGCGTCAAGACGGGACACTTCTTGACAAATATATCTTTAATTCCTGTTCTAATATTTATTACTCCAGGGGATTGGATATGGAATATTTGTTCGAAAAGTTGACAGGACTGAGAGTTTTTCTAGCTTAAGTTGATATTACGAGATTCATTGTTTTGTGGGTCGGAGTTCTCACTTTAACTCCCCTATTGCTACAAAAGGGCCAAAAGGCAACATCCGCTATGCCTATAGCTAGTAGTACAGTAAAACCCCGATTTACCGCAAACCCTGATTTATCGCGGCTGTTTCCTTTCCCCCAAACTCCGCGGTAAATCGGGGTTTTACTGTAGTAAGCTAATGGGACGTTCACGAGGATGGGTATCTGATAAAACTGATTACTTAATCTAGATTACTATTAGAACTGCTAATAACACAATATGTCCGACAAGGCAAACAATATCCTTTCAAGATAAGAGTTTCATTTCCTTGTACGCACGTGCATTTCCTTGCGCACACGTGCATTTGTACGCACGTGAAGGTCGGATGTGCGGAGCAGTTCCCCGCACAAATATTGCGATTAATAAGGTATGTTCTATCAGAAAACTAAACGAAATACAAAGAGTGCCTGCATAATTTTGATGACAAATTCGTATTGTCGTGATTGTACGAACTTTTCCCGGATTCAGCTGTAGTCACAGCACTCCAATTTTACGATTGGAAATTGAAAATACACAATATTCATGTGTGAACATTGTCGTTATTTTATTGTGGTTACTGGGCGGAGCTCAGCCTGTCATTCCGCCGAATCTCTATGTTTATGAACATTATAGCCAGGGGTCCCAGGTAATATTGTGCATGAGTCATGTTGGGCAATTTTTCCTTGCAATTGATCTTCTGGTAGACTATCTAAACTGTAACAATATTTAATCGTCTATTCCAGTAGACTACAACGACATAACATTATTTATGAAGGAGCAATTCATATGACAAAGTATGATGATGCTGTCTCCATTCATGGATCACAAGAGTGCTACAGTCAGTTTACCATATACAAGCAGCATAGTTCTAAAACTCTAATTCCACGACTCAAGCTCATTAAATTCTACGATCGAACTCAGCGACAGAGCAAATGCAGGAATCATACCGTTTTTTCGCTGATACAAACTGGCAAAGAACTGCATTTTGGCAGGGTACCAAGTAGTATATATCATGCTGAATATCAATAAATTACCAATTAATATTTGACCAAAACCCATAATCACGGGCTAAGATGGCAAGTACGTACGGTACGTACCTTTAAAAATAGCTGTACGGTACGTACTTTTAAACTTGGGCTGAAAGGTACAATGCTTGCAATTGCAAAAAGATGCACAAAAACCACGTTCACACGACAACTTTCATGGAAGCTGAATTCGCTCATCGCTGCATTTCAATTTATACCATTAGATTTAGAGCAGTTGTACAAAAATGTTCCAGAAGCAAGAAGGGTTGGGCCATGTTACATTGGATTTGGCGCTTTGAATAATGTTGGTTGAAAAAGTTGGCAGATGTTGTTTACGCGATTTTTAGCGCATCCTCATTAATGTGTGAAACAAACTTTATATGAATAAAAGAAGGCTGAGGCTGAAGCCTCAGCTTGCTGAAAAACTAGTGTTTATATACTCCAATAAGCACATTAAAATGTGATACTGATTTTATCTGTCACTGTCCATTCACTGTTAATTTACTATCTTAATAATTCATGTTCCTCTTCGACTACTACCTCAAATAAAATTATGATAATACTAAAGGAACATTGCAAGTACTCCACTAACTTTGAAAAAGTTTCATTTTTTTCCCAAAAAAGTCTGTACCCTATAGGGCCTGTACGGTACGTACCTTTAAAAGTAGCTGTACCGTACGTACTTAAAGCCCTGTACCGTACGTACTTACCATCTTAGATCACGGGTAGTCGAGTGGACCGCAACAGTGTCTCTCTTTCTATCTTCCAAACAAAAGGAAATGATATTAATTTGAATAACCGTCCGCAAATGCAAATTGATACCGATAATGAAATAGGTCGCTCGCTTTTCCCATTCATTTACAATTGTAATAGATTAATTAAGAAGAACTACCCGAAGGCAACTGTACTCGGCAATAAAGATTAATGAATAAACAACAGCTAATTGGACACTAACTACCACCCTTATCCCGAAATACTGGCTGCACGACTTCCAGGCCCCCTCTATTATTAGGGGTCAGATCATATGACGTATAATTAGTGATGTGACGTATAATTAGTGATGTGATCCACCAACTACGATTTACAGAACATGTGAACTCTACCCTATCTAGGGATGTGATACGTACGTGCCAAAGGCATGCAACGGGAGTGAGCCGATCAAGTGTTCTTAGGTATATATACGGGAAGATGATAGACAATAACATAAACCCGCCACGCAAAGGGTTTATATAACAGATCATCCCGCGCTAGCGGGATGATCTGATAAACACATACGAGTGCGCGCAGCGCACAAGTTTTGTGTTAATATGTAATCCCGAAGCGCCAGCTGAGGGATTACATTTATTTAGCCCTGAGCGTGAAGTGTTTATGGATTATAATTATCTCCGGCGATTTCGACAAGGGATTTATACTTACCGATCTGTCATAGTGGAGCAATAGCTTGAACGTTAGCAGGAACAAGAGCTGGAAGGAGAGCAAGCAAAACAATACTATTTTTAGGGCACGGACAAGGGTAGCTGGCTAGTCGCCAACTTCTCACGCCACGCGTTGGAGAAATTCCAAGAATTAGCTGCTTTGGCAACGTTCCCAGGAATTTGCGTGTAAAAGCAGTGGACGGTTACGATGTTTCATATCACGTGGTGCGCTTTCGTGTCACGTGGTATAGACTCGGCGTATGCTATTGGTGGCACGTGGTACGCACGTGACGCGCTCACGTGATCGCGCGTCTAACTGTTCTACTATTATCGAGTTCTAATCAGCAGTATCATTGATTATTGTAAGTCGGAGAATTGAATGATAAACATCAGTTACGACTAAAAAGCGGGCCGGGTTTATACAAATTTCCGGGGCGGGATGATATCAGCTTGAGATGTTTATCTAACAGCGGGCCGGGCTGAGTGATAATATGATCCCGCGTCGAAATCCCGGAGATATTTATAATAGTATCACATTCTATCAAAGGCATCATGTAGCCGGTGGGCCGGACATGATACGACATATCTCGACACGTCGGGGTTTGTCGGGGTTTGTCAGGGTTCGTCGGGGTTTGTCGGGGTTTGTCGGGGTTTGTCAGGGTTTGTCGGCTGTGTCGGGGTTTGTCGGGGTTTGTCGAGCCTGGAGGCTTTTTTTTTTCTTTTTTTTTGAGTCTCCCAACAAAAAGCCGATACGGAGTCATCAAGCTTTACGTGGAAAAACACTACACAAGAAGGCCTCATGTAGCCGTCTGTCGGGGTTTGTCGGGGTTTGTCGGGGTTTGTCGAGCCTGGAGGCTACATGATGCCTTATCAACATGCCTACCTTCTCCAAATGCTTTTTTGAAGAGTTTGCCAGGGTGGGATGTTAGCAATTGCTTCTTCCACCTCTGTCAAGCTGTTCAAAAGAACATCCAGAAAAATTTTAAGAAGATTTATTTTGCAGATAAATTGTTTGCCAACTGGTATAACTGTTTAGAAAACTATAATTGATGTATTCAGTATTCAGTATTCAGTATTCAGTATTCAGTATTCAGTATTCAGTATTCAGTATTCAGTATTCAGTATTCAGTATTCAGTATTCAGTATTCAGTATTCAGTATTCTCAAATCTTAAAGATCATGTTTACTTCTTAATGAACTGCTATGATGTACATGTGAACTCTAGCCCATTTCTAGGTCAGTTAAATCCTACTGATGGATCACATCACTAATTATACGTCACTAATTAGTGATATGATCTGATCTCCCTGGGTCCCCTAGTAATGAGGGGGCCTGGCCGTCGGCCTCCCGAAATACTAGGTATCGACCCGAAAGCAACCCAGAGAAATTTTAACTTTATTACAATTGGTAGGATTTCATTCTCGGTATCAATATGCATTTGCGGACGGTTATTCAAATTGATATTACTTCCTTTTGTTTGGGAGAGAGAGAGAGAGACACTGTTGCGGTCCACTCTACCCATGATTATGGGTTTTGGTCAAATATCATCTCTTTTTGATTATCATGTCAGGATAATAATAAGTCGAAGTGTAAGGAAAATGGTTGAGAATATTAGTAATAAGGTTCTCAATTCAACAAGATCACTGTTACGCAAAGTTCAGACTCCTGAGGACCAGACATCTTTACACCTTCCAATCAGGGTCATATCTACTTATGGTAGTGATGATGATCTGGTGTCTGTGACTAAGAAGTATGAAGAACACCTCTAAAGAACAAGGAGTTTCAGTGAAAGTGACACTGTTGAAACATCCCAAGAGACCTCCTCAACACCTTCCGCGCCTAGGAAGAAAATATTCAGTTACACCAAGAAAACAGGGCCAAGCCTAAAATCTCGCCTCGTCAAATTGAAAGAACTTGCTTTAGGAGCTAAACATGGTCCAACCAGCAAATGCCATATGCCAAGATGCAAATGCTGCGAACTTGTCAAAGGCAGCCATGAATTCAAAGTGAACGGCAAGAAGGTTAAAGCTTCCCCTGGAAACTGCCTGAGTTACAACATCATTTAACTGTTCCGATGTAGTTTCTGTGGAAAGGCTTACGTCGGTCGCACTACTCGCTCTCTACGGGTTAGGACTGGAGAACATAGAGTCAAATATTATAAACTTTTAAATGGTGATAAGGTAGATGAAACAAGTGATGAATATAGTTTGGGCTTACATTTGTTGGATCATGGTTTTAGACAAAGGTCAAAGGGAGAATTTTAACAAAATTTTTAATGTGTCAATTATTGATAATTATAGTCCTAAAACTTTAGAAGTTCGTGAACATAAATATATTCAACAACTCAAGACTTTAAAACCTTTGGGAATAAACACTATAAATCTTTTTGGCCTTCCCTTATCCCTAACATTTTAATTTTAATTATATAACCGTTTTAAGAGTGTTCAGATTTTTAAAGGAATTTTGGGTTTACTAACTTTTTACAATTTGTAGGCTTATGTCACTGAAGATGACGCCTTGCAACCTAAGATGGCAAGTACGTACGGTACGTACCTTTAAAAATAGCTGTACGGTACGTACTTTTAAACTTGGGCTGAAAGGTACAATGCTTGCAATTGCAAAAAGATGCACAAAAACCACGTTCACACGACAACTTTCATGGAAGCTGAATTCGCTCATCGCTGCATTTCAATTTATACCATTAGATTTAGAGCAGTTGTACAAAAATGTTCCAGAAGCAAGAAGGGTTGGGCCATGTTACATTGGATTTGGCGCTTTGAATAATGTTGGTTGAAAAAGTTGGCAGATGTTGTTTACGCGATTTTTAGCGCATCCTCATTAATGTGTGAAACAAACTTTATATGAATAAAAGAAGGCTGAGGCTGAAGCCTCAGCTTGCTGAAAAACTAGTGTTTATATACTCCAATAAGCACATTAAAATGTGATACTGATTTTATCTGTCACTGTCCATTCACTGTTAATTTACTATCTTAATAATTCATGTTCCTCTTCGACTACTACCTCAAATAAAATTATGATAATACTAAAGGAACATTGCAAGTACTCCACTAACTTTGAAAAAGTTTCATTTTTTTCCCAAAAAAGTCTGTACCCTATAGGGCCTGTACGGTACGTACCTTTAAAAGTAGCTGTACCGTACGTACTTAAAGCCCTGTACCGTACGTACTTACCATCTTAGCTTGCAACATGTTTGACGATAGCCTGTAAATTGATAGTTTGATCTCAGTATTTACAACAAATCATCTAGCTTGATTGATTCAAAAGGAGAATTAAATTCCTCTGTCGAAGTGTAAACTCATAACTTCATTAATAAGGAGGTAATTTCAACGATTTCGAAACTTTACTTTTGAAAAAATTTCCTTGTGTTTAGGTAGGCATATCTGTCGATAACTGACTAAATATGGCACTTTTTACTCAGTATCATCATTCATCTATCTGAACTGAAGCATCTAAAAAACCTATTCGAATTAGCTTCTGGTGAAAGACTGGCTCTACGACGAAATATTTCAATATTTACCATATAAAATTGAGTCTGTCAATCTTCTAAAGAGCTCTTTAATCAAGTCGAATGTTTGGTAGCGGCACTGGAACCACTCAAAGGAGTGCAATGTAAATGAGTCTCAGTAATAACAACTTATTAATATTAATATCTTATCTTTACGTCAAAGCTTAAACGCTCTATAAAGTGGCAAACTAGCGAGTTGGTTAAATAAGTGAAATCATGAGGTATAAAGATGTTCAATACTGCTTTTTCGTCGTGGCAATACAAGAGACAAGATTGGATAGTCGGTCTCGATGCGACCCTTAAACTAAATACGTGATAAGAAACTCCCAGAAGTAGCTACTTAACATGTTAATCATATATCTTACCAAGTAATACTGATCCACGAATAATCAGCAAGTAACCAATCAAAACTATCAAAACTATCTTACCATGATCCATAATACAAGAGCAGTTAAGCACAATATGATTTAAAACACGGAGTCAAGTACAGGTTCATTATTTCAACGCTCGTCAGTGCATTTAATTAGAATTGAACTCATGCTAGGCTAACTTGCGTATCAAAGCGCATTTCATTGCACTCCTTTGAGCTTATGAAAAAGGTTTAAATGTAGGACACATGGCTTGGACCTTTTTATTCGTTTGACAGATCACAGATGATGCGTTAATAACCACAAACCGATTTAAACACAAACTTTTGCTTTAAAAACTATAATTGAAACTTACGAGATTCCACACACCTCCTCCTCCTTTTTATCAAATTCCAGTCTCCTCACGTTTCGGTTTAAACCGGGTGTTAATACTACTGCACAGCTTTAGATCATCTTGTATCTGTTGGTTAAGCATGCTGGATGCTTGACTTTTAGTGACTTTTACCTGCCCCTGAATAGTGCATAATTGATCGTTTTAAACGAATATTTATTCAAATTCAATTATATACTGTTTTTGGAAGAACACGCTGGATTATTGTGATGCACTCTAAATCTCCAACGAAGGTTTTAAATGAAGCTGATTCTGAGTGTGGTTGTTGTTATATTTATTGGTAAGCAACCGACACGACAGCCGGGATATCAAAAAGCGATTATATTCAATTCCAGATCACTTACTATGACTAGACGCTACAATTGTAATAAAAAGATACATGTTACTTTCTCTAACTCGTTACATTTAATTAAATTCACCTCCCCGACCAACCACACAGAGGTCGCGGTATCACGTGACGGAGCACTAACCCATAGTAGCTCAAGGAGCTGGCACGTGACTGTCACGTGACGCGCAGAGAACTAATTGCACGTGGGCAGGCGTGCTTGTGATGCAGGGGGACGGGCCGGCCACCTCATCGCACGTTGTCTAGTTCTATTCAATTACAGGACTGATGCATTCCAAGAAGTTTGATTTTCATAGTTCATCAAAAGAGGCAAAATATAGTGATCTCAGCTATCTTGTGTTGCGGCGGATACAGAATATGATATCTGATTCCGATCAGGGCGCATTAGGGTGGTGTTTACGCTTTCCTGCCTAATTGGGTTCGTTTGCTGACGCCTGCATAATTAATCATTCATAATAACAGGGTGCTTAATTTATAAAACTATCGATGGGATTAACCTCATCACGAAGTTACATTTGGACACTTCTTCTTACTTATAATTCAGAGAATTCTTTCTGTACACTGTACACTGTACGACCGCCCACGTGCAAATTAAATGAAAAATAGGAATTTAGGTAACAACCAAAACGTTCCATAGCAACGGTGTTTTAATGCACACATGCACGTGCCAAGATTGTTTTAACGTCATTTTGATCGGTTTTGTGGTAATTACGTTGTGTTTAAAGTGTTTTATATTTAAATCGGCTGTATCTTCGGTTGGGGTGGATATTTTTTGATGCGATCATTAAAACTTTCTTTCCAAGAATACTACTAGCTTCGTTCCTGTTACCACGGGCTTTCTAGTAGTATTATATAATCTGTAACGACTCAATCATCAAAAATAATATTCAGCCGACCAAAAGTTTGCCGATATGGTATAGAAAAGTAGTTTTAAAATCGATACATTTGATGAAGTCGAGCTCTGGTAGCCATTACTGATTTAATACTGTTCTATTTATACGATAATTTATTTTATAAATCCAGTTTAATCAAATCTTAATGTAAATTTTGCAATTAATGCCAAAAATATCAATTTAAATCTGAATGTATCTAAATTATCCTATTTTACTAAATCTCACAGTATCGGTATAATTCGAGAATATCGTGATAAGTAAGACAACCATAACACCCAATTTGATGAAATAAAGAAGTCCTACTTTTAAATACTATTACTCATATAACGAATTGCTTAATGATATTTACTCATTAAGCCTCAGGGACAAAAAAAGGTATTTCATAGCGTGTAAGGAACTAAATATCCTTCCACTCTTATCTCGGTAAGGGTTGATTACAATGATATATTATATTTTCATAATATTTTTTATGACATGTCAGTTGTGACATTTCCACCTTACTTACGACGTTTCATGGGAAGTAGGTTAAGGCGATCACATCTAGACGATCTCAGTATGATTAGTGATATTTCTCCTCAAGTTCCACAAAACCTTACGTCAAGCCAGACCAGATGTTCAGGCATATCCAAGTCTTACTTTTACAGAGCACACATTCTTTGGAATAAACTCCCTTATGAATTAAGAGAAATCTCACGACCATCTGTGTTTAAAACCCATTTATTAAAGTACCTCTGGACAGTTCTAAACGACCATATAACATCTTCTGACAGTTAAACAATTTACCTAAACTTTCACGATGATCAGACACACAAGCTTTGATAACAATAACGAAACAATACTTTACTATCAAGACGAATTATGAATAACCTCGAGCAGTTTTACAATACTATTACTAAACACCTTAGTACAATTTCACTGTCATTTTACCGATTAAAGATCTGTGCGCATTCCCGACATTAATCTCACGAATTTATCTTTTTGTACTTTACAACCCCGTACAAATGCTGCAAATCCTTAATCAGTAATTATAATCTCTTGTTATAGATCACGATATTATATATTTTGATAATTTGAAAGTTTTCGTTATCTTTAATGTAACTATATTATCTAAATATAAATTGATAAAAAGTATAATTAATAAAATATGTTCAATAAAGTGTGTTTATAATTATGATTCATGGTACGGGTAAATGCCTCACAGAATGGCTAGCCTCACAGAATGGCCAAATTTGTAAATGTTTTTGTAACTAATTTTTTATAAAAGACTGGTAGGTTTTGTGGATACCATATGAAACAAAAGTCTTCTGGCAACACTTCCTGTGGTGAAATCATTAACTAGGACCACATTTTCTGGCATAAATATGACTGTTTATGTAGAAATTTTGAGCACTGAAAAATTTGTTTTCAAATTTTTGAACTAAGTTTACATTTTGGTGAGAACTTCTGGCACCAGTATGACAGAAGATGTTCAAAGAATAGTATTCATCAAAAAAAACGAACATTGTTCAATATAGGAAGAAAAAAATGCTAAAATGGCTACACGCCTCACAAAATGGCCAAAATATGCCTCACAAAATCTGTTTTCAAATTTTTGAACTAAGTTTGCATTTTGGTGAGAACTTCTGGCACCAGTATGACAGAAGATGTTTAAAGAATAGTATTCATCAAACAAAACGAACATTGTTCAATTTAGGAAGAAACAAAATGTTAAAATGGCTAAACGCCTCACAAAATGGCCAAAACATGCCTCACAAAATGGCCAAAATTTAAAACTCCTTTTATTCAATGAAACCATAAGTCTAAAGTATTCACAAGCTATTTATTATACAATAACACCCCAGATGGAGTGTTTTTACAGCTCCGAATGAAGGTTATAAATCATGAAATCAGGGAATATGAACAACGCCACACAAAATGGCCATTTTTGGTGTAGGAAATTATGCCCTTTTTATTCAGTTCTAAGAAATTTTACCTATATGGGGGTGTTAACAAGGCATATTAATACCAGCAGCATGCCTGAAACAAGAGCCAAAGGTTTTAGAAAAATAAAATTTTCTCGTTTTCTTTTTTTTTTGCCATTTTGTCAGGCATTTTTTCTTTTTTTGTGAAATAATTTTTCACAGCTCAGTTTTTTTCGTGAGTTTTAGGTTATTACCCCATTCCTTAATAGGTTTTCTAAGAACGTGTGGTGATAGAAATTTAAAAAGTATCTCCATCAACAAAATTATAGAAATTCAGATTTGGCCATTCTGTGAGGCATGTTTTTTTCGAGGAAGATTTTCCGGCCAATTTTTCTCAAAGAAAAAATGGTTATGAGATTAAATGAACCCCCGGGAAGAAAAATATGAGTGTCAACTTAGCTTCTTATGAGATAAAAACTGGAATAAAGTGTGTTTTGTGACTTTGAGAGACCTTCCTTTTTTTTGGCCATTCTGTGAGGCAAATACCCGTACATTGTTATTTATCATATTTATATTTTTGGCTGTAACCTTATTAGTTCAATGGAATAAACCTAGCATGCCTTGGTTGCAGCATCGCTTCACTTATAGGTGCATATAGGGCCCGATGTAATTGCTATGACCAGTTTACTGGTCAAATGGTGTTTCGGTGTCCCTAATTTTGTTTACACTCGGTCACTTGTCAAGGCATGTAAGGTCATTCGGCGATATTTTCTTTGAAATAAAATGATGTATTTGTGTAACAATTTGAAAGTTTATTGATAAAAAATAGTCGACTATTCGTAAAGTGTTCGATCAACAACTCTATCTTAAATCTATCATTTACATGCTTTTAATAATAATTCCTATCAATAAATTAACCAACAAAGTTCTATCATATATGGCCCATTCCAGACATTTCTTTGGATTTAATTGTATTAATGATTATGACCTTTGTTTAGGTGAGGTAGAATATGCCTCGATCTTATATGTTTTAACAAAGCGTCCTTTGACCTAGGATTACAGTCACAATATTCACAGCTATACTGCCTTCTATGAGTCAACATATGCTTTTTCAAATTTCCAGCTGTCCTCGTTTTACAGTCGCAGACAGTACAGTGGTGAGGTCTCTCTCCGGTGTGTGACAGTTTGTGTCTAGCAAGATTGCTCGATTGATTCGATTTAAAATCACACAAACTGCATGAATATGGTTTTTCTCCAGTATGTGTCCGTTTGTGAGTAGCAAGATGGCTCGATCTCTTTGATTTAAAATCACACAAACTGCATGAATATGGTTTTTCTCCAGTATGTGTCCGTTTGTGAGTAGCAAGATTGCTCGATTGACTCGATTTAAAATCACACAAACTGCATGCATATGGTTTTTCTCCTGTGTGTGTCCGTTTGTGTCTAGCAAGATGGCTCGATCTCTTTGATTCAAAATCACACAAACTGCATGAATATGGTTTCTCTCCAGTGTGTGTCCGTTTGTGTCTTTTCAACATTGCAGTAGTATTAGTCATGTAGTCACACATTTCACATTTCTGCCGTTTGTTAGCAAGCTTGGCAGACTTTTTAGCGGACGGAGTGGCTTCTCCAATAGTGTCACACACATTGCCACGATCAGGCTCGGTATGTACAGGAACAGAAGAGGACTTTCCTGTAACAGGCCTTGTGTTCGATGGAGTGAGCGGAAGATTGCAATTATCACACTGAAATTCTTTGCAGTCCAAAGGTTCAGCATTAGTCAGGGCACCACAGAAAATATTGACATCTTCCATTTTTACAACGTTACCGTTTGCAACTTGGTTTTTTAGGTGTTCTGAATTAAATTCATCCTGATCAGCCGGTACTCCTTCAAGTTCAGCCTTCAGATTGTTATTTTCGGCATCCTTCCCACATTTACAAGTGCATACTGATGATAACCAGGTTGAAATAGTGCTAACTTGCTGGTCGTCTGTCATCTCCTCTTTGATATCAACCTCCTCAAACTTTTCTGTTTTTTGAACTGACATTGCTGATTGAAAGTTTCAAATGAATGTTGTTTACGTTTTTAGCAAGCACAATAACAAATATTTTTGCAGCTCGAAAGGAATGTGAAGCTATTAGTATTACTATTAATTACTGTTGTGATGCCTGAACGACACTTGATGAAATAATGTATTATGCACAATGCACATTGAAACAATAAAACTATAGTATTACAATCTGTAACAACTCAATCATCAAAAATAGTGAACATTCAATCGCAAACAAATTTTATTTAGCAATTAACGGGAAATCAAGTTTACTCGTCTACACTGATCCGTAATAAACTTTTAACAACGAAAACTATGGGTAAGAACGTAGTCGTTATAGCGCTCATAATATTCTAGCCGACCAAAAGTTTGCCGATATGGAATAGAAAAATATACTAATTAAAAATTGATAAACTGGATTAGTTCGAGCTCTGGTAGCCATTACTGATTTAATACTGTTTTATTTATACGATAATTTATTTTATAAATCCAGTTCAATCAAATCTTAATGTAAATTTTGCAATTAATGCCAAAAATATCAATTTAAATCTGAATGTATCTAAATTATCATATTCTACTAAATCTCACGGTATCGGTATAATACGAAAATATCATCATAAGTAAGACAACCATACCACCTAATTTGATGAAATAAAGAAGTCCTACTTTTAAATATTATTACTCATATAACGAATAGTCGACTATTCGAAAAGTGTTCGATCAACAACTCTATCTTAAATCTATCAGTTACATGCTTTTAATAATAATTCCTATCAATAAATTAACCAACAAAGTTCTATCATATATGGCCCATTCCAGACATTTCTTTGGATTTAATTGTATTAATGATTATGACCTTTGTTTAGGTGAGGTAGAATATGCCTCGATCTTATATGTTTTAACAAAGCGTCCTTTGACCTAGGATTACAGTCACAATATTCACAGCTATACTGCCTATTATGTGTCAACATATGCTTTTTCAAATTTCCAGCTGTCCTCGTTTTATAGTCGCAGACAGTACAGTGGTGAGGTTTCTCTCCGGTGTGTGACAGTTTGTGAGTTGCAAGATGGCTCGATTGATTCGATTTAAAATCACACAAACTGCATGAATATGGTTTTTCTCCTGTGTGTGTCCGTTTGTGAGTTGCAAGATCGCTCGATGTACTTGATTTGTAATCACACAAACTGCAAGAATAAGGTCTCTCTCCAGTGTGTGTCCGTTTGTGTCTAGCAAGATCACTCGATCTCTTCGATTTAAAATCACACAAACCGCATGAATATGGTTTCTCTCCAGTGTGTGTCCGTTTGTGTCTTTTCAACATTGCAGTAGTATTAGTCATGTAGTCACACATTTCACATTTCTGCCGTTTGTTAGCAAGCTTGGCAGACTTTTTAACGGACGGAGTACTGGCTTCTCCAATAGTGTCACACACATTGCCACGATCAGGCTCGGTATGTACAGGAACAGAAGAGGACTTTCCTGTAACAGGCCTTGTGTTCGATGGAGTGAGCGGAAGATTGCAATTATCACACTGAAATTCTTTGCAGTCCAAAGGTTCAGTATTAGTCAGGGCACCACAGAAAATATTGACATCTTCCATTTTTACAACGTACTTACCGTTTGCAACTTGGTTTTTTAGGTGTTCTGAATTAAATTCATCCTGATCAGCCGGTCCTCCTTCAAGTTTAGCCTTCAGATTGTTATTTTCGGCATCCTTCTCAAATTTACAAGTGCATACTGATGATAACCAGGTTGAAGTAGTGCTAACTTGCTGGTCGTCTGTCATCTCCTCTTTGATATCAACCTCCTCAAACGTTTCTGTTTTTTGAACTGACATTGCTGATTGAAAGTTTCAAATGAATGTTGTTTACGTTTTTAGCAAGCACAATAACAAATATTTTTGCAGCTCGAAAGGAATGTGAAGCTATTAGTATTACTATTAATTACTGTTGTGATGCCTGAACGACACTTGATGAAATAATGTATTATGCACAATGCACATTGGAACAATAAAACTATAGTATTATAATCTGTAACGACTCAATCATCAGAAATACTGAACATTCAATCGCAAACAAATTTTATTTAGCAATTAACGGGAAATCAAGTTTACTCGTCTACACTGATCCGTAATAAACTTTTAACAACGAAAACTATGGGTAAGAACGTAGTCGTTATAGCGCTCATAATATTCTAGCCGACCAAAAGTTTGCCGACATGGTATAGAAAAATATACTAATTAAAAATTGATAAACTGGATTAATTCGAGCTCTGGGAGCCATTACTGATTTAATACGGTTTTATTAATATGATCTGTTATTTTATAAATCATGTTTAATCAAATCTTAACGTAGATCTTGCAATTAATCATGCTAAAAATATCAATTTAAATTTGAATGTGTCTAAATTATCCTATTTTACTAAATCTCACAGTATCGGTATAATACGAAAATATCGTGATAAGTAAGACAACCATACCACCCAATAAAATGAAATAGAGAAGTCCAACTTTTAAATATTATTACTCATATAACGAATAATCGACTTTTCGCATAGTGTTCGTTCAACAACTCTATCTTAAATCTATCAAACATGCTTTTAATGATAATTCCTATCAATAAATTAACTATTATGAGTCAACATAATTTGCTTTTTCAAAATTCCAGCTGACCTCGTTTTAAAGTCGCAGACAGTACAGTGGCGAGGTAGCTCTCTACGGTGTGTGACAGTTTGTGAATAGCAAGACTGCTCGATGTACTTGATTTGTAATCACAAAAACTGCACGAATAAGGTTTCTCTCCAGTATGTGTCCGTTTGTGAATAGCTAGTTATATTATAATTGCGATGGCAAATTTCATCAAACCTAATTGTTGTAGTAATGATGACAAATTATTCTTGGAATTTGTTCAAATATTATCATATTTATAGGTATTACATTTACATCATAATCATAACACCAAATAAACATTTAAATTTCTTAAAAGGCTTGGTGTCCCTAACTCTAACTTATGATACAATTCCTAAAATATCCTGTTCCAATACATGAAATAAGTCAAATAAATCTATTGAATTTAAAAACATAATCGTCAAAGTGGTAAAATAAACTAATAACAATAACAATGTTAAATATTGATTGATCAAGTTTATGAGATCAATTATCATGGCCCTTCAATCGCCATCCAACTGGGTCAGATTGGATAACATTTTGTTCAAAATCAGATTTCTATATTCGTCTAACAAGTTTTAGGTAGCAGAAAAAAACTGCATCAATGAAGAGTATAAATATTTTATAATATCAAAGTTATCTAAACTCATAGAGTAAAACTTTACAAATAAAATCAACATTCCACATACTACTAAGTTAACAAACATTCCAACTCTTGATCTAATTCTATTGTTCCTATACATCATGGTTCAACAAACGTAGGCTTAAAGGTTTCACCAAACATCTAAAACCACCATAACATTACACTACTCCCACTCCAGATTCCTGAGCCCAGACTTTGAATTACTACCGCACTTGGAATCTAGGCTCAATCCCCAGAGTCAAGATTCAAGAGTCTGAACCCCAGAATCCTCAGACTCCAGAACCCCACACGTGCCGGAGTGCGCGCACAGGAGAGTTCAAATACCAGAAACCCATTACTTCTTCTCTGCTTTCCACTTGTAAGTGCCGGAGAACTTGAAGCCACTGGCCCTGATGAACTCATCAGCTGCAGCTACTCCACGACTACCGTAGGGATAGTCCACCGGGCACTTGGCTCCTGCGTCCAGTTTGTGGAGAAGGGGAGTGAAGATACGCCACGCCTCAGCTAACTCGTCACTGAAAATATAAGACGTTATTTAGGATCACAGTACTCCTTATAACATTTAAATGTTAGGTTTAGGAAAGAGGAAAGGGTAAAGGTTAAATCGGGATCAATGCTTGGGTTAGCTTTAGACTTAACATATGTAATGCTTACACTGCACAATACACAATACACGTGCACAACAAAACAACAAAAAGTAACCCACGTTCTGACGAAGTTAGTTTGGGTTCCCAGGATAAAGTCGAGGATGAGCCGCTCGTAAGCATCAGGGAGGTCTATATCCTCGAATCTCTCGTGATAGGTCAGGTTCAACTCAGACTCCTCCGCCGCAAATGTCATGCCCGGGGACTTGACGTTCATCTTACAGTAGACTGCCTGTAGGAATTTGAGAATTGGAATACTGATCATAGATTTTGAAATTATATTAATTATTATAGATAACACGATAACGACTATATTGCTGGAAACATAAAATAGTTAACCTCATTTGGCTGAACCCTAATAACAAGCTCGTTCCTCTGACAGTTCCCCCCGAATATATCACTGGGAGTGTCCCTGAACTGAATTCTTATCTCCGCCTTCCTCTCGTTCATTGCTTTACCTGGGATACACGTGTTATTTGCCGGATAGAATAACTAATTACAACATGTAGAGTAGTCAATCAGGGCTAAAAACGTGACGGAAATGTTATAATGCGCATACGACACACAGTAACCACCTCATCCTCCGTCCCCACTAGTGACCACTATTAAAGAAGAAGGAGTTTATTATAACATCTAATTCCTATAACAAAGAAAGAGTTAGTAAGAGAAGTAATTTATCAATTTACCGCATTTCATGATGAAAGGAACGCCCGCCCATCTGTCGTTATCTATCTGCAACTTAGCGCAGGCGTAGGTAGCCGTCTTGGAGTCGTTAGGAACACCTGGATCATCTCGGTAACCTGCAGCGAAAAGGAAAATTAGGGAAATCTGTTTAGGTGAATGTGAAATTACAGACTTTAATAATTTCTTCTATTCTGATTCTCTTACGACTCCTGTTTCCATTCTGCTCAATCATATACGGAATGTTTTGATCAGCCCCTTTTCTGAACTAATCGTAAAGAATTTAATTAGCTTAATGGATGGAATTGAATAGTTGAATAAAATAAATGTCTCGAGAAAAGCAGTAACAGAGCTTGATCTGTGTACTCAGGTACATACCAAGCTTGGAATCCTCTGTTTTACCGTCAGGGTTACCAACATACTGTCCCAGAACAACATCGTCCAAATCTAATGGCTTGATGAACTTCAGTACTTTCACCTGCAGAATTAGTCAGTCTTAAATAATTGTGTGTAATAAAGATGTAAATCGTCGTAGAGTACTGTATCTCACTTTAATGAGAATCCAATTTGAGCATTGCTCAGTTATATATGGAGACCGGTCACAAAATCCCAGATAAGCAAGCTGGAGGGCCTCCAAAAGCGTGCTATTAAGTGGATTCTTCACGAGGAGTTTATGAGTTATCCACCATCCACATACATTCAAAAATGCAGACAGCTTAAGATTATGCCCATAGAAGACCGCTTCGACTTTCTTGACCTTATTTTCTTCTTTAAAATTGTGAAGCAACATATACCTCTCACTTTACCCTCATATTTGCAACCATTTCAAGGCCACTCAAGGTTAAGAAATAGCCACATGGACCCCTTATGTTTTGTAAGCTCAATCTTACCACGAGCAAGCTCTAACGCTTTTGCTAAGAACTTTTATTTTAGGACCCATTCCAAATGGAATCATATTCCTCTAGCTATACGTGAGATAGAGACTATTTCTGAGTTCAAAAGCAAATTGACCTCCTACATGTGGGATAAAATTCTGCCGGAGGACTTTGATTATGATCTACATTATTCCCTCGAGACAGAGATGTGAGGCAGTCTACCTAAAGCTAACAATATGTTCATAAAAGCTTAAATCCCTGTTGTCTGTATTTCTCATTTCTCATTTTAGTGCATATCATCACATCATGGATTTCACTTTATTATATGATTTGATTGCTTTTGATATTTTTGTGTGATTCTATTTGAAATTCTATTTAAAATTTAAGATTTTCGTGGGCCCATACTTGTGCAGGAGGTGCATTTTGCTCTCAACATCTGTGTTTTGGTGACCCTCAGGTCCTTTGATTACATACATTTTGTCCTAGAAAATCTGATTTTATCGGAGTCTTATACTTTTTAGAAAATTTAATGTTGTTCATTCATTGTGTAAATGTGTATGTAATTGATCGATTTGAAAGATTTCAATAAAAAAAATTGGAATCAATTTTAATTTTTATGATCGATTCGTTAACGAGTTGATAGCTGACACTTATTTTATTATTGTCAATGTTCCAATAAGTTTACCTTCTCGTCCCTGATATCAGAAGCATCAACACTGACAGGTCGCTCCATAGCAACCAAACATAGGATCTGCAGCAGGTGATTCTGCATCACATCCCTGGAAAATTAATGTTATTGAGGGAAATGTACACCGAGACTAATGAGTAATGACATGTAGGACGAAAGCCATTCATATACAATTTATAGAGCACAATGTGATATCAACAATTCCACACGCCATGTGATGAGAACTGTCGTGCGCGGGAATCCCGGTCTCATGATAATAGCTTTAATGTCGTTTGGCGACCGCGCGCAAGGTAAACAAAAATATGGGAATATGTCCCCAGAACCACGCCGTAGTCTTACTAGTCATCCATGATAACTCTCGAAACAAGGAAGTGCAATTTCCTTCGAAGAAAGTTTACGACAAACCTGACAATTCCGTTGGTATCAAAGTATCCACCTCTACCATATGTCCCGAAAGGTTCTTTAAATGTTATAACCACGCATGCAATACGTTCACGATTCCAAACAGAACGGAATAGCTCATTTCCAAATCTGAAAATAATTCAATTGTACAAAACGTACGATGCAAGTATTATACAAAGACCTTCCAACAAGCATGAAATAACATAATATTATTTCTTGCACACTAAAATTAAAGCAGTTTAGTGGACTGATAGAAGAATAACATCCGCAAGCAGCTTGTCGTCGCCACTCCGCTATGTTTGCCACATCGTGTAAAAACTAAAAATAACATTGCACAACGTTGCTAATATGCGAACCTCAGAATCATGAGATTTAGCACCATCTCCTTTCCAAGGTAGTGGTCAATTCGGTAGATTTCCATTTCACTGAAACAGAAGTCTTTAGTTATTCAAAGTATTTTCATATATAGATATTCCAAATTAATTGAATTGAGTCAATTAAAAACAGTCAAATTTAATAGCTGTCTAAGCAAAGTTTGAGAAGTTCAGCAACCATTTGCCGATCAATAGGAAACAAGGGTGCAAAATTATCATACTTGAATAAGGCAGTAATAGCTTGAGACAGTTCGTTTGATGTGTCCAAGTCCCTCCCAAATGGTTTCTCAACGATGACTCTGCATTCGGAATTGCTGGGGTAGAACAATTATAAATTGACAATTATCGTTTCACCTCGATATAAACTCAGCAAGGTATGATCTCAAGAATGTTAAGTCTAAAATTCAATCTAAAACAGTTTGGCATCTCCTGATCTTGTAGGTTTAAACAATATTAACTAATAAATAAAACTTGTTTTATATAAAAATATGTTTAAGATATGTTTAAAACAGCTTGAATATTGAAGTAGAGGCCCCTTCGTTAAAAGGTTAAACATAGACAGCAACCAAAACATTCAACACTCCAAACTTCTAGCTTAAAAAGTTTTTTTAAACAGTCTTAAAACTGTTTAAAGCTAATAGTAATATATAAACTGCCACTCCACATTTCATATAATAAGCGAAAACATAACATACGTCATTATAAACACAAATTCCAAGCTTACAATAAGTTAGTGAATTTCCCGAGTGACTTGTTCCTAGAAATAGTAAGTCTAAGAATGTAATTCTTAAGTTAAATAGCTCACAATTACCTGGACGTATACAGACGAAGCTATTAGAACAATTTTTGAGTCAAGAAATATTTCTGCACAAATTTTTTTCCAAAGAACCATTTGGTTGAGTTTGTAGGAGTTTCATAATAAGTTTTGTCTTTCTGTCACGTGTCCATTTTATCCACACAAAATGGAGTAGTAAGACATACTGAGCAAACTATTTCTAAATATCTCATATTTTCCGTGATTAGTTCACATTTTCTATTTATGCCTTCCAGCAGAACATTTCTGAAGATAATACGACTAACAGTGTGTATTTTAACAAGACAACTCTCGTCAGAAAATAGTAGTTTAAGATTTATAATGGCAGTGTTTACGCTATTTACAAAGTCATATATCTAATTACCAACGGCGCATACCGGCGCTTGTAACCAAATAATTATAGTTTCACAAGTTAGACATTTCCGGCTTATAAGGCACCTTTTGAACAAAAACAACCGCAAACACTGTTCATGATATTACGGATGTTTATCTAGATATCTAATTTGTTTAAATACTAGTGCGGACTGCGGACAGAGCCATTAACTAACCAGCCTCCAGCTGTTTAAATAAATCTCACTGTCTTGAGCTTACCGCCTCCCTAGTTACCATAGTTACACTACTAGTTACCATAGTTACCTCCTCCCGGCATGAGAGTCTACTTATTTACCAACTAATTACCATACCAATTAATGAGACTAAGGTGTAATTGTTTATATTAACAACTCAAATTAGAATTATTATTTTCCAAACACAAAATCAAAGAGAGTGTCACTAACTTGGACGCGAGCCAGCAGTTGTGTTTCAGTTGGGTGCAGACAGGGATAAAGACGGAGGGTGGCAGAGCCAGATAGAATAATCGGAACCTGGGGAGAAGCATGTTAGTTTTTAATTAATTAATTAATTAATTAATTAATTAATTAATTAATTAATTAATTAATTAATTAAATAATTAATTAATTAGTTTCAGAAACAATTGTTTGGGTAACCACAGCACTGCAGAGTGCTTAACTGGAGTACATTCATTAATAGTAACATAGAGATATCCGGACAGAAAATGTTTTTTTCAAGCAATTTGTATCCTATAAATGGATTTTAACAAAATTTTTAATGTTTCAATTATTGATAATTCTAGTCCTAAAACTTTAGAAGTTCGTGAACATAAATATATTCAACAACTCAAGACCTTAAAACCTTTGGGAATAAACACTATAAATCCTTTTGGCCTTCCGTTACTCCTAACCTCTTAATTTTAATTATTATATAACCGTTTTAGGAGTGTTCAGATTTTTAAAGGAATTTTGGGTTTTACTAACTTTTTACAATTTTTAGGCTTATGTCACTGAAGATGACGCCTTGCAACATGTTTGACGATAGCCTGTAAATTGATAGTTTGATCTCAGTATTTACAACAAATCATCTAGCTTGATTGATTCAAAGGGAGAATTAAATTCCTCTATATCCTATAAAGCCAGTTCGAAACCATGGTCAGTGTTTTGTGCCAGAGTCACCCGGCACCCCATAATGTAAGGTAAACAACCTGGACACTGTGGACAATGAGTTTCTTTATAGTTTTAACTTTTAGCTGATAGTTTTAACTTTTAACTGATTACTGAGACACAGCTATTTGACATATTTTGTCTATGTTACTGAAGATAGATGGATTATCTGGCCTACATTAGACTTACTGTAGTTCCGAACTTGTTGTAGTTTAACTTTGTTTTGCAGTTCTAAGAAAAGTTAAGTTAAAAGAAAGAATTTTGTATTCCAATTACAAACCCCTCAACTGCTTTCATGTAATAACAGCTCACTGCAAACCACACGTCATATTGAACCAGTGCAGAACTAACTAGCTCAGAATAGACTGGGAATTAGTACGGTTGTCCAAGAGGGCGTTTTCCCCTGTCATTACAGTGGAAGTCTGATCACGTGACCCCTCTGAACCAATCATGATGAGGTATATAATGGGTTTAACCAATCACATGGCAACATACATCAAAGTAAAAACACCTCTTTGTAATGGTTGTAATAAAACAAATCAACAGTTGAAAGGTTTAGTTCCCCAGCTGGTGACTAACAACGCAAGCCCCCCAATTGACACACTGTCTACTGGTCACTTTTCAGTCTCACAACGTTAGCCCCAATAGACATACTTAGTCTACTACTATTGGTCACTTTTCACTTTTCTACCGGCAGTCATGTTAACCGTTTATCTTCTTCTGACGTTCCTTCTCCCATTGAGCACTGCCTTCACATGCCCTCGAGACGGTACGTAACTTAGTAACTAGTATTAGTAACCTAGTAACGGTACGTGTACGTCAACTACTTGGAATGTTGCCTTTTACTGACTATTCTAGGATTCCCAATGTGAGTTGTTTACTATAAGCAGGGAAACAGCTAAACGGGAACGACACTGTTAATATCACATCTCCAACTTTAAAATAATTGTTATGAGGGAGGTCAGACGGTGGGGACGTGATCATATGACATACCGATAATATTCAATATTCATATCAAATATAATCATATTGTGGGAATGTGTTATCTTCCAAATCATTCAACCATGAAATGAGAAGCCATCTGAATAATAATGTCAGCTTTATCACCGACAATTTCATTAGTCATTCAACCAATAAATCGAATTTTTGTAAATCACAAAAAAAAGTTTCTGCAGAAAATTTGTCTGAGAGACGTTGCTATTTTCTCAAAGAACACATCCGGCTTCTTGAGTAATTTGTGGCGTGACGTCATAACACGTGTAATGACGTCATGTCACGTGTAATGACGTCATGTCACGTGTTTTGACGTCGCTATTTTCTCAAAGAACACATCTGGCTTCTTGAGTAATTTGCAGACTTTCCAGTACCTGACAGTGCAGATATCGTGCCGTCCTTACAATATTACTACAAAGATTCCAGTCAAGGTGCATAGGATTCTTATAATTTAAAATTCCAACTGTGAAAATGTTTCGCACAGAATTCTCCAGAAGTCAAAAGGTCATTATCTTGCAAAATATGCAACATCACATATTTCAGGAACGTTCAAGGACCCAGCAAACTGTGCAAAGTTCTACACTTGTTTATATGGACAAGTTTGGCACAAAACCTGTTCTCCGGGCACACTTTACAACCCCAAAAATATGGTGGGTACTGAGTATTGAAACCTTATAAATTATGAAACTCTCTGACTTCTGTAGTGTTGCATTATGTTATAGTTAATAACTACGCGTACGCCAGATTTGGGAATGACGGCCGCACCGGTCGTTCTGAAAAAAAATTTCCGTACCTGGTCAACAAGGATCTAAATGCTTATAATTATAATTATCCTTTATATCAAGGCCCTAAATGCTTATATCCTTTATATCATTCGTCTTCTGGAGAGTTTCCCTAAATTAGTCTTACAATAATTCTGTCGTTAACTTGATAACCGCGTTATGACGTCAGAGTAAATACTTTAATACTTTTTCCGACAGATATGTGACTGGCCGCATAATGTAAAGTGTAAACCAACTCCTAAACCTGATCCTAAACCTACTCCTAAACCGGATCCTAAACCTACTCCTAAACCTACTCCCAAACCCGCCCCTGAGCCTACTCAAGGTACGCAATAATTTTAATTATATATTTTATTCTTACCAAAAGAAAGTTAAGTGATGCTCATTGTGTATGTTATTGTAACACGGTTATAGTTCAATAGTTTAACAGCTTCAAGCTGGGATTATATATTGTGTATTTTACAATAAATTATCATCCTCTACCTTGATTAAACTTGTATTTTTATGGGTAAACAAAAAAGGATGGGGCTGGCTCTATATAAAAACATGGGTTTGCCCCGACATGGCAGCGTTCTTATTCCTATTACAATGATCGCCTCCCCCCAGACCCCGACTGTGTGGACGAGTGGCCGGAGTGTGTAGACTACAACCCCTGTGACGACGAGGAGATAGCTACATTGTTCTGTCAGCGCACGTGCAACACATGCTGATAGTGCCCACGTGCGGTCATTGTAAACACGTGATCATTATTAACACGTGACAAGGCGAAGATATAAATCATACAATTGTAACTAGAATATTGTTGTGATTGTTATATTATTATCATATTTTGAATTACAGTGTTTTCAATTGAAGCTGGTTGACTAAATATAAGTGGTTGCCATGACAATAAATAAAGCCATTCCTATGAACAGATGGTGAAATTGCACTATTTGAAAAATCAGCCAACAACGTAAACAGTTGGCAATAACTCACCTGTGGCCGGGGGGGGGGGGGGGGGGGGGGGGGGGGGGGGAGGAGCAGGGCCCAGGGGGCAGGGGGGTTGGCAATAATAACTCACCTTTTCTCACTACCATGTGCCTTCTCCAACTCCTCTATCTTCTCGTTCAGCTTGATGAAGCCGTCAGGAGTGTCGTACGTTCCACTTACGTAGCTCACGTGACTCCAGAAAGACGATAACACGTCCTTGTTCTTCGCCTGTAGTAGTTACCAGGGTTACCAAGGTTACCAGGGTTACCAAGGTTACCAAGGTTACCAGGGTTACCAAGGTTACCAGGGTTACCAGGGTTACCAGGGTTACCAAGGTTACCAGGGTTACCAAGGTTACCAAGGTTACCAGGGTTACCAAGGTTACCAGGGTTACCAGGGTTACCAGGGTTACCAGGGTTACCAAGGTTACCAGGGTTACCAGGGTTACCAGAGTTACCAGGGTTACCAAGGTTACCAGGGTTACCAAGGTTACCAAGGTTACCAAGGTTACCAGGGTTACCAGGGTTACCAGGGTTAACAGGGTTACCAGGGTTACCAAGGTTACCAGGGTTACCAGGGTTACCAGGGTTACCAAGGTTACCAAGGTTAACAGGGTTACCAAGGTTACCAGGGTTACCAGGGTTACCAGGGTTACCAAGGTTACCAGGGTTACCAGGGTTACCAGGGTTAACAGGGTTACCAGTGTTAACAGGGTTACCAGTGTTGCACTTTTCTTTATGGTATAAAAATACGAATTTTCAGCTAAAGTTTATCCTAATATTTAGCTACAAACTGACAGTCAGATTTAACAGCTTACTACATGCATTCAAACTGTTCGATTTAGTGACCACGACTTGATAAGAAGGCGTGGCTCGGTAGATAATTATTTGTGCATTACATTATAAAATCGACCACCACACTAAAATTACATGATACAAATAATATAATATAACTTATAACTGTACACACCACAACTCATAAGTGTTATCATTTCTTTTCAAGTTTCTTAACACGCTTCAAACTTTCAAACACACCAACTTCAAACACTCGCTCATAATATGTGTGTATTATTGTGAAATGTTGTACCTTCATAAAGGTACGACATTTTACAAATAGTACACAAGTTATTTGTTATATATAATAATATGTTGAAAGTATTAAAAATGTTGAAAGTATTAAAACTATATAAACTTGTATAATGTATAATGTATAGTGTATAAAGGTATAATGTATAATAGTATAATGTATAGCACTATTGTGAAATGTATAATGTATAATGTATAGCACTATTGTGAAATGTCATACCTTCATGAAGGGGTTAGATTTATCAGCAAGTTGTTTGGTAGTGAGGGAGGACCGGGCATATCCTATGATCTGACAGGTTGGGGGCAGGATCTTCTTTTCGAACAGGTTGCAGAGGGAGGGGAATATCTTCTTCTTCGCTAAATCGCCCTGAGATGGGGAATGTTTAGAAATTTAGAATTTCAGAGGTTGTGTGGCATTTATTTAAGGTTTGTCAGGAACCTTGGATGGAAGAGTTTGAAGACTTGTTGTCCTCATTACATATAATTTACATTGACATTAAATTTACATTGAGATTGTTTCTAAAATTTACATTTACGATAATTTTCTACTGCTGGAAGAAATTTCAATCCTACAGTTCAATATTGTTCAAAACCACAAAAGAATAGACAATATTAGAGAAAAATTGTCTTCTAGACATTGGAAGAATTGGTAACAATAAAGATGTACATTTCGAAACATTATTTTTGTCAATTGAGGTCTGACATTCATTAAATATAAAATAACATTAAAATTATCGACATACTATATATATATTATTACAATTTTCTGTAAGATATCAGATTTTGTCTTTTCTGAACGTCATGTATTCTACATACCGTTCACAAATTACGTAATCAGCCGAGGGGGAGGGGGGGGGAGTTTCCAAATGATTGAGCTATTGTAACTTTAACATAAAATGACGTAAACGACCTATATAGTATATACCGGATATATTTACCGGATATTATAGTCTAATAAGCAAAGGTGCAAAAAGTGTAAAAATCAGGGACCACCATTAAGATAATGCTCGACGGGACACCCTGTGAAGAAGGGATCTTGAGGACATCCAGTACTTAAAACAAAGTATTTCCTCAGACAGACATCCTGTGGACATCCAGTGGCTGCGCCTTTAGCATCCAGACGTAGGAGTCTGCATTTCTTCTTTTTAGCCAATGATAGAGAGCACATTTGTTCGGAGGTAGGTTGAGTTTGTCCACAAGTGAGTTCTCGGCAGGCTCTAGCGAGAGAGCCATCACCGTAGATTTCAAATTCAGCACACTGAGGGGCGGCTTCTTCACATTCTGGGATGACTGGAGAAATGGCGCAGTCCTGATTTCTCCTGTATTGATTTCCGATCTGCCAGTTTAATCGTCTACCTCGGCTGTTCGCAAAACAGAGCCCAACATTAAGTTCTGATCGTTCGAACAGTTCAATGTGAGCCAGCATGTATCCGTCATAGTGGATAACAAACGGGAAACCTCCAGGCCTGCAGTCCACTGTCACATGAAGATTTTTAAGGAGTACCACACAGCCCGTATCTGCTATACTCACTTCCTTGCCTTCCATATATTTTATCTTCTGTCCTCTGTAGTTTATCAGCCATCCCCGTTGTACTTCGAGAGCCCCAGACGCTACAAATACTGTTACGGCTCCGCAGGATACTTTACCGTCAGATTGATCGAATGCCCCATAGATAAACCAAGAGGGAGAGCCCAAACTAGCGGCTAGCACGTGATAGCACTTGAGATCGTAGTGTTCAGATTTCTTGTCAAAAGTGTCAATAACACCATTGGGGTAGACACTGCAAATCTCTCCGGTGCTAGCAGCAGGTGCCTCTGTTGCTTCAATAACAAGATTATTAACCCAAGTAGGTGTAGCCGAGGAAGTGTCTTCTGGTGTTGTCGTCGGCGGGACAGTTGTCGTCAGCGGGACAGTTGTTGTCGGTGGCACAGTTGTCGCAATATATTTACTTATCATTCTGTATTCAATATTCATTTGTCCGGAGGCTTTCTTATTGGTGTCAAAGAGAGCAATCTCTGCGGTCGTAATTCTTTCAATTTCGAGCATTTTCCTCCAATGGTCGCAATACTTTTGTTCAGCAAATGTTGGTGAAGTTGAGTTGTTGATGAGGTATACGCTCGGATCAGCTAGGTCTAGAAGTAAAGTATCAGGGACTTCTCCATTTAGCGTCTTCTTATCATAGCAATGATCGTAAGAAGAATGCCCCTTTCTAGTACTAATTTTAAGGAAGTTTTTGATGACCTTTTTGCCTTTCATCTGGAACCGAAAGGAAGTCATGGCTATCATTTTGTCGGATTCATCAAAAAACCTAGTCATTAGGTTTATATTCAGGCTAGCCAGTGCCTTCTTGGGTATAATCCTGAATTCCACGGTCATGAACTTGGGGTCCAACTCAAATGTATCAGTAGTTCCCAGTTTTATGGGCATCCACACTTCAGCCTCAGGAGTGAGAAATAGGACTGAACAAATTGCAAGCACCAACCATTTCATCCTAATATTTTAAGTTTCAAATTTAAGTCCAAGTTTTACCAACATCATGGAGTCGTAAGGAAATATCAAATAAATATTGTCGAAAAATATTGAGAAATGAAAATTAAAAAGTACGGGTATCGGCCTTACAAAATGACACGAAAAAGGAGATGGCTCTGAAATGCACAAAAATGAGTTTTGTTCATGTTTTATTATCCAGATAGGTAGTTCAACAAGTATATTTTTCTTCCCAGGGGTTGATTTGATTGAAAAACCGTAAATTTTGCGATAAAAATTGTCATCTTTGAAATCTTCCAAAAAAACATGCCTTACAAAATGACAATTTCGTCACGGCTGTCATTTTTTAACAGCAGCCTATAGAAATTTGATTTCACCTAGGACAGTTAGATAAATATAATAGATTGAAGATTAGAATAGCTTTTACAGGAAAAAGGATGGGTAAAAAAAGTTGGGCAACTTCGCGTGAGATAGTGCCTTACAAAATGACAACCCAAAACGGCATCACTCCAAATCCGATTTGGGAAAAAGTTTCATTATTCTTTCACGTGTCTTACTGTTAGATATATATGTTGTTTATATTATACCAGTTCTGTTTTTACCAGAATATATTAAAAAAGGAACATTTTTTATACTTTTTTTATACAAAAATGTCATTTTGTGAGGCGTAAAAATCATTTTTTGTTTTCATACTTGAACACAGTATTTGGTTATATTTGATATCTTCTATGCCTTTTTCAGTGTTTAGTTAACGTTTGACATGTTTTAGGAGTTGTTATTACTCTCTGCTTTCACAAAATAGAAGCTTTATTTCGTTGAGTTTTGAAATCAGAGTTTGAAATCAAAGATTTTGAAATCAAAGTTTTGATATCAGAGCTGCACTTTTGTAATGCTACTTGATTGTTAACTGTCAGATTATGATTATTTTTAACTCCTTCTTTTATTGACTGTTTCTGATCCATTTTAGATGATGAAAGTAATTCAATCTGAAACATTGTCATTTTGTAAGGCTTTTCGGTGTCATTTTGTGAGGCATTTTGATCAAAATTGATGATCAAACAAACACATTTAGGTTCATCATAAGCTTACTGGGTTTTAGAATACCAATAATAAGGCAAGGGGCATCCAATATAAATATGCCATCTTTGTATCATAAAATAAAACTGTCATTTTGTGAGGCATAACACTGTCATTTTGTGAGGCTAGGTCATTTTTTTGTCATTTTTTCTACCAAAGTCACTAAATCAGTTTTTTAATTTGACCAGAGTAGTCTTTGATTGACATAAGTCGTGGTAGTACCTGGTTTCCTGGGGTTAAATTCTAAACTTTGATCTCCATTCTGGGTAACAGTTAGGCGGGGCAATGACTGAACAGCAAAAACGTCCATATTTAAGTAAGAAATATAGATTCTATGTCATTATCATTCCTTGGGAAGTGTTAATTAATGCTTTTTCTTTCATACAGTAAAAGGAATAGGGTTCAATGTATAGGGAACCTAAGCTACAGCATGGTCTATGTGGACTGTCATTTTGTGAGGCCTGTCATTTTGTAAGGCCGATACCCGTAGCAGAACTGTACTAAATAGACGATAGGTATTCAAAAATACCAAAAACGTGTGTTAAAACAAATTGGAAGTGTTGTAACGGAAAAGCGAAAAGTTATTACTTTATTATTAATTTTTGACAAAATGAGTAATACAAATGGCACGAATATAATTATAATAATATAATGATCTAATCAAGGATCTACTACAAATATGTAGTTAATTTACAAAGGCTGCTCTCCTAAGTAATCATTGACTCCGATTTACGAACGATAATAAATGCTATAAATAATATTATTAATTTAATTATTGATACGTGTACGTGCTTAGGTGCTTTCAGAAAGAATGTTTAATCCTGTTTATAAAATATCAATTATAACTTATTAATTATTTATTAATTACAGTTACACCAATTTACCAGAAGAGTGCAAAGAAGCTAAAGATATTTCCGGGAATAACTACTATACCGGGGTACAGTGAATACTACGATTCAGGTTATTCATTAACCCACTTCTTGGTGATTTTATTTATCTTTTTCTAGTAGTTGAAACGACAGTTACTTCCATAATTTATCGTATGGATACTGACTTTTGGCCCCCCTGTAATATTTACGAAAAATAAGACGACTGGAAGTCCCTGTTCTCTTTCTTTAACCCGACGGGATTGCACCAGGGGCGGTGGTAACAGAGCTTCAAGACTTCAGGAGTCTGTTGTCGATATCTATGTTTAATATATTTATGATATTATATACTTTGTTACTTTGTAACTCTCTAACAGCAGGAGTAGGAGACATATGGACGTGTTGTGAAAGCCGCCGAAAGGAAGGCTGACAGTCAACGCTGACCAATCAGAGGACGACTTTATGACACACCAACAAACGAATATTACATTTTTATCGTATAAAAAGTTCTTGAACTGACTCATGATCTTTAATAAAGCTGTCACTGGTAAATATAAACAATAAACATGACCATCTTGATGATGACCTGATAAAGCTTCACTGATTAGATGCAAAGAAAAGGATTGTCTCAATAAAAGTTTAAACGTGTTCAATCAATTCATCAGACCGAACTCTTTCAGAATTCGAAGAGAAGAGGGAAATTTGTTCGCTAATTGAGGGATAATGAGGCTAACAAGTCATTACTAAGTTATGAATTATGTTTGAATAATAACGTCTATCAAAGTATCCTCTGACCTAAAATACATGAGATGGATGCTCTAGGTCGAAGGCTGGCCCAGCCGACCCCTTTTTTCCTTCTAATAGAGGGTAAAGTGAGGCTAACAAATCTTTTCTAATTTTTGAGTTATGTTTGAACAATAACGTCCTTTAAACTATCCTTTGCCCTGGTATACATTATATGGATACTTTTTTTGGGTTTTGAGGTTTTTTTTCCCTTTTTTTGGGTTTAAAAAAAAATTTCTTTTTTTTGTAACTTTTTATTTTATTCGACTACATTGAAAAAAAAACCCCTACTAAATAGTGGGTATAATTTGCCCATTTCCCAATGTTTAATGAGCTGTTTAAAGCAATTTATGGGTGGGTATCATATTTTATATACCAAGACACAGTTAGTACCGTGATTTCTCAACAGTTAGTACCTCAAAAGCCGGCAAAAGGGGGTGGGTGTCCTAAATATTATCCGAAAAAGCAGTTAGTACCGTGAAGGGGGTGACTCTTGGGCCATGATGTTACTAATACTGGGACAACATCTCTAGGGCCCAAGATCGTTGGCGTGATGTTTGAAACCTATTTCGGTAGTATTGCACATTTTTTGAAGAAACTGCATTCCCTTCCAGTAAAATTCCACAGCAAACCCCCATTTCCCGCTGAGTTTGGGGGAAATTAAACAGGTAAAGTAAGGCGGGGTTTTACTGCATAAGTATTGTATTACGACAATAACTGTATTTTTGCTCTTTGAATTTATCAAAATCTGGATTGGTCTTAACCGAATAATTCAAGACTTCATGACGATAAATTTGTGTTAAAAGTGAAGATACCACCTAGGTTTAACATTTGCAGATCTTAGGTCGTATTTCCACACGATGGTCTAAAAGAATAGTATGGGGTGCAATTTGTGCAGACTGCAGGGTAATTGTTGTAAGGAATCAATAGCATTATGTTGACTTTAAAACTTGATATTCAACGTCATTACAATGAATGTTAGTGATTGGAGACAGCTAGAGACTGTATGGCTGAATCCCGATTTATTTTGTAACTGAATTAGTTAGGTGCTGTGAGCATGATCTAGCATAAGACAGGATAAACTTTCTTGAAATATACATAAATATAAAAGACAATAAAAACGATTCGTTTGTAAGAGTTAAAAAGAATTAAATATTGAATACATAAATTGTATTCTTCGATAGAGTGTATTGCTGTCAATTGAGGTTAGACTATCATAGATTGAAAGTACAATAATAAAATATTCAGCTGAATTTCACAAATCAAGAGAATATTGATAAACAACTATTTTGTGGGAAACGAACTACGAAGTTCGGTGTCATTGCACGCGTCGTGCCGACTGGCCGAATGAACTTAGATAATGTAAAATAATTTACCTATAGAATATATTGGATATTTATTAATCACATACCATTATCATAATAATATTTATATTATTATTTCAAAAGACTTATAAGTCTTTTGAAATACCATGTACCAAGCTCGACAGGAAAGAATGATCCGATTGTCCAAACATATGGTACCGTTCACATATTACGTAATCAGCCGAGGGGGAGGACGGGGGAGGTTTCCAAATGATTAAGCTAGTGTAGCTTTGCCATAATATGTGAACGACCCCTATAGTATTATATACCGGGTACCCTCTTATAAGCAAAGGTGCAAAAATTGTAAAAATCAGGGACCATTATTAAGATAATTCTCGACAGGACACTCAGTGAAGAAGGGATCTTGAGGACTTCCAGCATTTAGAACAAAGTATTTCCTCAGACAGACATCCTGCGGACATCCAGTTAGGGCGCCTTGGACATTGGAGCCTCGGAGGTGGCATTTCTTCTTTTTAGCCATTGACAGAGAGCAGATTTGTTCAGAGGTAGGTTTGTTTTGTCCACACGAGAGTTCTCGGCAGGCTCGAGCAAGAGAGCCATCACAGGCATTTTCAAATTCAGTACACTGAGGGGCAGCTTCAGCACAGTTGGAGATAGCTGGAGAAATATCACAATTCTGATTTTGATTGCTTTGGTTCCTGATCTGCCAGTTTACCCTACTCTTGCTATTCTCAAAACAGAGTCCAATCTCATTCTGTGATCGCTCGAACAGTTCAATGTGAGCCAGCATGTATCCGTCATAATGGACAACGAACGGGAAACCTCCAGGCCTGCAGTCCACAGTCAGATGGAGATTTGTGAGAGACATCACACATCCCGTATCTCCAATCGCCTTTTCCTCGCCTTCTGTATATTCATACTTTTGTCCTCCGTAATTAACTAGCCACCCTCGTGCTACTTCAAAAGCTTTTGAGCCAACATAGACCGCTAAGGACCTGCAGGACCCTTTACCATCGCTTGCATCGTATGCCCCGTAGATAAACCAGGAGGGAGAAGCGCGACTAGCAGCTAGCACGTGGTAGCACTTGAGGTCGTAGTGTTCAGATTTCCTGTCAAACGTGTCGATGACACCGTCAGGGTAGACGCTGCAGATCTCACCGGTGCTAGCAGCAGGTGCCTTCGTGGCTCGAGATTCTAGGTTAGCAAGTCCCGAGGATGTCGGGGTGGTGGAAGATTCAAGTGGTAAGAAAGTAGTGGGAACAGTCTCCGTACTTATCACCCTGTACTTTATATCAAGGTGTTGAAGGGTGTTCCTACCGTTATCCCAAAGAGCAACATCTGCGGACACAATTCCGTTTTTTACCAACATGTCCCTCCAATGGTCACAAAATCGTTGTCCAGCAAAGTTGGGTGATTTGGAGTTGTTGATGAGGTACACGTCTGGATCTGTTAGGTCTACAAACATATTTTCGGGAACTATTCCTCCGATAATCTTCCTATCGTAGCAATGATCATAAGAAGTTTGCCCCTTTTTAGTGCTCAGTCTAAGGAATTCCTTGGTCACTTTTTTTCCCTTCATTTGGAAGCGGAAGGAAGTCATGGCCACCATTTTGTTGGATCTGTCTAATAACCTAGTCACAAGGTTGAAATTTAAGTATTCCAGCGCCTTCTTGGGTACCATCTCGTATTCCACAGCCATGGACTCGGGATCAAAATCGAATGAGTCGGATATTCCAACTTTAATGGGTATCCATTCTTTAGCCACGGAGGTGAGAGATATGATTGACCAAACTGCGACCACCAACAACTTCATTCTAAGATTTTGAATTTAGACTATTAGTGTTATTAACAGCATAAATTAAATGTAATGTTAGCGTACAGAATTAAATATTTTCAAAGAAATAGTGAAGAATTAGATTTAAAAAAGCAGTATAAAATCTTAACCTAATGAACAATGCATCGGTGAAAATGTATCAAGAAACTGACTACTCGAAGAAGGGCCTTCCGTAGGGTGGATAATTGTTATGCCTGAAATCATCCATGGTTCATTACAGATGTCATGTTTGTGGAACTGGTAATTGAATATATTTAAAATTTAATTCAGTTGGACGTATAGGTTCTAGAAAACAACTGGGTGGAGCTGAAAATTTACAGAACTTCAAAATTTCATAATGACTTTAATGTAAGTCCTGACAGACATCCAGTGCCTGTTAGAATTGGATATATTAATATGTCCGCTAGATTCTGGGACTTTCTCGCGCGGGGTTTTCATTTAGACTCATATCTTCCAGAGGAAGATAAAACGGTATATAAATATATAAATATAAGTCAAACCTGCCCAAGCATGGCAGGGCCAGTAGGTAAAGACCAGACCAAAACACACTGAACCGACTAGGTATATAAATTAACAATATGTAAATAATAGAAAATATAATAAAGGTATATAGATAATACGGTAATACAATTGTCATTGGGTATTTCAGGGCTATATTATGTCAGTAAATTAATCGGGATTTCTTCAAAAATCTTATCTCGAGCAAGAGATGCCTTTTAAGTGTAGGTGAAATATTGCAAAAATGAGTATGCAAAAATAATAAGGTCTCTCTAAAGGAAGGATATATTCTGTAGACAGTAATTTTTAATAATGTGGCAGCACTGCGTGAAAATCGTCTTATAAATAGGGGTGGGCACGGATAGCAATATTTTTGGGTGATGTCATGAATTTTTAAACGGCCCTGTTTTTTGGGTAAAGGGACCTCCAAAATGAAAAAATAACTTGGTTTGGGGTCAAAAAAGCCCAAAATAAATATTTCCCGCCCCGTTTTCGGTTAGCGGGAGGGTCATTTTTGACGTTTTTGACTAAAATTGGCTTTATTTAATTCATTTTCACCTTTTACACCTCATTGTTACCCATGATTGTGAATCATTATTGACAAACCAGGTAGGGTGAATGATTTCAGCCATCTAAAAATTTTCTGAAGACCCCCAGGGTGCCCGTATCCATGGAAACGGGTCGTTTTGAAAAAAAATTAAGCGAAATCAGCCAAAATGTTTGTTTTTACCCCTTTTTGCCATTCCAAGACTTTTAACATGGCCAAAGTATCCAGAAAGACCATAATTGTACATTGTAACTTGTATGTCAACTATAAAAGGTATAAAAACATGATGTTAGGTGTTTTAGTGGTATTTTTGGGCCTTAGCAACGCCTAGCAACGGGGCGTTTTAGGCATTTTAGAGGTTAATACATGTCATTTTAATATCTTACACTCTATTGTTACTAATGAATGTTGATTATTATTAACATACCAGGTAGGGTTGATGATTTCAAGCTTCCAGAGCTCATCTGGAGGCATATTGGGTGCCCGTAACCATGAAAACTCGTCTTTTTTACGAAAAATTGAGATTTCGGTGTAAATTAGGGTTTTTTACAACTTTATCCATAAATATTATACTAGTTATCCTTTATAAACCCTATGACAGTTGTGTATTGGGAGATAAAATGGTAACTAATGTCTAACACTTCAGGGAGATAAGTTTTCCCACTATTTAGGCCCCTAGCAACCCATAGCAACGACGATTTACATGCAAAATAAGGCATAAAATACCACTATTTGACCCAAAACTGCTGAAAATTGACCTGGGTCATGGTAACAACGGTTTAAAACAGTAAAGTGATTACAATTAAACTATTGATGTTAGGGTTCCTCACTATGTAGGCCCCTAGCAACCCATAGCAACACCTAGTTACGTGAGTCTTGGTCGTACCTTCATATCAATACCGATTGTCTGTAAGGTGTGAGTGCCTTTCCTAACTTGCCAAATCCTTGCAAATCCAGTAACGTGTAGATCCTTTAACAGAACTCATGAAAGTTATGGTTGCAATTAAACTATTGATGTTAGGGTTCCTCACTATGTAGGCCCCTAGCAACCCATAGCAACACCTAGTTACGTGAGTCTTGGTCGTACCTTCAATACCGATTGTCTGTAAGGTGTGAGTGCCTTTCCTAACTTGCCAAATCCTGGCAAATCCAGTAACGTGTAGATCCTTTAACAGAACTCATGAAAGTTATGGTTGCAATTAAACTATTGATGTTAGGGTTCCTCACTATGTAGGCCCCTAGCAACCCATAGCAACACCTAGTTACGTGAGTCTTGGTCGTACCTTCAATACCGATTGTCTGTAAGGTGTGAGTGCCTTTCCTAACTTGCCAAATCCTGGCAAATCCAGTAACGTGTAGATCCTTTAACAGAACTCATGAAAGTTATGGTTGCAATTAAACTATTGATGTTAGGGTTCCTCACTATGTAGGCCCCTAGCAACCCATAGCAACACCTAGTTACGTGAGTCTTGGTCGTACCTTCAATACCGATTGTCTGTAAGGTGTGAGTGCCTTTCCTAACTTGCCAAATCCTGGCAAATCCAGTAACGTGTAGATCCTTTAACAGAACTCATGAAAGTTATGGTTGCAATTGAACTATTGATGTTAGGGTTCCTCACTATGTAGGGCATAGGCCCATAGCAACCAATAGCAGCACCTAGTTACGTGACACGAGTAAAAACTAGAATGTCAAATTTTCAACAATTGTTAAATTTTATGTTACAATATCAAATTTAAAACTATTTTAGAACTTGACTTTAATTGCTTTCAATCGAAATTTGAAATTAAAAGTTTTAACTTTTGACCATTTTTGAACATAGTCATGGTTAACAAAATCAAATATGACAAAATGGACCGTATTCATTTGTGAGACCTCCAGTCTTGGTCGTACCTTCAATACTGATTGTCTCTGTAAGGTCTACGTCTGGGTGCCTTTCCTAGCTGGCCAAATCCTGGCAAATCCAGTAACGTGTAGATCCTTAAACATAACTCATGAAAGTTATGGTTGCAGAATCCCCATTCACACTGAGGACCTCCCCTGGGTAAGATGTATCCTCAAACAGCCCTATTACACAGTTGTTCTTCTTACATGGCAAACTCTCATCAGTATTACCAAACTGAACTTGATCTGGATTACCATGACCAATAGAATGGGGCTGTAAGGGTTCTCACTGCTCTTCGACAACTCTGGGGCTTTTCTGATACCGGTTTAGCTAGCCAATTGTTTAAACAAGATCTTGTAGAACGTGTGAAGCTTTACATTTTGTAATAACTTCCACCACCTTGGTTTCTTCACACAGCAAGTCAGCTTTCTGCTGGAACACACTCTTGAGTGACTGCTTCTGTTCCCCTTCAAATTTGAATGTCTTAAAATGTAACTTACAAACATCGACCTCGTAAGGATGGTCTTCTGATCGAATTGATACAGCCAGTATGACTGGAGGAAAGGAGGGCACGAACGAAAATCAAGCGATGTCAAATCCTTTGGGTAAGTTAATAGGACATGATATAGGCCAGGAAGGATATGAAGTAGACGATCTGGAGGCTGCTATCATTGGCTATCAGGGTAAAAGAATTGCCCCAGTAAATGTAGAGGATCTCCCAGTTACCAAGTCAAGCCCCAGAGTTGTTGAAGAGCAGTTAGAACCCTTACAGACCCATTCTATTGGTCATAGTTATCCAGATCAAGTTTAGTGTGGTGAAACTGATGAGAGTTCGCCTCCTAAGAAGAACAACTGTGTAATAGGGCTGTTTGAGGATACATCTTACCCAAGGGAGGTCCTCAGTGTGAATGGGGATTCTGCAACCATAACTTTCATGAGTTTTGTTAAAGGATCTACACGTTACTGGATTTGCAAGGATTTGGCAAGTTAGGAAAGGCACTCACACCTTACAGACAATCGGTATTGATATGAAGGTACGACCAAGACTCACGTAACTAGGTGTTGCTATGGGTTGCTAGGGGCCTACATAGTGAGGAACCCTAACATCAATAGTTTAATTGTAATCACTTTACTGTTTTAAACCGTTGTTACCATGACCCAGGTCAATTTTCAGCAGTTTTGGGTCAAATAGTGGTATTTTATGCCTTATTTTGCATGTAAATCGTCGTTGCTATGGGTTGCTAGGGGCCTAAATAGTGGGAAAACTTATCTCCCTGAAGTGTTAGACATTAGTTACCATTTTATCTCCCAATACACAACTGTCATAGGGTTTATAAAGGATAACTAGTATAATATTTATGGATAAAGTTATAAAAAACCCTAATTTTCACCGAAATCTCAATTTTTCGTAAAAAAGACGAGTTTTCATGGTTACGGGCACCCAATATGCCTCCAGATGAGCTCTGGAAGCTTGAAATCATCAACCCTACCTGGTATGTTAATAATAATCAACATTCATTAGTAACAATAGAGTGTAAGATATTAAAATGACATGTATTAACCTCTAAAATGCCTAAAACGCCCCGTTGCTAGGCGTTGCTAAGGCCCAAAAATACCACTAAAACACCTAACATCATGTTTTTATACCTTTTATAGTTGACATACAAGTTACAATATACAATAATGGTCTTTCTGGATACTTTGGCCATGTTAAAAGTCTTTGAATGGCAAAAAGGGGTAAAAACAAACATTTTGGCTGATTTCGCTTAATTTTTTTTCAAAACGACCCGTTTCCATGGATACGGGCACCCTGGGGATCTTCAGAAAATTTTTAGATGGCTGAAATCATTCACCCTACCTGGTTTGTCAATAATGATTCACAATCATGGGTAACAATGAGGTGTAAAAGGTGAAAATGAATTAAATAAAGCTAATTTTAGTCAAAAACGTCTAAAATGACCCTCCCGCTAACCGAAAACGGGGCGGGAAATATTTATTTTGGGCTTTTTTGACCCTAAACCAAGTTATTTTTTCATTTTGGAGGTCCCTTTACCCAAAAAAACAGGGCCGTTTAAAAATTTGGAAAATTTGCATTTTCGTGCCCACCCCTATTATAAACGAATTCGGAGATGATTTTCCAAGGCCGGTGTTTATGTGTAAAAGTGTGAAGACTAAAGATAACAACGTATTTGTGTGACAAGGTGTATCAATTGTTCACAACTGACAAAGAATCTGAAGGTAGAACTAGAAGTTCGACCAAAGAATCGACGAAGAAAGATAAAGCTTAAAACGAAAAGGATACAACAGGAAGTGCCCCGCCCGCAGTGCCCCACCTGCTGGAATGCAGGGTGTATCACTATAAAAGTGTTTGTGGAGGTCATGGACGGTCGTCATGATCATAATTACAATGATCTAAACTAAATTTAGCACCATACTAGACGATATAGCGCTAATGGTAACCAGAAATGCATAGGAAAACAGATTACATTGTTTAGTTTACTATCATACAGTTTTATTTGATTTCGAATGAATGCTCGAAAAATCCCAGCCAAATGTGATTAGTGGTTCGTAGTATATGTGTAACCTACTAATGATAAGTCCTGAGAACATGCACAATCTGCTCAATTTGGTTGCTGACCTCATTTATTTGAAACATCTTTATTGCTTTAAATCAATTTATCAATTTCAAACTTCACTCTTGATTTCATTTGTGAATTGCGCCTGGTACGCTCCAATGAATCGGGACCGATTGCAGGGTTATAAAAGCGACTTTTTTATAGTCGCGAATTATTTCTAAATTTTGCGCAATTCTATTATAATTTGTTGTCGGCTGATGTCTTACAGAATCACAATTTCCCTGCCTCAGACCACGGCGAGATAATAGTAATAGTATTATAGATAACCAATTCAGGAACTTAACGAGACTTTATAATGCATTAGATACTAACTTTCAATAACATTAAAATATGAGCGGCTTATAGTAGCTATCTATGCGGCTAGCTCACCCCTCAATAATTGAGTACACCTGACTGGGGAAAAAGTTAAAAGTTAGTAAATGTTTGTACTTAACCTACTAGATTAACTCTTTATGCAAATTTTAAACTGTTCGTGGTTTTGAGAATTGATTGATTCATCAGGTTGAAGTTTAAGTCTTGTATATCTTGTCTTTGCGTCTTGGGCATAATATCGAATTTGACGGCCATGGTCTCAGGGTCCCCTTTGACAGATACCGATTCTTTGGCCTCGGAAGTGAAATTCACTGATGCTTTATAAAGCATGGACTATTTCATGCACGAAAACCCTTTTGATGAAGATGATATGTGATATTAGACACTGATCATGTACACATATTTTAACATTTTTACTGCTTAACGACTGCTTTTCTTATTTACTGTATAAAAATAGATTTTAAAATCATTTGAGTTTGTAGCGTATATATGACGCTTTGCCCTTGTCAGAGGGTCTATCATTATGAGTTTAGATTGAAATTGGCTAATCTCCTCTGAATTGAATACAAATAACACACGTTATTGCCGACGTTTCGCCCCCATGGCTTCTTCAAGGCGGAACAAAAACTTTGTTACATAGTGACCTGGTAAATATCCAAATTAATACATAAAACTCTGAGAAACATTAAAAATAAATGGGAAGATTCTAAGCGGTAGAAAATTTTTAAAGCAAAAGATAGATGTTAGGCCAAAGAATCTAGAACTGTCCAATATTTGAGAGCTAGACCAACGTACACAGAACAGCAACGAAAATAGCTTCCTACTCCCTAACATTTTCGGGGAAACTGAAAGGGTGCCACGTACATATATTTTGATGACATTTACATAATAGCCCATGTGGTCTTTTGCCACGAGTCTGCTTCAGGTGAGAGCTGAGTGTTTATTTTAGGAAGTAACTGCTTGATATACAGTGATTGCCAGATCATTCGGTCTGCATAATCCTTACATACTTTGAGGACTTCAAATTTAAATGGTTCGATAGGAATTTCTTTTATTTCAGGGCAGGGACAAAAGGATTTCGCGGCATGTACGAAACCGCGAAATTTCCCTTTCTCCGCGACAAATCGCGATTTTTTACGTTTTCCGCGACAGACCGCGAAATCTCCCATTCTCCGCGACAAATCGCGATTTTTTCAGTTTTTCGCGAAAAATCGCGCATTTTCCTTTAAATCTGAAGACCAAATTTGTGCATTATCTTTTAAATCTGGGGACCAATCACCAAATTTGCGCATTTTCCTTAAAATCTGAGGACCAAGTTTGCGTATTTTCCATAAAATCTGCGGGCCAAATGTCACGTTTTCTACAACTACAAGTATATGAAACCAATCACATTTTCAGCCTTCCGTGAGTTCTGATTGTAGGTACATTCTCGATACATATAACATACCTCTGAAAGTGAAGGCGGAGCTCCCGCTTCCGAGCTCATATTGCGAAAGGCCAGGGAGGCCTGCCTTCCGAGATCGCATTACAAGGGGAGCCCTCGAGTCCAATATCGTGTATCGAAGGGTATGTGTGACCTTTGAAAAACGAAAAAAAATTTTCGGTCCGAGTCATTCTCGATACATACTTCTGAAGGCGGATCTCCCGCTTCCGAGCTCATATTGCGAAGGGGAGGCCTACCTTCTGAGATCGCATTACAAGGGGAGCCCTCGAGTCCAAAATCGTGTATCGAAGGGTATGTGTGACTTTTGAAAACCGAAAAAATATTTTTGGCTCATAATGATCAGGGTAGCATGAAACATGAACAAAAGTAGTTTGCAGAAAAACTTTGAAAAAATTTTGACTTAGAAAATTTTCGGTCGGAGTCATTCTCGATACATACATCTGAAGGCGGATCTCCCGCTTCCGAGCTCATATTGCGAAGGGGAGGCCTGCCTTCTGAGATCGCATTACAAGGGGAGCCCTCGAGTCCAATATCGTGTATCGAAGGGTATGTGTGACTTTTGAAAACCGAAAAAATATTTTTGGCTCATAATGATCAGGGTAGCATGAAACATGAACAAAAGTAGTTTCCAGAAAAACTTTGAAAAAATTTAGACTTTTTCGAAAATTTTCTGTCCGAGTCATTCTCGATACGTACATCTGAAGGCGGAGCTCCCGCTTCCGAGCTCGTATTGCGAAGGGGAGGTCTGACTTCCGAGATCGTATATGGAAGTTGACCAGTAGACATATAAAACTTGACCAGACGACATAAAGTTGACCAGTAGACATATAAAACTTGACCAGACGACATAAAGTTGACCAAACGACATATAAAACTTGACCAAACGACATAAAGTTGACCAGACGACATAAAGTTGACCAGTAGACATACAAAACTTGACCAAACGACATAAAGTTGACCAGAAGACATACAATGGATTAGGAAATCGAACAGTAGGTTAAATCAGTGTTGTTATTCAATCGTCACTTGTCAGATATTTCGTCATCGATAACGTCATCGTTATTTGCTTGGTATTGTAAGTGACGTGCAGCCCATGTCTTTTCTTATGTTTCTCTAGACTGTTAGGGCTTCTGTCCGGATGGTTGTGGGGCCCGTTGAAACTTAGAAGAAGACTTCTGTTCTTGTCTGTGGTAATGGTGGCAGGACAATTTCCATTCCTCGCGTGGTATTGGTTACATCTGTAACTGATGTTGTTTTTCAGCTCCGATCGTTGCTGAAACAGGTTGTCTTCGTGAACAACCATGGGCTTACCACGGGATGTGGTTAAAACTTCAAGAAGGTTCGTGCAAGGGACTGGGGAAAGGATGTCGTCAAGGTTTATATAAGCTTCGAGGGGTAGAGGTTCGATGCTAGGTAGGGATAGAGGAATAGGATTGAGAAGGTCGTAGTATTCCATTGCTATCGTTGTGAATTGCAGATGGTCGAATGATGATGTCTCCTGTCGTCTGTTGAAAGTTATATAGTATTGATAACGAGATTCGTCATACAGTACGTATGACATTGCAACATTTGAGATCATGTCAAAGTTATGGTAGCTCTCGTAACTCGTTGTTATGGACCCCCATCAGCCTGTATCACATCATATGATGAGATCACATCCTCATGGGACATGAGCCGATCAAATAGAATAGTCAAAGAATATGTGAACTCTAACTAAGCACTGTAAATACATTATTTTTTGCCGCGAATTCGCCGCGATTTTTCGATTTGTTGCCGCGAATATGCCGCGATTTTCGGAATTCCCGCCGCGAAATAGCCGCGAATTAGCCTAGTTTGGCTTGTCGCGGTGCCGCGATTTTTGGCCAAAATTACCGCGAAATCCTTTTGTCCCTGTTTCAGGGTGTGACATGAGATAATGTTTCCCCATGGCTGTCTTGTTATTTTTATTCCTTACAGATTTTAGGTGTTCCCAGCATCTGTTGCGTTTGAACCTGCCTGTTTCACCACAGTACTTTGCATTGCAGATATTGCATGTCAGTTTGTACGCTATGTTCTTCTGCATACATAGATCATCACAATCATAGCACTTTGAAGCACTCTGTTTGTTACATGGTGTAGGGTGTAGTGCTGATCTAGTGAGTATTTCTCCCAGTTTCTTGTCCGGATAAAATGATACTTTGGTTTTGTCCAATAGATCATTTTGACGTAGAATCTGATATACTTTCCGTTTGTGGTATTCATTAACATATGGGAGGCTTAGGTACTGTGTGATTCTCAGTCGTGTCTGGTTAGGTGGTTTATCTTTGTTTATTTCCCTCGTCAACCTCTCTATAACACTGGGTGTAAAATCGTTGGAGAGTAACATGTCTTTGATTTTATTTACACCACGTTGTTTGACGATTTTACACCCAGTGTTATAGAGAGGTTGACGAGGGAAATAAACAAAGATAAACCACCTAACCAGACACGACTGAGAATCACACAGTACCTAAGCCTCCCATATGTTAATGAATACCACAAACGGAAAGTATATCAGATTCTACGTCAAAATGATCTATTGGACAAAACCAAAGTATCATTTTATCCGGACAAGAAACTGGGAGAAATACTCACTAGATCAGCACTACACCCTACACCATGTAACAAACAGAGTGCTTCAAAGTGCTATGATTGTGATGATCTATGTATGCAGAAGAACATAGCGTACAAACTGACATGCAATATCTGCAATGCAAAGTACTGTGGTGAAACAGGCAGGTTCAAACGCAACAGATGCTGGGAACACCTAAAATCTGTAAGGAATAAAAATAACAAGACAGCCATGGGGAAACATTATCTCATGTCACACCCTGAAATAAAAGAAATTCCTATCGAACCATTTAAATTTGAAGTCCTCAAAGTATGTAAGGATTATGCAGACCGAATGATCTGGCAATCACTGTATATCAAGCAGTTACTTCCTAAAATAAACACTCAGCTCTCACCTGAAGCAGACTCGTGGCAAAAGACCACATGGGCTATTATGTAAATGTCATCAAAATATATGTACGTGGCACCCTTTCAGTTTCCCCGAAAATGTTAGGGAGTAGGAAGCTATTTTCGTTGCTGTTCTGTGTACGTTGGTCTAGCTCTCAAATATTGGACAGTTCTAGATTCTTTGGCCTAACATCTATCTTTTGCTTTAAAAAATTTTCTACCGCTTAGAATCTTCCCATTTATTTTTAATGTTTCTCAGAGTTTTATGTATTAATTTGGATATTTACCAGGTCACTATGTAACAAAGTTTTTGTTCCGCCTTGAAGAAGCCATGGGGGCGAAACGTCGGCAATAACGTGTGTTATTTGTATTCAATTCAGAGGAGATTAGCCAATTTCAATTTAAAATCATTTGCTGAAATTAAAAAAAGTCAAACATATTCGGATTTTTGATGGTTTTGAATACCTTCTAGCGTTCATATTAATGTCCGTTCATAATTATGTCCGTTCATTTAATGTCCGTCCAAATAAGGTGGGGGGGGGTCCAACCCGATCATTTCCGATCATTCCGATCCCGATTTTGGCCTCATCAACCCTCATATCGGAAAAATCGGGAAAATTTAAATCTTCCCTCTGAGGTTTCTAGGCGATATAGGTAGCTATTTCTGTACTTAAATATGACAAGAAATCGATTGGTGGTGGTCCCAGAACCCCAAAATGGTATCTTGTTCCAAACAAGAATCGTTTCGTCCGAAAAAAACAACACACTGTCGTATCAACTCTTGTTTGACAGAAACATCCACCCCGGTCCACAATTGAAAGAGGTACGGTTGGTAATAACAATCGTAACAAATAGCGAACGCTTTAGTAACTTTTGATTTAAATTGTCTCCACAATTTGTAACAGGCTATCTGCAGAAATGGGTAGCACGGTTAATGACCATGGTCCTTTCTCAAACTTCCAATCCTCAGTTAGATACAAAGAATAGTCTACACAATTTTTGATAACATTAAAAGGGATGAAAATCACTTTATTTATCAAAATCTTTATTTATCATGTAACAACTTTTCCATAGTACTGGAGAGTAAAACTCTGTTAAACAAAAATATTCTCGAGCACATTTTGAGTCAGTAACAGTAACATGTCAATATGTTACAGACTCAAATGCGTTTAAAAACATTTTAGTAACAATAAATTGTGTTAACTGATGAGGAGGAGGAGGAGGACTGAGGAGAAGGAGGACTGAGGAGGACAGAGGAGGAAGACTGAGGAGGACCAGGACGAGGACTAGGAGGATGAGGACGAGGACTAAGGACGAGGACTAGGAGGATGAGGACGAGGACTAAGGACGATGAGGATGAGGACGAGGACTAAGGACGAGGAGGAGGACGACTGAGGAGGAGGACTGATTAGGAGGAGGACTGATTAGGAGGAGAAGGAAGAGAAGAAGGAGGAGGAGGATGAGGATGAGAACTGAGGAGGAGGAGGAGAAGGAGGAAGACTGAGGAGAAAGAGGAGGACCGAGGAGGACTGAGGAGGAGGAGGACTGAAGAGGAGAGGGAGGACTGAAGAAGAGGAGCAGGATTGTTGTGGAGGAAGACGAGAAGAAAGAGAAGGAGGAGGACGAGAGCGAGGACGAGGAGGAAGACTGAGGAGGAGGACTGTTAAAAAGGAGAAGAACGAGGACTGAGGAGGAGGACTGAGGATGAGGAGGAGGAAAAGGAGGACTGGGGGAGGACTAAGGACGAGGAGGACTGAGGAGGAGGACTGAGGATGAGGAGGAGGACTGAGGATGAGGAGGAGGAGAAGGAGGACTGGGGAGGACTGAGGAAGAGGAGAACTTGGGGAGAAGGATGAGGAGGAGGAGACTGACGAGGACGAAGAGGACTGAGGAGGAAGACTGAGGAGGATGAGGACGTGGACTAAGGACGAGGACTAGGAGGATGAGGACAAGGGCTAATGAATAGGAGGAGGACGACTGAGGAGGAGGACTGATTAGGAGGAGAAGGAAGAGGAGAAGGAGGAGGAGGATGAGGACTGAGGAGGAGGAGGATAAGGAGGAGAATGAGGAGGAGGATGAGGAGGACTGAGGAGGAGGAGGATAAGGAGGAGAATGAGGAGGAGGAGGAGGATGACTCAGGAGGAGGACTCAGGAGGTGGAGGAGGACGAGGAGGAGGACTCAGGAGGAAGACTGAAGAGGAGGAGGAGGACTGATGAGGAGGAGGAGGACTAAGAGGACGCGAGGACTAAGGACGAAGAGGACTGAGGAGGAGGACGAGAGCGAGGACGAGGAGGAGGACTGAGAGGAGGACTGATCAGAAGGAGAAGGAGGAGGAGGAGGACTGAGGAGGAGGACTGAGGATGAGGAGAAGGAGAAGGAGGACTGGGGCCGGGGAGGACTGAGGAAGAGGAGGACTTGGGAAGGACTGAGGAGGAGGAGGACTTGGGTAGGACTGGGGAGGAGGAGGAGGAGGAGGAGGATGAGGAGGAGGAGAAGGAGGACTGGGGGAGGACTGATGAGGAGGAGGACTGGGGGAGGAGGAGGACTTAGGAGTAGGGGGAGAAGGAGGAAAAGGAGGAGAAGGAGGAGAAGGAGGAGAAGGAGGAGGAGGACTGGGGACTGAGGAGGAGGAGGACTGAGGAGGAAGAAGATGAGAAAGAGGACTGAAGAGGATGAGGAGGAGGAGAAGGAGGACTGGGGGAGGACTGAGAAAGAGGAGGACTTGGGGAGAAGGATGAGGAGGAGGAGACTGATGAGGAGTAGGAGGACTGAGGAGGAAGACTGAGGAGGATGAGGACGAGGACTAAGGACGAGGACTAGGAGGATAAGGACAAGGGCTAATCTAGAGGAGGAAGATGACTGAGGAGGAGGACTGATTAGGAGGATAAGGAAGAGGAGAAGGAGGAGGAGGACTGATGAGGAGGAGGATAAGGAGGAGAATTAGGAGGAGGATGAGGAGGACTGAGGATAAGGAGGAGAATGAGGAGGAGGAGGATGACTCAGGAGGAGGACTCAGGAGGTGGAGGAGGATGAGGAGGAGGACTTAGGAGGAGGACTGAAGAGGATCAGGAGGAGGAGGACTGATGAGGAGGAGGAGGAGGACTCCAGAGGAGGAGGACTCAGGAGGAGGAGAGGAGGAGGAGGAGGAGGACTGAGGACGGGGCGGAGGAGGAGGACTAAGAGGACGCGAGGACTAAGGACGAGGAGGACTGAGGAGGAGGAAGAAAGCGAAGAAGGAGGAGGACTGAAGAGGAGGACTGAGGATGAGGAGAAGGAGAAGGAGGACTGGGGGAGGACTGAGGAAGAGGAGGACTTGGGGAGGACTGAGGAGGAGGAGGAGGAGAAGGAGGACTGGGAAGGACTGAGGAAGAGGAGGACTTGGGGAGGAGGAGGACTGGGGTAGGACTGAGGAGGATGATGAGGATCAGGAGGAGGACTGAGGATGAGGAGGAGGAGGAGGACTGGGGAGGACTAATGAGGAGGAGGACTGGGGGAGGACTGAGGAGGAGGAGGACTTAGGAGTAGGAGGAGAAGGAGGAAAAGGAGGAAAAGGAGGAGAAGGAGGAGAAGGAGGAGGACTGAGGAGGAGGAGGAGGATGAGGACTAAGAAGGAGGATGAGGAGGAGGCTGAGGAGGAGGAGGACTGATGAGAAGAAGAAGGAGGAGGACTGAGGAGGAAGACTGAGGAGGAGAAGGAGGAGGACTTAGGAGTAGGAGAAGGAGAAGGAGGACTGAGGAGGACTGAGGAGGAGGAGGACTGACGATGAGGAGAAGGACTGAGGAGGAGGAGAAGGACTGACGAGGAGGACTGACGAGGAGGATGAGGACTAAGGAGGAGGATGAGGAGGAGGAGGCTGAGGAGGAGGAGGACTGATGAGAAGGAGAAGGAGGCGGAGGACTGAGGAGGAATACTGAGGAGAAGAAGGAGGAGGATTTAGGAGTAGGAGAAGGAGGAGGAGGACTGAGGAGGAGGAGACTGAGGAGGAGGAGGAGGACTGTTGAGGAGGATGATGAAGATGAGGACTGATGAGGACTGAGGAGGAATACTGAGGAGGACGAGGACGAGGACTAAGGACGAGGAGGAGGAGGAGGAATGATTAGGAGGAGAAGAAAGAGGAGAAGGAGGAGGAGGAGGATCAGGAGGAGGAGAAGGAGGAGGATGAGGAGGAGGACTGGGGGAGGACTAAGGAGGAGGATAAGGAGGACGAGGACTAAGGACGAGGATGAGGACGAGGACGATCATGAGGAGGACAGAGGATGAGGACTGATGAGGAGGAGAAGGAGGAGGAGGATGAGGAGGAGGAGAAGGAGAAGGAGGACTGGGGGAGGACTGAGGAGGAAGAGGAGGATGACTGAGGAGGAGGATCAGGATCAGGAGGAGGACTCAGGAGGTGGAGGAGGATGAGGAGGAGGACTCAGGAGGAGGAGGACGACTATGAGGAGGACTGAGGAGGACGGATGGGGAGGAGAAGGAGGATCAGGAGGAGGATGAGGAGGAGAAATGAGGATGAGGAGGAGGAGAACTGAGAAGGAGAAGGAGAAGGAGGAGGACTGGGAGTAGGACTGAGGAGGAGAAGGGGATAGAGGAGGAGGGTGAGGAGGACTGAGGAGAAGGAGGAGGACGAGGACGAGGAGTCAGGAAGAGGACTGAAGAGGACTGAGGAGGAGAAGGACTCAGGAGGAGGAAGACTTAAGAGGAGGAGGAGGAGGACATCTAAATGTTTTGTCTGTTTTTGTCCGTTTTTGTCCGCCCTACTTTTTGTCCGTTTTGAAAATACAGGGTACCGAACGGACACAAAACATGATCCCCCAGCCAAGCATGTGTTACGATACAAATGTACTTGACTATACATTTAAGGTGCAGTGTACTAGTGATTTTATGGTATGTTTAAAGACCAGACCACAAAATATAACCCGGTACCTAGTGTTGTACTAATACATAATAACAAGCAACAGGGATAAAATTAATGAGCAGAAACAATCGATCTCACGTCAAGAGGCCAAAGCACTAGGGTCTGGGAGTACATGACAACTCCAACTAGTAGTGAGCATACTAGCCCCTGCAGTGGAAAAACACATAAAACATACTATTGGAATGTCCAATTGGTTTGTTTTCTCATAACAATATAGCATTATATGTAGGGGTTCTGGTTGAATTATTTCACTTCTGAGAGGTTTTAGAATTTAGAGATCGATTCTGTAAATTTCTCAATTTTCCGATTTTTCCGATTTTTCCGATTCCGATTTTGGCCTCATCAACCCTCATATCGGACATCGGGTTGGACCCCCCCCCCCCAATAAGGTCCGATAAGGTATTTTACTTTCTATGCATCGGTAAAGGAAAATCTGGGTGGGAGAAGTTGCTGTAGTCCATTAAAGCGAAATCCGCTTTGTAAATGTGGTACAACCCATTAATGACCTGGTGATCCTGTTGAGATAGCCACTCCCTCGCCAGAACAGCTGAGGACTGCAATCTAGGATCACTAACAGAGTCATATGCAACAGACAGCTGCAGAGTAGTGTTTATCTTACACTGCTGTATCTGCCACTTTGTGTTCCTCCGATCTTTGCTTTAAGTTGAAACTCACTCCGCGGACGCTGCCAGTGCCCAAACTCGTGAAGACCTGAGTCAAACTTCTCAGCCTCACACGCACTTTTCCGAGGATAGATTTCTTAACAAACTCTCCGAAGCTGTTCACCGAAATCATGTAGATAAACACATTGGACATGCCATTCAGGAAGGTAATGAAGAAGGCAAACCTGGCAAAGACCACAAAGAAGAACCTGCGGGTTTCAACATCTATGATTGGGTAGAGATTAATGATAATGCTCTGGTTTACAGCAACGGGTCCGAAAGAGAGAACGTACGCTACTCCCACGTAGAGTGACGTCAGGGCTCCTTACAGGTTTACAGTTCCTATCTTCACCCGAACAAAGACCAGCAGAGCTATGGTGGTGGCGAAGACGATGAAGTTGGGGATAACCATTATGGAGGTGATGAGCAGCGGGCGAGCCCACTTCCAGACTGGGGCTCTAAAGACGTAGTGGCATCTGTACAACCTGTAGTCAAACGTCACACTGTCCTTGTCAACGTAGAGTTGGACCGCAGGAATTATACAAGCGATGAACCACATAGCAGCGGCTATGTAATTACCCGTTATTTTCTTCCTGTTAATGGACCGCAAAGGGAAGGCAATACACATCAGCTTGCTTATATGCATGGCACAGATGAGAAGCTCCGCCGCTATGAATATTGGTGCCTTGAGTAAGTTCTGAATGGAGCACAAATAGTCCCCAAAGATCCATCCGTCAGAGATCAGAGACACCAGAATTGGAAAAATTGTGTTCAGTCCCATGAGGATATCACTGATGGCTATGTTTTTTATCAAGGCCACACTCACCCTATCCAGTTTTATTGCTTTGTACCGGACGGTTGCCAGCAAGATGATGATATTCCCGACCAGGTTTACAAGGAGGGCTAACGAAGACCAGGTGATGAGGACGTATCTTTCAGTCGTGGTCTTGAAGGCGTATAGAGTGTGGTTGGAGATAGGAACTTTGATGACCATCCTTCTTGTCGAGCTGCGATTATGATGAAATCTTTGAAATTACTAGTATGCGATTATCCATCGTATTTATAGTAAATAGTTCTCGTATTAAGTGCCTGGTATCTTATTTCAGATAAAGACTTTTCATATGACGTCGTTTTTCTGACTGAAAATAATTGGGTGAAATAAACAAATAAGTGGATATTTATCAGAAGTATAAAGTAATCAAGTTGGCTAAGAAGTAAGAATGACGATCACACTAAATATAATCAAAGCTGGACAAAGTTCTTGTCATTCTAATATAAAAATCGTGCTTTCAGAAATTGTCCAACTATTGGCTGTGTCAATCATTTACAATCACATGGTACACGTTACGGCTTACCATGGAAAATAAATTTTCTAGAACATGAATCTTGAATTACTCATATCATTATTAACGTAACTGAAGACTAGCATGATGGAGTGACAGAGAGATGTACAGCGAAAATTACCTAAAATTACCTAATAATGCCTAATGGAACTATAAGCTCTTAAAGAACTAAATATCATATCAGATCTGAATAATTATATTTTTTATAATCGGGCGAGAGAAACAAGTTGAAGTGTAAATTACTGAGTTTATGGCTCCAGGTTCTACAAACTTTAACGTAGTTTTTAAGTGCTTATACTTTACGTTAATGCCGTCAGTGGGATTACCTTAAAACGGGATAATAAATATATCAATAGTGCCTCCCAGCCAGGGGAAGCAGAAACTTCACAGCATTTACTCTGTGAATGTGTACAGCTGATGACTATCAGAATGAGGATATTTGGTAAACCTCTACTCACAATGGAGGAAATTATCAACAGCAAAATCAACCACATCATCAAACAGTCAAAAAGATTAGAAAAGGAAGACCTCTTCGGGTAACCTTCTAGAATTTAACATCAGTAAATATCTAAGCACGTGCAAAGATTTTCGAGCAATATTTTGATCGGTTTTGTGGTAATTACGTTGTGTTCAGTGCGAGCTACCTTTTAATCGGCTGTATCTTCGGTTGTGACGGATATTTGTTGATGCTATAAAAACTGACTACTAAAGAATACTATAACTATTAGCTTCCTCCCTGTGACCACGGGCTTTCTAGTCTATGTATAAAATAAAAGTATTGAGATTAAATTTGAATAAAATGTAAACTCATTTATGGCGGGGGTTTGAACTTTGAGCGTATCCTCCTGACATATGCGTACGTAGAAGGGGTTCTTGCTCGGGTAGATAGTTGGATGGTCTAACTACATTGAATGACACCGCCGAAAAGTTGGGGTTCGTCCCTTATATACGTTGATAAGGAAGGTGTTCCAAGTGATCCAGGAGGGCGTTCCTGTACATCATCAACATCTCAACCTGTGTGCTTTATATACTTCAAAAATCAATTTGATGGTAAATAATAATTTATGATCTTGATTGTTGTAGATTTTTAATTTGTTTTGAGCTTGAGCTTAATTATTTTCATTCGTAAATCGCAATCTGCTCAAAAATTACAAGATCGGGGCGATCAGGATGGAATGTTTCCACTTCAATTCTGATTGTAATTTGAAAACAGAGTGAAAATTTCTCAACGTGTTTGTACAGTAATAGATTTACCAACTTTATCTTTTTGCCTGTATGATGATTTTTATTTTCTCCACAGAACACTTAACTATCGGCTCTTAATAATGGGTTATTTGATTTTAAACGCTGAGTAATTTTTCATCACAATCAGATGCGTCTCATATAAAAATCAACTCTAAACAATACATCTGTTAAATCTTAAAAAGCCACTTTTCCAAAAACATGATAAAGGTAAAATGGATGGAAAAAGGGGGAAACTTAAAACATACAAAAATAAAAAGTTTTGTTTTACATTGAAGTTTTAGACACCCTGTCGAAATTTATTAGGTCGGACATTGAGTGGGTACTGGAGGGCGTAATCATGCCTGCTCACGTAATGCCCTTAACGCCCAAAATCTTGTAATGTCCGTCCTTCTTGTGTTCCCCGAAATTAAATTCCGATAAGGAAATAACACAATTAAACAGTTTTACTGTATTAAATATAAGTTTCTAGACATACCCTAACAGATTTTATTTTGTCGGACATTACATGGGCATTAAAACTTTAAAAGTCTCAGCACCCATAATTATGATGCAATAATCAGTGCATTAGATTTTGATTATAACTATTCTATCAAACTGAAATACGAGTAATTATAATGATCATCATGTACTAATCTTGCATGAAATAGTTTGCCTTCATCACCTTTAAGTTTTATGATAGTTTACAAATATCTCACCGTACCTTGGATCAGTAGACAGTAACCACTTGATCAGTAACCACTAGGATATTTGGTAAACCTCTTCTCACAATGGAGGAAATTATCAACAGCAAAATCAACCACATCATAAAATTTGTGGAACAGTCAAAAAGATTAGAAAAGAAAGACCTCTTCGGGTAACCTTCTAGAATTTAACCTCAGTAAAGATCTAAAATCGATCCATAGATACAGGATACAGCTCATAGTGTTTAACTAAGTGTTTTTCTCTTGTTAAATCAAAGAAACATGCTCCAGCAACGTCCTCGTGACGTAGAATTTCTAGTATCACCATTAGGGTGTTAACCATGGAGACCACGATAACACCATTAGGGCGCCTCCACTCCGTCAAATCGTAGTTCATAGATCTTTGGATTTCGTCTTGCATAGGTTACCGGCTGAATAGTAGTAGGTAGTCAAGGTCTCCATGGTTACCACTTTATAATATTCTATATCCAGCTGTCTGAGCGTGTTCCTACCGTTGTCCCAAAGAGCAATATCTGCAGCTGCAATTCCTTTCTTAGCCAACATGTTTTTCCAGTGGTTGCAAAGTTTTTGCCCTGCAAAGTTTGGTGATTTCGAGTCGTTGATAAAGTACACGTTTGGATCCGATAGATCTAGATAAATGGTCCTGGGTACCTGTCCTCCGATAACACTCCTATCGTAGCAGCGCTCATCAAAAGTACGCCCTTTTTTAGTGTGTACAGTGCTTAGTCTCAGAAAGTCCTTGGTAACAGTTTTTTCTTTCATTTGGAAACGGAATGAAGCCATGGCCACCATGTTGTCGGATTCGTCAAAAAACCTTGTCATCAGGTTGAAGTTTAAGTCCTGTATTTCTTGTCTTTGCGTCTTAGGCATAATATCGAATTTGACGGCCATGGTCTCAGGGTCGAACTTGAATTTATCGGACGTTCCCGCTATGACAGATACCGATTCTTTCGGCCTCGGAAGTGAAAAGTAGGACTGTGCAAACCACAAGCACTAGGAACTTCATTCTAAGAATGTAAATTTAAAATTTTAATTGCAAAAAGCAATAAGATCACAAGGTCAAGATAAAGAAATACAGTAAAACCCCGATTTACTTTACACTTTTAAAGAAAGGTAAACAGTGATTTGTGAATTCTAGTTGGATCACATGTTTTCTCTCAGTGCTGGTCCGCAATGAGGGGTTTATGTCGACAAGCACTCAAGGGAACTACCAAAGTAGAACATAAAGGTATTTTTCAAAACTTTTGGGAAGGGTAAAAGGTACGGGGTTTTACTGTATATCGTCAACGAAATAGTGTAATAATTTGATTTTAGCATCATCAACAGATTTGTACTAGATCAACTGTAGACACTCAAAAGCATTAACAAAATTTTAAATAAATATTCAAAGCTTTTCGATAAAAATTGATCAGCGGCAACCACAGCAACTCAAACAACTCCCTTCTGAAAAAGGGCAGAGCATATGGTGCATGATGCACCGGCCAGGGTGCATCTTTTTACGCCTGGAATAACCTCTGGAATAATCTCTGGAGTTATTAAAATCTACAGATGTCAGGTTAACGGAGCTGGTAAGTAGTGATAATATTAAAAATTTAACAAATTAATTCGTTTTTAAGTTGTGTAAATTAAGAAGGTGACAGACGAGGATATTAGTCCCTGAAAGTCGCGAGGGTTTTAATTAGGAGCGAATTTTCTAGAAGAAGATAACATGATACTAGCCTGGGGAATCTTAGTAATTCAGTGAGTTAATCGAGGTTCATTAATATAATAGAAGTATCTAGAAACATATTTATTAAGTTATACTAACTTGTATTTTAGTATTTTTAGTGGTTTAATTTGTTTACAATTTTCAACAGCTTACACAAAGATCTAACGCAAACAGCTTGTTTTTAACATTTTGCAATATTTTGACACTCGAGAAAGTTTATGAACAATAATAATTAACATTTATTTATAGTTATTATTAGAAAATTGAAGTTCCATTTCGATAGTGTTAAATTTATCGTTTTATTTTATAGAGGTCTAATTAAAATAAGTTTACGGATATTGGATATGCAAGGTAATATAACATGCTACAGTCTGAATGTGTTCTTTCCTCTCATCAAATAAAGGAATAAAGTAAACTCCAGCAACACACTCATGAGATATAATATATTGTAAAAGTGTTGCGACACGATCAGGGCGCCTCAATTGCCTCAAATACTAGATTACCAGCTCCGCCTGGCATTGGTGTAGACGTAGTTCCAAGGGGTAAAAAAGTAGAGGGAGCAGTCTCCGTACTTATCACCCTGTACTTTATATCAAGGTGTTGAAGAGTGTTCCTACCGTTATCCCAAAGAGCAACATCTGCGGACACAATTCCTTCTTTTGCCAACATGTCCCTCCAGTGGTTGCACAATTTATTCCCAGCAATGTTTGCTGATTTTGAGTTGTTGATGAGGAACACATTTGGATCCGTTAAATCTAGAAAAATGTTTTCAGGGACTTGTCCTCCGATGATTTTTCCTCCAAAACAACGTTCAAAGGTTTTCCCTTTTTTGGTACTCAGTGTAAGGGAATCCTTGGTAACGTCTTCTCCTTTCATCTGGAAGCGGAACGAAGTCGTAGCCAGCAATTTGTTGGATTTGTCAAAAAACCTAGTCAAAAGGTTGAAATCCAAGTTTGCCAGCGCCTTCTTGGCTACTATTTCGAACTCAACAGCCATGGACTCTGGGTTGAATTTGAACGAATCGGACTTTCCCGCTTTGATCATGGGTATCCATACGTTGGCCTCAGAAGTGAGAATAGAATTGAGCAGACCGCAAGTATAACGAACTTCATCCTAGTAAGAATACTGAATAATTTATATCAATTCAACATTTTCTTAAAATCGTTTTGCAACGAGAATGTACATGACAGCGATGCATATTATTATCAACAAACAAGTGTAAAATTGAAATTAAAAAGCAGAACCAGTTTGTACGAGATCAACGGTAGGTACTCAAAAGTATTATAAATATTACAGTTCTAACGATGGAAGTACGTCGGTGAAAACTTATCAGCGGAAACTGCAGTCACTAAACAGTCACTAAAGCACTGAAACAAACAGTATCCTGAAGCAGGACACCGCGTATTGCATCCGGTGACTGTGAGTGTGGGGAGAAGGTATTTCCTCATTACCGTACGTGTTTTTAGAAGGAGATCAAACGATAATAACCTGAGTTAACTAGGTCAGCAGGATATAATAATCAAGTTTTCTTTGACAAGGAAATAGAATTACAGCAAAGCTTTAGTATAATGAGCTTCTTGGGGAGACGAAATACATGGTAAACTAATAAAGATTCTAGAAACTTCTAGAAAATTCCCGGTATAGAGTTTTATAGAATCCCATTTTATCACGTTTTGTGTCTTATTGTGTCTTATAATTGTTAGTTGTACTTTAATCACAACCCGAAGATATGTGAGATCTGATATTGTATTACATATTTCATTGTACCAACACGGTCTTCAGTGCTAATGTACAAGTTTTAAGTAGTTTTGAATTTTGGTCCAGTATTTTGGTTTTAGCGGTTAATTTATTCGAACATCTAACGGAAAAAATAGCCATTATTTCGACACTGATCGTGAGAGTTATAGAACAAATCGACAAGTCACTATCATTATTAATTGAACCGCCATTTCAATTGATTTAACTTTATCTTTAGTAATGGTCTAAGATTAGATCGTAAATACGCTAAGTTATACCCGAGCTTAACAGTCCAAAGTGTTCTTTTTTGCACAAGCAACGTCCTAGCCTCGTGAGGTAAAATTTGTACAATTTTGAAGTTTAATTATATAGTTATATTAATACTTATTATTGATAATTGTATTAGTACTGATTGTACGAGTTGCAGTTGTGTGTCTTATGATACTTGGGACGATATAGGAAACAAATGAATAATCAAGTTATGAAAATATAAAAAGGCGTGAAAATTATTCTGTATTCACCAATTATTTTTTAGAGCGATTTTCACTCAATGAAACAGTCATATTTTAATCACAAAAATAATGAGTTTTGAGTTTCTGCTTTGCCAATTGTTTATTGTTTTTTAATGCAATGATATTTTATTCTACACGGTAGAATAAAATTTCCAGATACACAGACGGACCCACCAATAATAACCACAAATAGTATTAGTGCACTCGCTAATCACTAATAGTAATAGTGCACTCGCTGACACGCAGAGAGGCAGTCATTGTAACGAAGTCAAACATCGTACTTCATCGGTTCGTCAACATCATAATATCTCATCTTGTTTTTTCTCAATCTTCTGTACAAATTGCTTTCGGATAAAGAGTTTTTCAGGCAATCAAGGAGTTTTACCGTCGTTGAGATAATTCTCAACAGGACATCCAGTGAAGAAATGATCTTGAGGACATCCAGCACCAAGCACAAAGAATTTTCTCAGACAGACATCATCCGGACATCCCGTGAGTTTTTCTCTTGAATTGGAGCCGAGGAGGTGGCATTTCTTCTTCCTGGCCAGTGACAGAGAGCAGATCTGTTCGGAGGTAGGTTGAGTTTGTCCACACGAGAGTTCTCGGCAGGCTCGAGCAAGAGCTCCATCACAAGCATTTTCAAATTCAGCACACTGAGGGGCGGCTTCTTCGCATTCCGAGATTACCGGAGAAATGGAGCAGTCCTGATTTCTGCTGTTTTGATTTCCGATCTGCCAGTTTAATCGTCTACCTCGGCTGTTCTCAAAACAGAGCCCCATCTCATTTCCAGTTCGCTCGAACAGTTCCACGTGAGCCAGCATGTATCCGTCATAGTGGACAACGAACGGGAAACCTCCAGGTCTACAGTCCACAGTCAGATGGAGATTTGTGAGAGACATCACACATCCCGTATCCGCGATCGTCTTTTCCTCGCCTCTGTATACTTCAACTTTTCTCCTCCATAATTTATCATCCACCCCCGGACTATCTCGAAAGCTTTAGATCCCACGTAGACTGCCATAGCCCTGCACGACTTCTTGCCATCGAACTTGTCGTATGCTCCGTAGATAAACCATGAGGGAGAGCCAAAACTAGCGGCTAGCACGTGGTAGCACTTGAGGTCGTAGTGTTCAGATTTCTTGTCAAACGTGTCGATGACTCCATTAGGATAGACACTGCAGATGTCACCGGAGCTAGCTACAGGTGCCTCTGTTGCTTCAAGTAGTTCCAAGTTTTGGATGCCCTCGCTCGTAGCATAGTAGGTGATCGGTTCGTACGTTGTTGTGGCTGTCTCCACGTTTATTATTCTGAACTGGATGTCAAGCTGTTCAACTGTGTTCCCGCCCTTATCCGAAAAAACAAGTTCTGCGGAGACAATGTTCTTCTTGGCTATCAGGTTTCTCCAAGGGCTGCAACCTTTGTTTCCAGCAAAGTTGGGAGATCTTGCCTTGTTGATAACGTACACCGCCGGATCCATCAGGTCTTGGAAAATGTTCCCAGGGACCTGCCCTCTGAGGACACGTCTATCGTAGCAGTACTTCAGTACGTTCCCGTTCCTTGCGCCAATCCTAAGTAGGTTCTTTATAACCTTCTTCCCCTTCATCTGGTATAGGAATGAGGTCACACCCACTAGCCTGTTGTTTTCGTCGAACACCCTTGCGGCCACATTAAAGTCCAAGTCCTCCAGTGTTGCTTTTGGCACGATCCCGAACTCGAAGACCATGGACTCGGGGTCGAACTTGAATTTATCGGTGTCCCCTACTTTCAGAGGTTTCCATATTCCAGCCTCGGAGGTGACGTAGAGGGCTAAAAGCACCACTGGCAGTAGGTACTTCATCCTAGGGTAATGAGTTTATTTATTTTATAAAAGTAAGGAACTATAAACTACTATTAAATTATGGAAAGATGCAAAAAAACCGAAGACTACATCAACAGTTATCATTTGAAAATAGATCAGCAAACAAAAATGACTAAACATTGTCATCAGAGAAAAGCAAAGGTATACTAAGCAGACCGTCGAAAATTAACACCTGACGTCCGTACATATATTGATTAGGAGGCAGTAAAACAGCGGGCTTCGATGTACAATATCGTATAATATATTCGGGAAAATCTTGTACCAACAACTTTAAGATAAGGTAACCGCTGTGATCTCTGAATTACGCCAACTAAACGTTCGACAACTGAGTCTGACGTGCATTTTCACGCGCCAGGAACCAACGCATATAATATTTTATATTCGTATTATAAAGCACTCGTGATACTGTTATATTTATATATTATTATATTATATCTGTTTAAACTAATCATCAACCATGGGTATTCAACTTAATAATACGGCTGCAGGGAACTTACTATGCCAAGATAGAGCTCAGAATGATATTCAAAATAACTGAAAGTTATGTAAATAATATTTTTGTATAAATAATATGACAACACATAGGATATCACCGAATAAAAGGAGACATTTACAAAGCCGGCGGAAAAGAACAGAATATCGAGGGAGTGAAGGGACCCAAAGGAATGTAATACAGATAGAGTTAATGTTATCTTATCCCTATATCTTATACACGTAAGGAAAGTATGACACCAATAAGTATGACACCAATAATCAAATATAATTTGTGGGGGTTCTAAGGCGGCCCGGGGTTGGCATATAAACCGTTTTAAAAGTAGGCGGATACCCTCAAAGTGATTCGTTAATGACAGGCACGTATTAGCACCGAAACCTAAGATTATCTGCGTCAATACGTCACATATAAAGTCATATAATGCCGCGTAGAGATAGAACCTAGAATTGAGAAAATAAATGCCAGTGGAATCATAGTAGAAGAGAATTAAAAATAGCGCGGCTTTAATTGAACTCTATCAACGGTCAGTGCTGGAACATTAGAAATTTCCCAATTCTACTAGAATAGAGAAATTAGGTTAATCTGCGATGAAAGTACCTACTTAGTTAACAGCTAGGAACTGAACCTAAAACTTTGGGTCATATTATACTGAGTGCCTTAATCTTATTTAACGTTCATCCATACTTTCAAGTGCCCGTAATTATAAAAGAAGGCCAAAGGACGGAGTTGAAATATTCTGGTGAAATTTAAACCGGGAGTGGAATGAAAATTGGTGTTGAAATCGTTACACCAATTTATGAATTATGCCAGTATACCAGTAAATGAGTAACACCAAACGGTAACTGAGTAACACCAAACAGGGAGTGTTATTCTATATCTGAATCATTATCACAAGAAGTCAGAACCGAACTGTTTACTGACGGAAGACAGAGTAATCAATATTTTAAAACTTAGCACGGTTAATGTTATTGAATGATTATAAAAAGGGTTTTACAGGTGGTGCACAATATAAATTATCAGAAATATACGACTGAAGTTGTCTACCGAGAATAAAGATTTACCGGCATTACATTACATCGTTATTGACAAAGAAATAACGCGGATTTTAATTTACCGACTGGATCCTAAGAAAGAGACGTAAATAAAAAATATGTTTAATAAAAGCAAAAACTTCAATGGATGGTTACCGAAATGGGTGCCACAGGTCTAGCATGAAATATTTATCTATTACTTGCACTTGTGTCGTTCTGTTATTAAAAAAAATTATTAAAACTAAAAATATGTTTATGTATGCACTTACATTAAAATAGGTAGTTAAAGAAGTTGCGAGAAGTGGCTGATGAAAAATGTTCCCCCAAAATACCTACTCAAAAAATATCAATCGATGCCAAATTTTCGAGTACATTGTTTACTCTGGAGTTGGGCCAACACGGAACTTAAAGAGAGACGAAGGGCAATATTGAAACAACACTTCATTCTGGCGAAAGTCTAAACCGGTAGTAGAATGAAACAGATACATCAAATGAAATAGGCCTGCGATTAGAAACTTCTAGAGTTCTAGTAAGAATAATAAAATATGCCAGTATACTGTTTTACAGTTTTACAAAAATAGATCTATAATATTACAATGAAGATAATGTCAGATCTGAGATCAGCGGTACTAAAACAAAATTTAAAAACCTAAAAGAAATCCGTTTCCAGTTTATGTGTTCTAATAGAAACAATACCGGTTATTGAGGAGGGTGCAAATCGATCAAGCCAATAGCTTCCATAAAACATAATATATAATATATATATATTATGCGAATGGCAGGAACAATGAAAACCGGGAGCGTAATTCTGCATCAGAAGTATTACCGGCAAGGCCCAAGAGTGAGGAATGAGGAGTGAGGTGTTAGTGGTTACTAGCTGTTACTGGCTGTTACTGGCTGGACATGAGAGTTATTTGAATAATAAGTGTTTTAAAAGTTGGCGTGGTAAACCCCACTGTATGCCAGCCGGCAGGGTATGCTGAGTTGCTGGTGTCAAATAAAAGATCATCACAATCCGGCAGAAGTTGTAGCCAGGTAGGATTAGCGGAGGATATAAGCGGAGGATTAGACTGCATATCAGTATTATATCGATGAGAACGCAGCAAAGAAACAGGACGGTTTATAATTTATGAACTGAATCCTGAGAAAGGGTCGTAAATTTAAAACATTACAATACTTAATGTATTGTTATATATAATTAATTCAATAGGTTCCGAGCGACTGTAAAACGCGGGGCATTATAAATTTAGCTTGGCAGTATACTAGTATATATATAATGAACCAACACCATTTTATTTTTAACACTCTAAAGTGTTAAACACGGCCCACACGGAGTCTACTAAAATACTATAAAATATTCACACTTAACAATGTTAAACGCTAACAAGGAACACTGGAAGTACGGGATGAACAAATGAAATGTTATTAGTCAACGTCAGCAAGATCACGGGTAATTATAAACATCACGACTCACGACTTCACAGGACGGAAGAGACAGGTATCAACACGAAATACTGAGAGCCAGCCTTAATGATCGGTTTAAGACGCATATTTAAAGTTAAAGTCGGCCAAATCTCCACAAAGGCGACACTGAAGAGGCGGCCATCACTAAACGATTATCTTGACAAGTTGTTTTTTTGAGTGGGAAAACAAATGGCCTGCTTGATTGCTTGAAGAAGATACACTTTAGGATAGTGAGATCAGAGTGAAAATGTGAGAACAGTGTGCGGTCTTAGTCTTTCTAGAGTAAAAAAGCTGCGGCAATAGGTAGGTCAAGCTGCTTAACAAGAGGTTCACAAATTACAAATAATAACCGATTTATGAATTGTCATTCAAATTTGGAAAGACTGCTGGCGCCGATAAACACATTTATATGATAGTTATGGTATAAGATTAGCAACCAAAACGACTTGTTATTCAAGATTATACGAAAAGCCACCGACGAAGCGAAAGGGCGAGGGAAATGAGAAACTAAAGTTCAAAGAATTGTCAACACTGAAAGTGCAACGGCAAAATGAGTTATATTTAACATACCACTTTTTGAGGCTTCAAAACGACCAGAGGAATGCTCATTTCACCACGTACGGCTTTAAAAAACGCTGAGGTAGGAACACGCACGGTAGTGTTAAATCATCTTTCTGGAATATTCATCCTGTCTGGTATGTGGTCGGGAGGTGAAGATAGATATATTTGCACCTCAAACTTCAAAGACATATGATGAAATCTAAAATTTACACCAAGTGAAAATGTGGCTCACATTTTAACAGTACACGCCCGCGAGGGCGGTGTTATTAGGGTTAAATAATTACCCTAATTTAGGGGAAATTATCCAATTTTCCTGAACCTTTTTTGAGTATTAACAACTGTAAAATGTGTAAATAAAGTCAAACCTCTCGATACCCGGGCTCTTCTTTTCTCCCAAACTTTAAATTAATTAGCTAGTTTTGTTTTGGAAGAAACGTGATTTGTCATAGGTTATTTCGCATTTGATGGTGATCTGAGTACAGATTCCATCGCAATCTGACGCAATTTGAGAGGCTTTGGACTGAGAAAAGACAGACTCTAATTATGTTTATTCCGTCTAGCTTTAATCTAATTTCACCACCAATCTTCGAACAATGACCAGTGATTGTCTATTATCTCATTCTTCAGTCTTCAGTCTAGTTTCATGGTCAGCTGCAGCTGTTGTTACTTACCAAATCATAATACACGAGTACCTTATCAGCAGCAAGCTAGCCACTTCACTGAACTCCCTAATTAAAAACGAGTGATCTGTTGATGAAAATCAGTTCACAGTTTACTTTTTCAGTTTTTCCACGCTCCGTTTTTAAACTCCGTTTCTAAACTCACTTATAAGTTCAATGAATAATAATTAATGATAAAATTAATATAAGAAATTAAATTACTTAGCACTTCTAAGCTAACAGTCGGACTAGCAATAAATTGTACGTGACTCATAAGTAATAGGTAGACGGTATCATAAATACCTCCAATATTTGGTCATATATAGTAGCGTTGAAGGTACCAAATAGTTTAATAATTATCTTGGTATTTTGCGTCACGTCTCAGACTTTCAGGTATGAATATTTTCCTATTAGACTGACTATACTCTCTTGTAAGACTACTGACGTGCGTAGCCACATAAATGCTCCCCATCCTATTTTACTATGTGTTAAAACTAGATATTTTACTAAGTATTTTACTTTGATACACATTAAAAAATTGTATACGTTTCTAAAGAAATTATATTGGTAGGATCTAAGTAACAACTTACAATGTTGACCCAAGCCAGTACCCCAACATTGTTACTGGCTTATTTTCACGGAGGCTGTGAATCTGTGGACATATTGACAAGGAAGCCATCTCGGGGGGAAGGGAAGCCTAGATGTTCACCTCGTACAGCCCATTCTCAATGTCACATACTTGCAAAGGTTCGGAGACCTCAAATAACTAGCTCTCTCCGATGAGAGGTCTGGCAGATACCCGTGCCCAGACTGCGTCGCCTCCCCCCTGCGCACGCCCATGTTTCCAGTGACCCTCCACGCGTGACCCAGGGTTTGGTATGCACAGTAGCAACTGAACACTATAATATACACACAATACTATTATCTTCTATTACTAATATTATCTTAGAGAATTTTAAACTTATTATTATTAACATTGTAAATGTAACCGCTTAACTCCAGCCGAACATTATAATATTAGTTTACGATTATTTGCATTTGAGATTCTGCGATTAAATTTATTTTGTTGATTGTAATGTTATGATATTGCATAATTTATTGTAAATGTAATATATGTTTCAGAAAATTATGTAATGTAACGTGATGGAGGTTCTTTAAGCGGGAAATTCCAGTCCAAACCCTGGAAACATGACATAAAGGATTTGTTTTACTTGTTGCATGAAAAGCACTAATACACACAATACTATTATAAATTATAGTATCAAATAACTTTAAAGTTTAAACCTATTATTATTAACGTTATAAATTTAACATTTTATTTTCTGCGCTTTTCAAACTCACTGTACCGTGATGAATTATTGATATAAAAATAAAATTTGTTTTGTTATTTTGCCGGTACTAGCAAGTACAAATATTTTACCGTATTATAGAGACATCATATTGGAATGTGGTGGTGAGTGACCACGTTCTAAAATTGGAGGTACTTGCTAATTATAGCGGGTACTTATTTACTAAAGCATTATATTTATATAGTCCGATATAAATACAATCCAATATTCGTAAGACAGATTCTTTTTGTTGACAGAACATTAATTACACTAATCTCAATAAGTACATAACTAATAGGGTCAGTAATCATAATTTAGTTACTGATTACTAATACGCTAGTAATAATTTGACAAGCTGAACTCTTTTACAATACAGTTAGTAGTCCAGCAGACTAATTGATGTTCACTGATACTTACGGAGACAGACAAATATGTAAATATTACTAATCGGCACTTACCAAACCTAATCAATACTAACTTTAACTTACCAAGACAGACTAATTAATACTAACATTGACTTACTAAAACAGACTAATTAATACCAACATTGACTTACTAAAACAGACTAATTAATACCAACATTGACTTACTAAAACAGACTAATTAATACCAACATTGACTTACTAAAACATACTAATTAATACCAACATTGACTTACTAAAACAGACTAATTAATACCAACATTGACTTACTAAAACAGACTAATTAATACCAACATTGATTTACTAAAACAGACTAATTAATACCAACATTGACTTACTAAAACAGACTAATTAATACCAACATTGACTTACTAAAACAGACTAATTAATACCAACATTGACTTACTAAAACAGACTAATTAATACCAACATTGACTTACTAAAACAGACTAATTAATACTAACATTGACTTACTAAAACAGACTAATTAATACCAACATTGACTTACCGACGCTCCAAGGACGGTGAAGACCACGCAGGAGTCTTTAGAGAATATGGGTTTGGAAGCCGCTCCATTCTGTATAGCTTCTAGTGCCTCCATGTTAATCTAGAGAGATAACGGAGTGGTTTAATTTTTGAGAACATCTTTACAAGTAGAGGTTTTAGAAACGAATAACAATATTAAAGAATTTAAAGAAATGCTTGTGTCATGCTGATAAATTCTTACAGTATAAACTGCAGGTAAGATAAGCAAAATTAACAATACTGCAAAGGGATATAAAAGTCAAAACGACACAAATTACCCTTCACTCACAACTTTATGGTTTCAGTAAACTTATAACAGGGAGAACACGTACGACAAATTGGTTTGTTTAAATCCCTTGGCGGAGGGTGGCAATGCATAATTAAATAATAAATAAATTCTAGTATTTACACGCTTCAAAATTAAAGGCATACCCAAGAAACACGGACTAACGAAAGATATCAATACCTATATTGAAATAGAAAATAGAAGCAAAATATGTGATTGCACAGATTGCTGTGAAAAAAAGCCAAAAGGTGGGAATAAAATCTAGCTTTCTTGATACGATAATAAATAAATTAAAAATTCGATGATGGTTTTTGTTCATCAATTATTCAAATTACTGAAGTCAATAGTCATGCAAATATATTTCCGAACGTCACAGTATGATTTATCAAAACGTTGATCAAACCGCTCAGGTCTCTCCTATAGAAATTCTCAATTTAAACTGCCGAGGGTAACAAGTAACATAAACAATCCAAATATATTATATGCTATTTCACAGATAAAATACACAAAATACGAATTATATGGGCCATTTCACAGATACAATACACAAAATAAGAATATGCCATTTGACGGAGGTACGTTCAAATAAAATGGGTCCAGTAAGTGAAATAAAACACCCCGCCACTAACAGGCCAGTTTTTATCACCAGCAATAAACACAATAGCTTGCTAATTACTTCGGAGGCGGGGTACAATGCCTCCCAGGTATTAGCCTCAAGGCAGCTGCCAAACGTTAAGCACCTGTGTACAGTGGCTATCGTCTAGCTCTTTTCAGCTGACAAAAGTTTGTGAAATAGCTGTTAACTGGTTCCCTGGGCTGGGTCCATTGTGCTTCGAGAATTTCTTACAGTTAACCAGTAAGTAGCGGGGACAAAGAACTCGAACAAAACATTTAGGGAGAAAAACATTCATGAAAAAATGTTTAAAAGTGACAAAGCAGGGAGTGCGATCACGTGTTCACCCGGACAACCATATCACCCAGGCAACTATATCACCCAGACAACCATATTATCGCAGGACAATAGTGGGTCGCGTGTGTTGTTGTAAGGTTATTATAACAATATAACGCTATGGTGGGTTGTGGTCAACATAAAGCATATATTTCTTAAGAAGGAAGGGTCAGCCATAGCCGCATAGCGTTTCAGTGCTACTTGTAACAATAACAGTCAGATATTATATACTCCAATCAATACTACGGCCACAACTCATGTTATTATCAGTATTATACAGTTAGCTTTAGAGTAATATCTGACGACTATTATGATGCTAGAGATGCTGGATCATTTCCTAAGTAACCGAACATTTACTGAAGAGAGGATACCTTGCACATGTAATTAAAGAACCCAACAATGGTGATATAAAATGCTATGAACTGACAAGATTGCAGTATTTAGTAACGATCACGATGACAACATTTATAACTGTGCTGAGATACCCACCTGTTTGGAAGTGTGCATGGTAACCATGGTAACACTGAGCTCTGATACACATCACTGATGACGCATTCCTTATCTTAGAAAGGTATAGTAATGATAAATATTGTGTTTAGTAAGTATCATGTTTCAAATTGTGTTATACAAACATGACAGAAAGATAAATATTAGGGTTCATGTGATGGAGCACTGGTTCTACTGAAGCAACTGCTTATCTTAGTTTTTATTTTACTTCAGTATTCAGAATATTGGTATTTGGCAGCCCTGTTGTTTAAATGACTTACAGAATATATATTGAATGCCAGGAGGGATTTCTGAAGTTCTACTCTATTCCCCAAATCGTGTTATATACATATTATGTATTGTTACCTCAACAGATTTATTAGACAGAGCATCAAAACATCAAATATTGAGTAGGAATCATCGCCAATTTCACGATAAACCTTTTTATTTGATTTGCAAAGAATCAATAAAACTCATGATAAATGACAAAGATGTTTTTCTATTCTTGCCGTTGTCGCCATTTTCACCATGACAAACTATTCAGAAAATTACAAATAAGTCGTCAGTGGCAACAAAAATTGTGAACAAAAGCATGCCTTTATTGCCATGAAGAAATTCACAGGATTATACATATAACACAAATCAATGATGGATCCAAACAATTCATAAGACACATAATTTGATTAATAAATGACATGCAATTCATTGACGTACTAATAACTCACATAAGCTGGCCACTGGCCCAAACTTTATGCAGTCATAAGATAATATTATGTTAATTATAAGAGAATACCTGTTCAACTCTTCTTCATGCTACTTTACAGATTCATAAAATGTTTTTTTTTTAATGTTTTTTAAGTATACAATGAATATAATACACTCACCTCAAGGGAGATCATAGTTCTTCTTTTTTACAGAAAACTTCAGATGTAATGGTGGCAAAAAGAATGCTCAGAAATATAACAGAAAATCACACAGTGGTACAAAATTGTTTCTTAAAAGCTCGCTAGATAGAAAATAGTGAAATCTAAACCATTGATAGGCTCAAAGAACATGAATGTAGCTTTATGTCCATAGAGATTCTAATGCTACTGTACAAATGATTTAGTAACTTAGAGTAAACAATTATAAATACTGTGGCAGATTTTGATACCATTATGATTTAAATACTAAGCAAAGGATAATCTGACTGCTTTGAGCAACCAAATTATTCCCCCAAATGTTTAAAATTAACGATTTTCTCCCATTTTTGTTTTTCAACCCAGTATAGGAACTATTAGAATCTATAAGCTACAACAAAATAGTTTAAAGCATCTTTTTTGCTGTGAATTTCCTATATTAGAGTTTATCATATGTATTGATTGAATAATTGGTAATAAATTTAACTTTTGTTCAATCAACTTTTGTTTTATTACTTTTTGCCAATGTAATATATCACAAACAAACCTTTTTCCAGGTATGAAAAAGCTTAAAACATTGGACAAAATAGAATAAACTAATTAATCCATCAAATAAATCTATCTAAGTCCTGAAACTTACTAACTTGTACTTGAAAAGGTCTCCTTTTAATCGTTGAAGTGGCCTGCACCAATGTACCCCAGTACCCTGTCTGTTGCTTGTTGCTCTGCTTCCATTGTGATATTAGCCTCATTCTCTAGGGCAGTACATGATAACCAGTTCTTGCGAGGTCTGCCTCTAGACTTTTTGCCATTCTTTGTGATCCAGTGCAGAAGATAGTTGGATATTTTCTCTTCTGGCATCCTCAACACATAACCAAACCATCTGAGCCTAGCTGCTTGTACACAAAAGTATCAACAGGGGCGTTGTTGGTATGCTTGAGTACATCAGCGTTAGATACACGATAGCAGTGGCGTAACGAAGGGACCCGCTGAATTGTCGTTTGAATGTGGGACAATTTTGAAAAAAGTAACTTAAGTACTAGCAAAACTGCACATTTTGCTCTAGAAACATATCTTTTTAGAGATTTTACTGGCGTATCCGCTAAAATCACATAATTTGTCCAATTTTATCTTTCCACTTTATGAGGTGGAGGAGGCTCCAACATGCAACGTTACACCATTTGATTTTCAGGATTCTTCTTTGACACATCTTTGACGGAACCAGTGGCGTAACAAAGGGCCCCGCCGACCTTGCTTTACTGGGCGGCGCTCAGCCTGTCATTCCGCCTAATCTCATATTGTTTATGAACATGATAGCCTGAGGTTCCCAGGTAAACTCCGCTGTGCGGGGGCGCCAAATCATCGTTTCAATGTGGGACAATTTGGAAAGACTTGACTACGGTATTAAGATGATGATGAAAATCTAAATAATATAGGCTACAATGGGCATTTTAGTAACAGATAGTATGATATGTTTATTGCTCTGATGTATGCAATGAAATCACAATGGTTGTTATCAATCTATCTGAAAACGTATATAATTTGTAATGCAATACATTATAGAATAAATGCAATTAGAAATATCAATAACAGTTCCTATCTTACTAGAAAGATTAACTGAAAACTATACTAGGAAAAGCTAAGCACAGTTACAAAGTGTAACACTCTACTCACCACAGTAGAGTTCAGGGTGATCTTGCTAAAGGGGAAAGATTGGTTAGAACATGATAGATCTGAAATTTTTTTAAATAAATAAAATCCCTAAAAAATATTTACACCCCAGGCCCAAGTTAAAAATATAAATACTTTATTTCAAAAACACTATCAAATAAGGTGGTTGATCAGTCACTTGTGTCATTACGAGGACGTCGTTATATCAAGTCAAAACATTCTACGGTATTAGCAATTAGCAAAACTGCGCATTTTGCTCTAGAAATACACTTTTTAAGAGATTTTACACTTTACAGGTGTTACCTGAAAACACTTTGTCCAGTTTCAGAACAGCCTATCAAATAATCAGTCAAGCTCGAAAGCTGCGACAATCAGAGAAGTTCAGCTCAGTCTTCATTAGTCCAGACTGCTTTTTGGAGGATCGAGTTAAGCACAGACTTCTTGTTCGAAACCTGCATTATAAGAAGAAAGAATCTGAGCCAAACAAGCACCACTACATCAAAGGAGGGACAATTCATACTGAATTCATACTAAATTAGGAAGTTTCCAAAAGAGAGCTATTAAATGGATTCTGTCTGAAGAGGGCCGCAGTTATCCACCTGAGCAATATGTCAAAAAGTGCAAGCTTGTCGACATTCTCCCTTTGTCTCAAAAGTTTGACTTGAATGATCTTATTTTTTTCCACAAAGTTCTTACCAATTTAATTCCTGTATCGCTGCCTCACTATCTCTCTTTATATCAGGGCACTTCTCGACTAAGACGTTGCCACCTCGACAGTCTGTCTATTGTGTCATCAATTTTACCTAAGTTAAGTCAGAATTCACACACCACATGTACCTCAAATAGCCCACTGGCAAAATCATTTTTCTACAGAACCCATATACTGTGGAATGGACTCCCTTTACAGGTAAGACAGATTGTGTCTACTAGTCTTTTCAAAGCTGAGGTCACTAAGCATCTCTGGAAATGTTTATTGGATAGTGAAACAACAGTCTAGCCTAGTCTCTTTGCTCCCCATATTATTATTATTTTTTTTTTATTAATTTTTTTATCTACCTTCCTATACTTTCAACATCATATCACACTTCACCCGCACACCTTCTCACACATTAATGACCATTTCAGACCTGTATCTAATGTATCTGGAATTTGACGTATTGAAATACCAATTTTGACTCTATATCCACAGTTATTTTTTTTTTTTTGCAATGGTAAAATTATTAAAACAATATACACATAATATAGCAATGACCCTATATAAAATCAACCCTTAAAGAATTCAAAAAATATCCACAGTTATTCACCATGGATTTGTTTGTTATTAAATAGTTTTTCATAAATTTTTGGATTTAGATTAATTCGATGTAATGGGTCCAAGTTACTGCGGACATAGTTCACTATGTGTTTACCGTGTTTGGGTGCCCATGCCATCATATTTTACAAATGGGGGCGATATTTTGAACGATTCTATTTTATATTCATCTATTGCTGTACTCTGTAAAATTTGAAAAGTATTTAATTTTTTTAAAAAAAAAGTTTGGCTTTTACGAAAGTGTATTTAAAAAATAATACATGTGTTGAGCTATTTTATTAGGGACGATAGTGTTCGTATAAGGATAAAGTAAAGTAGAGTATTTGTCAGATGAGGTTTAAATTCCATTGTAAAGTTGCCGTTCTACACAGTGTGGCACCCAAATAAAGTGAATAAATTATTTAAACCCACATTGTTTGCTACACGTTGTATACGTTTTATCTTTATTTGGGCCGCTGCGCGCTTCGCATTGCTCTATTCAAAGCCCTTGCGCTTGGAGTAGTGTTTGTAAAAAGGCACGCCCGCAGTGGTATAAAAGCACCTGGTTAAATGAACGCTTCGAGCGCAAAAATAGGTATACACAAAAGAGGACAGTGGTTTCAACACATTGTTGGTCCTGAAACAAATCTTTTCGAACTTTCGAATGATAGAAACGATCAAACAACTGGATAAATAAAATAAAAGACAATTATGAACATATGTTCATAATTGTCTTTTATTTTATTTATATAAAAATTTATATAAAAATTTATATAAACATTTTTGAAACCCCTAGGGGTTTCAAAAATTTTGAATTTTTTTAAAAAGTAATACATATTTAATAATGTCAAACACAAAACAAAATACACAAATAATTTTAAATAATTTTAAATAATTTTTAAAATAATCACAAAAATGTATATACTATCACCATTGCTTTTAGCTTGCCTACATTGGGGACCCCAGGCTATAATGTTCATTTAATTCACCTTGACATACGTTGCATGCCACTTTTCTGTTTTGGCGTGCGCCGCCGAAGGTGGAAAATATATCTCTGTTATTTGGGATACGTAACATGTATCAAATTTTACCTAACCATCTGCTTTCGCGCCACTGCAGGCGCGCTTGTTTCGGAAGGCGGGTGCGCGCCACTGCAATTGTTCAAATTAACGGCGCGCAATATTTCGTGAAATTTAAACCAGTATTATTAATATTACGCGACGACTGTCAATTAGAAAAAGCGCAAGAAGCTCAAAAGAAGCAATCAATGATACAATTCTCTTTGTGAATATAAATATTTTTGATTTTAGTTCATGGTGAATATACTGAATTTTTGAAGGTTTCATTTTATAGGGTCGTTGTGATATTAAGTGTATATGATATTAAGAGTTTAAATTCCCAAATAGTCAGACTGAGCAGGTTGAGCTGTAGTAAAACACAGTACTGAGGTGTTAAAACATTTTCATTACTATCTTCAGTAACATCCTGAATCAGAAACTCGGTTAATATCAGCTCCTACAAAGTGTAACATTGGAAATGATCAAATGACACAACTAAAAACGATACCTATGAATATTTTTAAAAACATGACTTTTGTGCCCCAATGCAATGGAATTAAACCTTTAAGATAAATCCAATAATGGAATCCCAAACGGGTCCACGGCATTGAGCCCCAATGGACGTATAGTTCTTAGTTTCTGAATATAACGGTGTTCATCCACTTCTAGAGTTCTTGGGCTACTATTACTGAGAATTGACACTTTATAAGCCTGGTTGAAATTGTCACGTTGTTTCATGTTATGAACTTCTACAAGGTGTTTACCCAAGCTGAATCCGTCGTCGTTTTCTTCAGGGACAAACGTATTGTCCGAAATGAGCTTGTAGTAATGGGCGCGATGTTCGTTTACTCGTGCCCTTAGGGGCTTCACCGTTCTTCCTACATAACACATGTTACAAAGTTGGCAACTGAAGATGTATACAACATTGTAGCTGACACATGTACCAGACACTGCTTTGGCTCGCTGTCCATTGACTGTTATTGATGGATGTGGAGATATGATGTTACAGGTACCGCAGTGTCTGCCCCCACATGGTCTTGTGTGAGGTTGGGTTAAGTCATCCGCAAACTGTTTTGCTTTGACTAACTTCCTTCTAAATGATGTTCCAGTACGTCTGACGAATTTGAAGATAGGGCGTGATGTACCGGCTCTAGATGATATTGGGGAGCCTGTGGTGTTTCCACTTGTATGGGAACCAGATAGTCCTGAGAAGCTCCTGGTTCTACTGAGTTCTGGTTCCAATCTTTTTACCGATTCTACTAACTCTTGATCGCTGCTAAATGTTGAAATAACGCGGACTGCTGGTTCTGGAGACTTTGGGACCAGGACACTGCTGTTTGAGTTGTCCAGTGGATTGAGGCATCTTTCAAAGCCTTTGACTTTTTCACTGATGTTATCTACCATAGTTTTAGGGTAGTTGGATTGGAAGAAAAAGGTTTTTAATTCATCAATTTGTTTTCGGAGTCTGTCGTTATCATTGATGATTCGCCGGAGTCTCAGGCATGCACTATAGACTATGCTGCTGAATGTATGGTTCGGGTGGTGGGAACCGAAGTACAGGTAAGAGCGAGCATCAGTCTCTTTAACATGGAGGTCTGTCTGAAGATCACCTGCGGTGTCGAAACAAAATTCTATGTCTAAGAACGCCACATAAACATTGTTATCTTCTATGATGTTCTCATCAATGTGGAGGCCAAGTTCTGCTAGCCTTGTATTGACAGTCGCGATGAATTTTAAAAACTGTCTTTTCGTACCATGGAATACTTCACAGCCGTCGTCTATGTATCTCTTGACCGATTTTACAGGTTCCATTAGTTCCGTGTCTGAATAGACTTGCTCACGCATGACATGGTATACTGCTATGTTTGCAAGTTGTACACAGATACTGCCTCCTGTCGGTACTCCTCGTTTTTGTCTGTACCACTCTCCGTTAAATTTGCCTATAGACGACTCATAGCTGAGTTCAACACTTCTTATCAACCACTCCTTAAATTTGGCGGACCATTCTGGTCTCTTTTCTTGAGATGATATTGTTTAAAGTAAAGTAAAGTAAAGTTACAATAGATTTCTATAGTCGCCTTGAAAGCACTGAAAATGAACTTCTCTCCGCTGCATTTCACAAGCAGATTATGCTGGGCCTTCCTTGGTATACCAACATCTCCAATCTTGTCACCAAGAGTTAAATTGTATTTAACTTAAGTTATTGCAGGATTACTACTATTGTGTATTGTGTATTCAATAATTACTACTTTTGACCGATTATATTTAACTTTGTTAACTGTTTTTAATGACGAAGATTGTGACTTGTTCACAGCTCTGCTAATGTAGTAATTAGGAAGAATGTTTTCGAAAGTTGTGATGATGTTAATGTAATTATTCTTGATTTGATTTGATTTTTTATTCTCAAACAGCCACAACATTAATGTGGCTCTTTGTGTTGATTCAGCCAAATTAATTATGTCATTAACATGTTTATTTTTTAGTCTTGTTAGTTGTCATCAGGCAACACAGTATGCAACTTACATTGCGATACTATATCAAAATAATGTCAGTATAATTTTGCATGACTGAAATGTAGCGCTTGTTTCAGTGGCATAACGTTGCCTGTTGGCAAGTTTTTCAAAATTGTCCCACATTCAAACGACGATTTCAATGTGGGACAATATCTCTATATATATCTTTATTCTTTGAAATTTGTGTGCAATTCTGACAAGAATTACTTGAGTTATGAAAGGGTTGCGTGTGGGCAGTTACTTCTGGGCCACCATGTATATTTTAATGGCTTATTAGTTATTAGTCTTCTTTTCTTTTTTAACAAGCAGTAATAAATGTTTGTTACAGTCAACGAATTATGCAGTTTAGACTTAATTTTCTTGCTAGTCATAATTTCAAGACGTAATAAAATTCCAATTTGGTAGTTGATAGTACATTTTGACCCATAATTCATGCTTCTATGAGGTCTTCTGTCACCAGGATGTACGAAATTGAACACCCTGCTCTTGTACGACTGAGAGAGATTGAAAGGTATCTAGACGATGATATAGCCTCCAAAGATATGGCAGATTTGAAGGTGACAATTTATATTGTCGAACATGAATGTTTCCAAAAGGAACTCAGAGAAAAGAATGATAAAGCTGTCCAGTTATTTGAATTCCTGATGGCAAGAAAGGTAGCAACAAAAAGGAAAGAGCTTGAAGAAGAAGAAAGAAGGGCAGAGGAATTGAAAAAGGCATTAGAGGAGGCAGAAAAGGAAGTGCTGAGACAGCAGGACGGAGGGGAGGAGGCCCTAAGGAATGCCATCAAGACCCGAAGTGATGCTACAATCAGGTTGGTGAGTCAGTGCCCCAGGTTACGAATACTTAGAGCTCTGAATGGGATAGAAGGGGAGTTGATTGCAGAAGCAATAGAGGATGCTAGAAAAGTAAGAGAGGAGGAAGAGCGACAGAGAAGATTTGAGAAGGATCAAGCTGAGAGATCAGCTTATTGTAAACAGCTTTTAAGAGAAGGCATAGCAACTTCTGACAAGGAAAAGTTAGAGAATGCAATAAAAACGACTGATTGGACAGTATATCGGACCACGATAATGGATACTGATGAGGAGTTAAAGGTTCTTCACGACCAAGCAAAGAACGTATTTTAGAGGATTTTCAAGTTTTATTTAAGATGGGTACACAAAGAAGTGTTGATCTGCTTACAGACTGATTATTTAGATTTATGAGTGCCATTTTGAAATCCACTCATGAAAAGATTGAGGCTCCTTCTTTTAAGCCTTTTTCCGAGACAAACCCTATACTATTCAGAAATAAAGAAATCTTATCATGGCTTTTGTTTCAGAAATCTTTGGATCATGCTTTGAGACTTCTTTAACCAATCTAATGTATAATGAATATTCTAAGTCAGATATCATTAAAAAGACTGTCTTTGTACAGACCTTTTTAAGCAGCTTAAATTACAGATGTTTTTAGGCATGTTTTTCATCACAATGCTGGCAAGCATTACCGTCGCCCTTATATTCACAACACTATTTACCCCCTATACGATTATATCCCCTTTATTGTTTTCCAGGCATTAAGACTCATCGAAAGTAGTTCAGCAGGTACATTTAAGTTCAAAACATTCTAATTCAATGTTGAAGATGACAGGAATAAGAAATAGTTGTATGGAGGTTTTTAAGAAATTTGCGCAAAATACGCGCCAGCATGTTATACGAAATTAGGTAAAAAACCCAAAATCGCCATATTCAGGTGCCTTAAAAACCATGTTAAAATTGAGTTAGAGATCTGAAACTTTGCAGGGCGTCTAGACCTTGTCCAAATCGACTGTAAAAAAAATGTCATGTTTCAGGAGTATCGGGAAGTGGGTTTTCTGGAACCCCTGTTTTACAACAGATTGTCGTGAAGATATATATGTATGTATAGACGCTTTTTGCAGTCAATTGTAGCCTACATTTAAGTGTCCGTAGATTCAAAAGTATAAACGATACAGTCATTTCGAACCACAGGTTTTAAAGATAATTGTTTAAGCTTTAGTTTACATTGTATTGAAAAATAATTTAACGTCATCATCATCACTTGATGACGTCATCAAGTTAAGTGTTTTTAAAACTTGACTTTTGACAAAGTAACAACTTTTTAAATCGATTTTACACTATTAAGGAGTAATTTTATTCAAAATCTGAGGACATTTTCATCTTAGATAATTGTTCAAGCATTCCGAAAATCTACCGGAATAGTTTCCTACCTTGCTCCTTCATAAAGATATTTGCTATTGAAGTTAGTGCTTTTTTGAAGAATAATTTTATAAAAACACAAAAGTTGTGAATTAGTATTCTCTGGTGTTGGGCCATCCCTTGGGTTGTAGAGCTCAATTTTGCTTTTAAAAGGTGTAAATTGTGTTATAGGCTAGTTTTAAAGTTAAAAATCGAAAAGTTGCACACGTGGGGACACGCCCAAATTGATTTAAAATAGCTAAAATCACTAAAAATTTTGATTTTCACGATTTTTATCAACATTGGAGTCTCGTTGTGATCCAAGTTCTTTTTGAAATCTTCTGAAACTTTGCATGCTTATCAAACCATATATTAAATACCACTATGCAAAAATTTACGGTGATTCAATATTGTATGCGCACGCAACGTCCGCTCAAAGTTTGCACGTGCGAAAGGTGAGAATTTTGCTCATTCGTGATTTCGAATATATTCTGCTTTCCACGATATTTAAATGGCATTATATATGAATTTAATGCAAACTTGAATGAGTAAAAAGTGCCATATTCAGTCGGTTATCGACAGATATACCTAACTAAACACAAGGAAACGTTTTCAAAGGCAGAATTTCGAAATCGTCGAAATTACCTCCTTGTTAATGAAGTTTCGACTGTGTAAATTATCCTGTCATTATAATCAAAAAGAGATGATATTTGACCAAAACCCATAATCATGGGTAGAGTGTACCGCTGCCAGTGTCTCTCTTTTCCAAACAAAAGGAAATGATATTGATTTGAGGAACCGTCCGCTAATGCAAATTGATACCGAGAATGAAATCGGTCGCTCGCTTTTTCCATTCGATCACGGCTTACGAATTGTAATAAAGCTTATTGATTTGAAAAAGCGAGCGACCGATTTCATTCTCGGTATCAATTTGCATTAGCGGACGGTTCCTCAAATCAATATCATTTCCTTTTGTTTGGAAAAGAGAGACACTGGCAGCGGTACACTCTACCCATGATTATGGGTTTTGGTCAAATTGATGATAAAAAATACTTGTTATTGCATGTTATTTTATCAATTTATTGCATGTTATTTTGCTTTTTTTTGATTGTGCGATAAAATCTTTTATACTTTTTTTTCTTATATTCAATTGTTTTATTACTATGAAAATAATATACTGGTTACAATATTGTAATAAGAGGAAATTTTAGGGTTTCACTCCTAATCCTAACATGTTCTAGACATTGTTACCTGCAGTATCTAGGCTATTCATTTCATACATCCTTCTAACTTAAACTATATGGTCACTAGGGAATATGCCTTACAACCAAACACAGACCTTTTTCCACAAGCGAGTGGTGAAGCTGGAGTGTCGCCACTGCATGAACATTCTGTGTTGGCGAGGCATGCGGGCTATCCTTCTAGCTGATACTAGTATTGAACTCTACTCCACTGATCTACCTCCACCCAAGTAATTACTGCCCACTTGTTGTAACAATATATCGTGTACTTCTCATGTTCTGTGGACTGTGTACTAAAGTATTACTATTATAAATAGTAACATGCTTCATCATGTTATCGTGCTATTTATGCAGTATTGCAATCAAGTGTAGTAGTAGTAGAAGTTGCAACTAACATGCACATAGAACTAAACATGACATTACATAAGTTTGAATAATTCACGTAGGATTAATAAGTTTCATTTTCAGTGCTGTTGAGATGAGTGGAGATGATTATTGCACAAGTAATTGTGCCTGTCACATCCGTGACCTGGTTTGCGCTGGGTGGTAAGTTTTACTTAATCATATGCTGTTATCTTGATCACCACAATTTATAAATAGCTTTCCAATGAGTTGTTCTACTTTCCATGAGAGCGCTCAAATGACATGCAGTAGCATTTTGGTTAACAACAATTGAAACAATAGAATATGTCAAACATAATAGCTTAGATAGCTTTCTACATTTCAATGATAATCAATTCACACTCAACACGATAACTTCATAATCTTGCTAAATTCTCAGTGGTAATCAAGTGGGGTATCACGTGACGTTGCCATGTAGGAACTGTATGGACTCGTGTAACAATGGCCACTTCTGGATGTTTCATGCTCTAGAATGTAAAGAAGTTGAACGTATGGACGATTCAGGTATTTTACAAGTTCTTGTTCTGTAAAGGTATTATTTAAGTAACTGTATCCTATTTGAATGAATAGTAATTGTACTACGCGTACGATCTGTATTATCTGTCAATCTGTCAAATATCATATCTGTTATAATATCTTGTAATGTAATTATGCTACTGATAACTCGATCATATTCTTTCATCCCGTGATTTAAGCTATCAAACATATAACACATAATGCATTACTTAATACTTTAATACAACAGTAAAATTTAAGTTGCAGTTAGCTCACGTCTCTACTTTTCAGGGAAGCATTTAATATGGGGAAAATTGCCTCCAACCCATGAAGACTTGCAGAAGCTAAAAGATAAAACATCTAAAAATCGATCTATATTCCCTCTATATCCGATAGAATGTATTAGGTGATCACGGATTCTGGAGTCACGGTATGTTCGAACTAAAGATAATGATAATTATTTTTAATATTTTGTTGTAAATGATGCAATCTCATCCACGGTGGAGACATATTTCACACGGGTTAAACTTGTATTATGGTATAGGAACATGTTGTTGAAATCATTGTACATTATTTAGATTTTCGGTATTATCCATTCTTATTCACATTATTTTGTGCTTTTTATGATATGGATTGTGTGTCTTGTTATTAGGTATAAGTACTAAGTAGTATACGTATTAAGTAGGTACATGTACATGTTTGCCGAACATTTTCATAGCTTCATATTAGGAATTACAAAGTATTTTCACGACCATACTTTTTAGGGCTTTCTAAGTAAGTTAGTACCTTGTTGGAAAAGATTTGTCCTTTAGTCCCTCTGATGCTTTCATTTCGAATGATAATAACGGTTATCAAAACTTGAGCTGTTTTCTAGATAAAAGAGGCATTTGATTACCGTTACCGTCTTATGTTTGTAGTTAAATCTGAATATATTTTACTGGTTTATGGCATTTAGGAATGTGAATTTGACACATGATCACATTAATCTTACTCTTAAATTGCAGATAATACCTATAAAATGTTTATTATGAAGACCCAAAGCAACCATGCCATAAGCCATATCTACTGTAAATATCATAACATTTTCTATAACTGAAGTGGGAGACAATTTCAGAGCTACGATTGCTGCTTTCGGGCTGATAGATCTCGAATTATTTAACTTTTTCTCATAATTTGCTCTTCAAAATTGTGTCCCACTACCAGGGTAACTATTGGAAGTTTGTGGGACTATAAGATTACTGTAACATTCACTATACAGCGGTGTGCAGATATATTATTTATAATTTTCTGTGCACTACACTTGTCAGTAATCGTGAAAATTAAATTAATAACGAATACTAGCGAAATTGCAAGCTACCGTCAAAACAATATTATTTACCGAACTGTTTTCCTTTTTCAAATCTTCCTAAGCTAAGTTTGACCCTAGTTTGCAGTTGCTATATAATTTTGGGAGTTATTTGTTGAAATTTAAGTGATCTGATTTTATCTGCTTGCCTTGTAAAATCTGCAGATTTTTGATTAAAGCAGTAAAAAATAGAATAAGATTGAGGGCCTCACTTTTAAGCAATTTTCTTCTAATATTCAAATTTATGCCTGAAATGTTTTAACAATAATGTAAAGGGATTTTAGGACATTTTAATTTGCAGTGATAGTACACCTGATGGGAGGATTACTCTTCTTCTCTTAACTATGGGACCTTTTGTTAGATATTTTGGATTTTAAATGGGATAAGTGTTTAGAACTTTAGTCTGCTTATGTGATTGTATAATTTAAGTTAACTGCATTGTTTTTTTTTTGGCTTCTCTTGTTTATACTAACAATATTCTGTGTTCTCTCAGTTTTATTTGTACAGAAGTTAATATACGTGAGTCAATAATATTATATATTATAATGTTCAATTTTGAGTAATGCAAACTCTGGGTTTGAAATAGATACCTAATAAGATGTTGTGTAATTCTGGCATTACTTAATATAATATGTAATTAACAATAATCAATATTTCCGTTTTGAAAAGTAGTGACCGCCTCACGGCCTCATGGGTAAAAGATTTTCGTGTGTGTTCCAAAATTAGAAAATGTAGTCTCTCATTTGTTGTAAATAAACATATTATAAAGATAATACAGTCCAAACGTTATCTTGGCAATTTGACAGTTTGTAAGATAAGCAGATTATATAACAGTTATATTTACAGTACCTGTAACGCAACGTTTTGTGATGACCCATTATTGTATTATTGTAACCAAGTTATCTGAACCGCATCACGGTGTTTGAACCGCATCAGAGTGTTGAACCGCACTCTAGCCGCATTATATTACATGTATTATTACTGTACTGATTTCGTCAGCGTTGTGCGATAATATCTATCTGATCCGAGTTTGTTCACATATTATCTGTCAGCGTAGCACTGTTTTGAGCATTAAAGTAACTGTATATTTATGAAACTGTAAACATTTATATCAATTAATTTTCAATGATTACTGTAACCATGGTAACTGTTTGTTTTATTTTTTGTAAATTTCTTCCGAAATATCGTATATAGTATCTAAAATGATGGAATTATTTCACATTCTGTGTCACAAACTATTCTGTGTGAATAATTTTATTGGAAAAAATCTATTGCCAAGGCAACCGTGACCTCACCAATTACATCTGAACATCTAGATTATAACCTATAATTAGCTTTTTCACGATTCGATTTTCAGGTATGCCAAATACTCAGAAATAGCTTTGACTAAACAGTCAATCCGAATATAGCATTGCTGGAATACCATTCAGTAACGGAACAATATCCTCCACATTGCATCATTGACAGAATTAATCAGTTAATTAGCAATGTTTATCTGTGAAATACTCGGTTGATGTACAATTAAACAAATGAGCTAACTATGTTATATATTGGTTTGTCTCGTGACTCTAATAATCACGTGACTCTAATAATAACTATAATAATAACAAGTCACGTGGTAAATGTACACAAATAAACTGAGCTGTTTTGATTTTCATGACAGTGCTTTATCACATTATATATCGTGATCTCAACACATAGACAGTTAATAAGTGTTAACCGTTATAATAAAATAATAATTCAATGAACAGATACAATTATTTTGGCAGTGTTTGGTAAGTTCGTTGTGTTCAATCAACTCCAATATGAACACGTGCTTTGAAGACGATATCTCTGTTTAATCCTGCTTATCACAGACAACATTATCACGGGTTTCAATGTTAAAGAGTATTAAATATTTGGCATTGTTAGCAAGAACAAAATGAAATAGAAAAAACAACATAATATATTCTAAGAATTTATAACGGTTAAAAATATTAAAATTCAACTAACTCTTGTTAAACAGGAACTATGACTGAAGTGGAACTGAGGGACCTAGTAACCAACTATAACAAGCTCAAATCAGTGTGCCGACCCCTCCACCCCCTCTACTCACGCATCTCTCACGCGTTATCCTGGAGAAACACCCAGTTTACAATATGCTCCCTCGTGGTAACCACTACACTCCTCATCTACCCTGCCTATCTTCAGTTTGCTCTGCTGGCTGCTTTAACTGGCGTGTTCAGTGTCAGTTACATGGGCAACTTCTCTCAGAACCAACATTCTAGAACTAATCCTCTGAATCCTGTCAACTTTATAAACCCTATTTATTATTCACTGGAGCCGGAAAGTTCGAAGAAGTCCCGAGAACAGACGATAGAGGACTACAAGTGCATGTTGCAGGAACTGGACGTGTTACTGAAGAATGTCCTCCAGATTGGTGATAAGCTAATTGAAGTGGTGTGTTGGAAGGACTTTAACGAGACTAGAAACTGTTTAGTGATTGCAGGGTTCCTGATCCTCGCCCCCTCTGTCATCCCCCTCAATATCCTCCTACTAGGTGTTGTTCTGTATCTCTTCTGTTGTAATAAGACATGTTATAATGCTCTCAGGGGGCTTCTCACTGAGATAGATTTTAAATGTAAAGTTGCGTTGGAACAGGACTACGAGAGGGCAGAGAGTGATGGTGAGTTTGAGGATTCAGCCGAGCTTTCAAATCAGCCTTCTCTCCATGTTCCACTGGATCCAGTTCAGGAATCACAGGATGATATTGAAGAGGACGGAATGTCCCCGAGTGCTCTCTCTTGTTCTCGACCCTGCACAAACTGCTCTAGTACTGGCTGTGGGGAGGTGATGTGTGGGTTTTGTGGTAGGAGTTACTGTGCTAAATGCTGTTGTAACACTGTTGTTAAGGCCTCGCTGGGGGTTACTAACCCTGATACTAAACATGATTTGGTGAAAGTATGTGCTGAGTGCGCTCTTTACTTGCCCGGCACTGGTTAGGGATCACATTATTACGTCAGCTATCTTCTATCCCTCGCTCACTCAGAAATAGTATAAGCATTTTTTATTGAACTCAATATAAATAACCCTTCCAGTCAAGTAGTAAATTACATTACAGTCACACTCAGCCCTCAGGATGATGACTTCAGCAAGACTCCTCTCCGGCAGCCAGCTCCGGCAGCCAGCTCCGGCAGCCAGCTCCGGCAGCTTTTGCAAACCCTCTCTCTTTAATGTTACTGACGTAATGTTATGTAATTAACGTTATAATATATAACACATCCTTCGTGTGCTCCTACATTCCTAGCATTGTTTGAGTTTTATTCAGAAAACCGGGTTTTATTCCGAATTTATGAGTCAATACAGTGTAAACAATGTGTAAAGACTTCCGTAGAACGAATTTTCTACTACCAAATATTTAAGTATTTAGTGTGATTTATTTTAAAGATTAGTTTTGTTATTGATTATATTGGTGATTTTAAATTTTTGACGGTGTTGATCGCTTTTTGTTTTAAAATGTTCCCATTGTACATAAAACACGATTTCTTTGTATTTATAATCCCAGAATTTCATTACTATTTTAAAAATTAGTATTTATCCCAAACAGCCACCTTTTGTCACACACCAGTGAACATGCAAGAAATGAAAATTAGATTAACACAGCTCCAGGTGAAGTAGCATTATAACACAGTTCACAGTACACGATAGTAAAATCAGTAATCAACAATGAACCACACACCACACACCACCACTACCACTATGTATAAAAGTAAACCAGTAATCAACAATGAACCACACACCACACACCACTACTACCACTATGTATAAAAGTAAATCAGTAATCAACAATGAACCACACACCACACACCACCACTACCACTATGTATAAAAGTAAATCAGTAATGAACAATGAACCACACACCACACACCACTACTACCACTATGTATAAAAGTAAATCAGTAATCAACAATGAACCACGCCACACACCACCACTACCACTATGTATAAAAGTAAATCAGTAATCAACAATGAACCACGCCACACACCACCACTACCACTATGTATAAAAGTAAATCAGTAATCAACAATGAACCACGCCACACACCACCACTACCACTATGTATAAAAGTAAATCAGTAATCAACAATGAACCACACACCACACACCACCACTACCACTATGTATAAAAGTAAACCAGTAATCAACAATGAACCACGCCACACACCACTACTACCACTATGTATAAAAGTAAATCAGTAATGAACAATGAACCACACACCACACACCACTACTACCACTATGTATAAAAGTAAATCAGTAATGAACAATGAACCACACACCACACACCACTACTACCACTATGTATAAAAGTAAATCAGTAATCAACAATGAACCACATGCACACCACACACCACCACTACCACTATGTATAAAAGTAAACCAGTAATCAACAATGAACCACACACCACACACCACTAGTACCACTATGTATAAAAGTAAACCAGTAATCAACAATGAACCACACACCACACACCACCACTACCACTATGTATAAAAGTAAATCAGTAATGAACAATGAACCACACACCACACACCACTAGTACCACTATGTATAAAAGTAAACCAGTAATCAACAATGAACCACACACCACACACCACTACTACCACTATGTATAAAAGTAAACCAGTAATCAACAATGAACCACACACCACACACCACTACTACCACTATGTATAAAAGTAAATCAGTAATGAACAATGAACCACACACCACACACCACTACTACCACTATGTATAAAAGTAAATCAGTAATGAACAATGAACCACACACCACACACCACTACTACCACTATGTATAAAAGTAAATCAGTAATGAACAATGAACCACACACCACTACTACCACTATGTATAAAAGTAAATCAGTAATGAACAATGAACCACACACCACACACCACTACTACCACTATGTATAAAAGTAAATCAGTAATCAACAATGAACCACACACCACACACCACTACTACCACTATGTATAAAAGTAAATCAGTAATGAACAATGAACCACACACCACACACCACTACTACCACTATGTATAAAAGTAAATCAGTAATGAACAATGAACCACACACCACACACCACTACTACCACTATGTATAAAAGTAAACCAGTAATCAACAATGAACCACACACCACACACCACTACTACCACTATGTATAAAAGTAAACCAGTAATCAACAATGAACCACACACCACACACCACTACTACCACTATGTATAAAAGTAAATCAGTAATCAACAATGAACCACACACCACACACCACTACTACCACTATGTATAAAAGTAAACCAGTAATCAACAATGAACCACACACCACACACCACCACTACCACTATGTATAAAAGTAAATCAGTAATCAACAATGAACCACACACCACACACCACTACTACCACTATGTATAAAAGTAAATCAGTAATCAACAATGAACCACACACCACACACCACTACTACCACTATGTATAAAAGTAAATCAGTAATGAACAATGAACCACACACCACACACCACTACTACCACTATGTATAAAAGTAAATCAGTAATGAACAATGAACCACACACCACACACCACTACTACCACTATGTATAAAAGTAAATCAGTAATGAACAATGAACCACACACCACACACCACTACTACCACTATGTATAAAAGTAAATCAGTAATCAACAATGAACCACACACCACACACCACTACTACCACTATGTATAAAAGTAAATCAGTAATCAACAATGAACCACACACCACACACCACTACTACCACTATGTATAAAAGTAAACCAGTAATCAACAATGAACCACACACCACACACCACTAGTACCACTATGTATAAAAGTGTGCTCTGTTACAGTGTACTTGTTGGTAAGAAGTTACAATGTACACTGCAACTGTTTGTATTATAACGCAGTGTACTTCCTCTCCCCCACCCATGCACCTTTAAACTTGATCCTATACATCACCTATACATCTGATCCTAGTATTGCATTGTAATATAAGATATTGTACTAATTATTCCCTAGATAAGGTCGAGATAACTAATTTTATAATAGGTAAGGGTGGGTAATTATGGTAATTTGCTGGCACGTGATAGTATATTATGATCACGTGGTAGTATATCATGATCACGTGGTAGGATGTTTGAATCGGTCCCGCTTGAGCTGCTCTTTAAGACTTAGCAATTGTAAAGATGATTTGCTACACTTCTACACCTCTACCCACACTACACCCACTACACCTCCGCCTCGTTTATAATAATGTAAACAGAATAGTTGGGACGGAATTCCATTTTCAAATTAAATAATGCTAAATACGTTAAACGATATGCTAAATAATGCTAAATACGTTAAACGATATGCTGAATCCTCTTCTAAAACTCTCCATTTACTCCTACCTTAAAGCAGCTGAAACCTAAACCTAGTGGTGGATGTCAGGGGTAAGCTGTCAGCTCCTGCAGCTTGACGGGATATCAGAACGTCGGAGCGAGATACTATCAACACAGGATCAACTATCCAGATACATCGGGGATATATCTAGTTTGTACTCAACTTTACATAACGACTCAGTGAGGGTGTCTAGCGAGGTGTCACATGGGTACCTGGATATCAGACTGAGAGAGCTTCCTCAAACCTCCTCTAATATTTCCAGATTTGTAAAGGTAGGAAATACCAACATGTTTTCTCTACTTTTTAATCTGAAATATTATTTGACCGTACGCGTTAATATGCGCCCTTAAATTAAGATGCGGTTATTTAATATTTACTGCGGCTATGTCATGACAGTCACAAAATCAGTGGTTTGTGTAATGTCTCGTGCACCTCACCAGGAATATACGACTAACGAAACAAGACTACTTTATGATTCATTATTCACATTATTCATTATAACTTACGACTGTAGCTGTGTAGTATACTGTATATATATGTATTATATATTATGTTAGCTTGCACACCAATGACTGTGATTCTACTCAACGCAATGTGGATGGGAACAACAATTTCACATGAAACTATTCTGCTCCTCTCACATAACTCTCCATTGTGTTAATTCTACCACACCCTGTCCTGATCTCCATATTACAATATATTGGTCATGTGACGTCATCATGTGACGTCATCATGTGACGTCATCATGTGACGTCATCATGCGACGTCTATACTTTATACATCATCCATGATCCACCTGGTTCTAAGATAGCTTTATTTTTATTTTTGACATCCGACATAGGGCCCCTGGCCCTGATATTCTAGGACATCTTTTGCAAGAAATTTTCTAGCAATACTTTCAATAAGAATCACGTTTAGGAAGGAATCTAATCACACATTCCCTGCATGTTTCTTAAGAATTAAGTTTGTTCGATATACAATGTTTTTCCTTCCAACCCTTTCTCCCCAGGTGGAACTAAAACCCTCCCTCCCCAGGTGGAACTAAAACCCTCCCTCCCCAGGTGGAACTAAAACCCTTTCTCCCCCCCAGGTGGAACTAAAACCCTCCCTCCCCAGGTGGAACTAAAACCCTCCCTCCCCAGGTGGAACTAAAACCCTTTCTCCCCAGGTGGAACTAAAACCCTCCCTCCCCAGGTGGAACTAAAACCCTTTCTCCCCAGGTGGAACTAAAACTCTCCCTCCCCAGGTGGAACTAAAACCCTTTCTCCCCAGGTGGAACTAAAACTCTCCCTCCCCAGGTGGAACTAAAACCCTCCCTCCCCAGGTGGAACTAAAACCCTCCCTCCCCAGGTGGAACTAAAACCCTCCCTGCCCACCCTTCTCCACCACATAGGTGACTGTCACGTGATGACCCTGTTGCCTAGTAACCAGGAGGCTCTGGTAACCGTCCAGTTACCCTCAATCTCTGAGCTTGTGACAGTGAGTGTCACTGTCACACTTATCTACAAGTGTCCTGAGGTTATCGGGCTCTGCTTCCTCAGGACAGACATCTGTTTCAGTGTGAGTTACTGTGCAACTTGTGGGTTTTGTTTCTAATAATTTGGTCTGATTATCAAATTAATACGATGAGTTGTCGACAATAAATTGAGTCCATTGAATTTACAGGTCTAAAATTTAATGATTGATTTGATTTAGCGCCCTAGAATAACACAATAATAAACCGACTCTAAATTAAAACTCTTCTAATTGTTCAGATAAAGTGTACACCAGAACCCTGTACTCCTCCGCAAACAATACCCATCCTCACTACACCACCCGCCCTCTACCAACACTCCTCCAACAGTACATCAACTCTACTAGACCACGTGACATTGGACCACGTGACTCAGACTCTAAACCACGTGACTTGTACTCCATATCAGTTCACTGCTCTCAGACCCCTGCTGGTTTACAGGGACATGTTAAACAAGCAGCTGGTGAGGGGGAGATGAGCGGACTCAGTGCTGAGCAGTTGTATGAGACTGTTGTTAAGTTGAGAGGAGTGAGGGAGAAGAGGAGTACTACTACTAGTGTTACTGATGTTAGCTTGTCATCCTCTTTACAGGATTTATCTAGTGCTTACCACAAGTTAAGAGGGATTTGTTAACTTCCTTGTTGCAGACTGCAGTATGTACTTGTTGACTTGTAGACTACAGTACTCGAGTACATACTGCAGACTGCAGTGCAGTATGTACTTGAGTACTGTGTCTAGTTCCATCTCATATCCTATTATCCTATAATATTTTAAAGAAGTTTTTAAACACTTTTATTGATATCGTTGACTTAATGTGTAACTTTTTAACAATTAAAGTGTTTGTACTTGATTCTCCACGTAACCCAACGTTCCACAAATACCAAACTGTAGTCAGTAATTACAATGTGTGAGCTAAATATGTGTTTCTCACCAAGCCATCTTTAGACACGGTACATATTCCAGCTATTTCCGCTCTGGAACACAGATAATGTGGCAAAACTCCGCTCCACCAAATACAACAACCACCTCTCGCTTCCAGCCTGCTTGCATATTTGTATTTCTGTTTGTGTAATTATAGAAAAAGCAACAGAAATAGCCTACACATTCCTCAAATACCGATTGACCGAATGCCGCGCAGTACACTTGTAGTACACATGAGCTATGACATCAGCACACTTTTAATCTTTTCCTGGTTGAGTACTGTGTGATGTGTACTGTGTGCAAAGCTTAGTGCTGGTAGCACTCACACTGGTGCTATTATTAGAAATAAGCCACAAGTTCAGGGGGAGTATTGAGTGGTTGTGGTGAAATTGTGTTATTTTGGTGTTTTGTAAACAAGTGACACGTGGTTTATAGGATGATCGTCTCAGCGCATCATCTCTGATCTCACTTAAGTTCAGATATTTGTTGTTAGAATAAACTGCCCTCATGTCATACCTTTTGAGGCAGAGTTTGGACAAATATTTTATAATGGAAACTACAAAAAAGCGTATACTTCGGTTCTGAGCTGTCACAGCACGTTAGAATTTGGACTGGCTGCAAACAACATTTTCAACAGCTCGAATTTGCTGATCTTGTTTCTAAGATAAATTATTCAGCAGATGTTTCCCTTGAGGAATAAAGAGGTGTTTCAAAAATGTTCCAAAACAGTTCGTGTTAGAAACATTCCGTCTACACGTTTCGAAAAATCTCGTACAAAGACAATCACCGGTGACCGGATCCTAACTCGATTTCGAAAATGTGCCAAAGTGATTTAATTACAAATTACTCGTATGTGTTCTCAGAGATAGAACGACTGGTCAAAAGTTTGAAAATCCATGCTTTAAATCTCCGTGGCTTTAATATTCAATGACGACTAGATTCAATTCAAATTTTAAAGAAGGGATTGCTTGTGAACACTGAACATTGATAGCCAATCCAGTTTTAAAGGCAAGACCAATCTTTTGACAACTATCGTTTTACCGATGAGCACACGGGTGGCCTAGACTACTAGAGGCCTCACCACATTCTGAGACTTTATGATAAAGCTAAAGCGACCATTGGTTAATTTGAAAAATTTTCTAATTTTTGGAACTTTTTCGAATCTACATTATGAGAGGATGCTCTCGACAAACAGGAGAGCTGCTTGTGAGTGTATTATACGTACTGCATATCCATCTTATTGTTACTATGTAAAATACACTAATTAAGTTTTAAATTATATGAAGGCTGGAATTTTCAGAGTAATCTACGATGTAAGAGATTTAAAGAATTAAGGGCTGTAAATAAACAATTAGCTTATAATATTATGTCCTTTCAACAACGTTGGACCTGTCAAATGAAAATCCTACATTCTGAAGTATTTGCCACTTCGTTTTGTGCTGTATATATCATCAATAGATTGATTCTGGCCCAGTACCGAGTTGCCAATAGATTGATTCTGAGTTGCCTTTCTCACCAGTTACACTATCTGTAACACACTAGGCTACAGTTCGCTGCTCACAAGGGATTGTCTATACATATTACCACAACAATCTGTTGTTCTTTTTAGATCCCTCGTTTGGGACAGTGAGTACCAAACAATAAAACCCCCACCCCTAATGACGTCAGGATATGCTGAACCCCCTCCCGCCTTTTCTGAACAAAAACTTCAGGTTTACAATATCTTTTAGATAGCAACAATTTTATTTAGGTTTATTTACAATCGACCTACAATGTTGATCATTCTCCCTATCTATCAAATAACTTGATAGGTACCGTTAGGAGTACAAAATGACCAGAGAATCAGCAGAGTTTTATCGTTTTATTCTTGCATAAAATCATGAATTTTGTCAAAATCATGATTTTTGATGACGTCAACAAGCCATAATTAACCCCTACCCTCCCCCCTCCGTCAGCAATTTCAAACTCCTCTCCTGAAGGTGCCGAAGAAGTATGTAAACAAGCCCTTATAAATTCACGCCACCCGTGGAATCTGGTGGGAATAAATCAAAGCGGCCGACTGGTCGCGTTCGCAGTGCTAATGTTATAAACAGTGGCGTAACGTTGCCTGTTGGCGCCCCCCTGCCGAAAAGGCGCCCCCCTGTTGGCGCCCCCTCCCCTTTTGGTGCCCCTCCCTAAAATTGAACAAATTAGGTGATTTTAGAGGATACGCCGGTAAAATCTCTAAAAAAGTGTGTATCTAGATCAAAACGCGCAGTTTTGCTAGTACTTTAGTTAAGTTTTCGAAATTGTCCCACATTCAAACGACGATTTGGCGCCCCCCTAAGACGGCGCCCCCCTGCACAGCGGGGTCAGCAGGGCCCTTCGTTACGCCACTGGTTATAAATAGAGTTAATGTTTGTTTTGGTGATGCGGCACTGCTGGAGATGGAAGGCAATCGAATGCTATCATCGAACAGCTATACAACTAGCTGACATTGTCTTTATACTTGATCCTCTTGGCGCGCCAAACTCTGCGGAACGCGCGCGCACGTACGTACATTTTATCTTTTTCTGGCCCTACGGGAATATGATAAATCAGTTTGATTGACCATTGACGATGCCGATCCCTCGTAGCGGCCGAATAGAAAGTGCTACAACCTTGTGAAGCAAGAATGATAATTATTTGATGTGTGACACAGTAGTACATCACGCTACAATAAACCACTTTGATTGACGGTACATTTGTGGCACAATGCACACAATACACTGACTGGCTCGTGCCGCGCACCAAATAAAGTTTATTTTGTATCACGTCGTGACACCCATTGTCGTTTCACTTAGTGTATCGCCAATATCGTTGATTCACAATGTCAATATTTTATAGCTCGTTTTTATGGGTCATTTGATTGCCGATGCGATCTAGCAAAAAACATTATTTGATGCCAGATGCGAGGCCCAATAGTGCGCTACAACCAATTTTAAATATTGTGTCGAAAGTTGCGCGGTGGGTCTACTATACAACGTTAGGCAATTTGTTAACAACTAACCATGAATTTGCTAGATCAGCACAATTGCGGGGACACGGGTTGTAGGTTTACAACCTACCAGGACGCGCGCCGGGTTGGACTCGTCGACGGTCCTGGTATATGGAACAGATATTCATTATTTTACGAGTATCACCCGTTAAGGACGCGGGCCGCGCCGACTCATTATAAAAAAGATCGACAGTTGAAAAGCAAACATACTTATATGTTCTGCAAAACAACATCAAACACTCCTGCGCGCAGTGTTGTGACCTCCCTTCGTCGTAATTAGCTCGTATTCAGATTGAACAATTTTGAAGTCAAATAAATGTTGTTTCTTTTAGATTTGAATAAACAATATGGATTTAGTCCGAAAGTAATTTGTCTACTAAATAACATTTTGAAATTATGAACAAAATTGTTAAAAATTTGCCATAGTTGTGACCCAAAAAACTACGCGCAGAATTAAATATTTCTTCATAAACGCGTGAACATTTTTGAGTTTAACATTGAATATCTTAGCTCGGTTATTTTAATACTTAATTTTAAAGTATCTATCCGATAACTAAACATTTTATCTTTACGACAGTATAATTTTTTTTGGTATATTTGCTAAATTAAAAAAACAGTAGGAATAGAAACGTCGAAGGTCTTGCGCTTATTTCAGTCCCAAAATATACCCTAATCATAAACTTCATAAAACCCACTGAAAATGATGTCTACAGGCATGTTTAGCCCTTACACCTTCCCAAATCATTTAGCAAGGAATTAGAGCCAGCTTTTAAAATTAGCTTTCGAATAACATTGTTAAGACATAAAACTATAAATAAATGAGTGCGTTTTTCTCTTTTGTCTCAACAGTTTCTCTTTCATTTTAACACTATATATTAGTAAAAGCAATCAGCGATCTTTATAATTATTCATCATTAAAGGAGTAAAATAATTGGTCCTCGTTAATGTTTAGTGTCTGATTAGTTTCGGTCCGACCTCCACACCTGAAAAGATATTGGGGGTATTATCAGTTATGTAAATGGAAAAATCATATTTGCATCATAAAACTATGAAAACATTGAAACTAATGTTTAAATTGAAGGCTCGCCTATTCGTTTAAGCAATCAAATAGTCAGTGCAAAGAAGAGTTGAAGGCAACGGGAATGTTTCAAATAAATCCTCTGTCTACTATCAGACCACACACTCCACTATGCACTACAAGTACAATGTACAATGGCAATTAAAATGTGTTCCCGCAATTTTAAAATGCGCGCATCTTGCGCTGTGACCATGATGGTCACAGCGCATGCTGGTGAACGCGAGGTAGGCTGGTGAACGAATTATTGGGACAAAATTGGAACATTTTGGAACATTGGTTACATAGGTTGTAGACATGTAGTGATTCCCAAACTTGGTTTGAGTGGTCCTAGGACCAATCTAAACGCTTTCCGGCCAGTTTTGAACCGTTCTCACCACTTTTAGGAGAATATCAATTTTTGTTCATTTTTGTGCATTCCATGAACCTGGGTAATTTTCATGCTCATTGGAAATTAGAAGGTAAAATAACTCACATAACAGTGCTCCAGACAAGTTTCACGGATATAGTGATTGAGTTTCTAGTCACCTAGCCTCTTGGCCTGAAAGATTTTTTGTTCGGCAGGGTGACTGCTTAAACGTCAACTTCAACCTCTCCCACTGCATCGAATCGAGGTAGAGTTGTTAACTGAAATATTACATTCAGTAGCGACCTTTAAATCTGGGTCAAACTTAGTATTTCTGAAAGTTTAAAGCCAGTAATATAACCCACAAAACTGACTCCTGGCACTCATTTCAGGTTCTTAAACGGCCAGACAATGTGTTTTACACTAATCCAACTATTTACACCTTTTTAAAACCCCTTTAAAGCCAGTAATATAATCCACAAAACTGACTCCTGGCACTCATTTCAGGATCTTAAACGGCCAAACAATGTGTTTTACACTTATCCAACTATTTACACCTTTTTAAACCCCTTTAAAGTCAGCAATATAATCCACAAAACTGAATCCTGGCACTCATTTCAGGATCTTAAACGGCCAGACAATGTGTTTTACACTTATCCAACTATTTACACCTTTTTAAAACCCCTTTAAAGTCAGCAATATAATCCACAAAACTGACTCCTGGCACTCATTTCAGGATCTTAAACGGCCAGACAATGTGTTTTACACTTATCCAACTATTTACACCTTTTTAAACCCCCTTTAAAGCCAGTAATATAACCCACAAAACTGACTCCTGGCACTCATTTCAGGATCTTAAACGGCCAAATAACGTGTTTTACACTTATTCAACTATTTACACCTTTTTAAAACCCCTTTAAAGTCAGCAATATAATCCACAAAACTGACTCCTGGCACTCATTTCAGGATCTTAAACGGCCAGACAATGTGTTTTACACTTATCCAACTATTTACACCTTTTTAAAACCCCTTTAAAGTCAGCAATATAATCCACAAAACTGAATCCTGGCACTCATTTCAGGATCTTAAACGGCCAGACAATGTGTTTTACACTTATCCAACTATTTACACCTTTTTAAAACCCCTTTAAAGTCAGCAATATAATCCACAAAACTGAATCCTGGCACTCATTTCAGGATCTTAAACGGCCAAATAACGTGTTTTACACTTATCCAACTATTTACACCTTTTTAAAACCCCTTTAAAGTCAGCAATATAATCCACAAAACTGACTCCTGGCACTCATTTCAGGATCTTAAACGGCCAGACAATGTGTTTTACACTTATCCAACTATTTACACCTTTTTAAAACCCCTTTAAAGCCAGTAATATAACCCACAAAACTGACTCCTGGCACTCATTTCAGGATCTTAAACGGCCAAATAACGTGTTTTACACTTATTCAACTATTTACACCTTTTTAAAACCCCTTTAAAGTCAGCAATATAATCCACAAAACTGACTCCTGGCACTCATTTCAGGATCTTAAACGGCCAAATAACGTGTTTTACACTCATTCAACTAATTACACCTTTTTAAAACCCCTTTAAAGTCAGCAATATAATCCACAAAACTGACTCCTGGCACTCATTTCAGGATCTTAAACGGCCAGACAATGTGTTTTACACTTATCCAACTATTTACACCTTTTTAAAACCCCTTTAAAGTCAGCAATATAACCCACAAAACTGACTCCTGGCACTCATTTCAGGATCTTAAACGGCCAGACAATGTGTTTTACACTTATCCAACTATTTACACCTTTTTAAAACCCCTTTAAAGCCAGTAATATAACCCACAAAACTGACTCCTGGCACTCATTTCATATTTAACATAATTCTGGCAATTATCATACAATTCCGTCCCTAGAGTCACTGATTTGCCGTCATTTAGTAACCACGGTATCTAAGTAACTGACTGTGTCATCTCACTTGGTAACCAAACTTTCATCCTCAGGAGGATATATCTCAAAATTGAACTCTTAACACGATTCTCTCAAGAAGTTTATCGTATCCTAAACACATACCTTATTAGGAAGTTTATCGTGTCCTAGAAACAGTCCATATAACAGGATTATCACTTTCTCCTCCTCCCAATCCACAGTATTGAGTATTCCGGAGTTTCTTCAATCTATTTTCTGCAGCGTCACTAAAACTGCAAAACATTGCAAGTTCATTTGTAGATTTAATAAAAGGCTCGAAGAGGTTAATAAGCACTAATCATATAAATTAGATTATAGTGTATAGTTCAGTCAGTTTTTTTAGACGCCTCCAATTCCATGAACCACCACGGGGCGACCTGCAAGTAAGAGCTGTAGGAAATTACAAAAGCAATGTTGAAATTAAGTGACTTTTGTCATTTATGGGTGCTTGTATAATAATAATTTTACCGCAAGGTTTTAATAATCTTTGTAATAAACTAGTGCAATGCTTGAACAACTCACAGTGGTAAAACTGTTTTATATAAAATAACCTAAAGCGAGAATGTCGAGCGTGCTAAATCACTCTACAGTCGATCTTCGAGATTGTTCTAAAAGGGCCCCCGACAGTTGAAACCAGCTTAAATCGATGTATTTTCCGCCGCTGATTCCGAATCACCCCCATGACATGTTAAAATGCTCCCCTGCCGAGATATTTGCGAAAAACAAAACTTGTAGGGTTAGGGTTTCAGCATATGCTTTTGTTAGGGATTGGGTTAGGGTTAAGGTTGGCATCAGATTAGAGGGCTATGATTTCGAATAGTCATTCAGGGCCACCAAGAGAACGTGTTTAAAAAGTCACGTGACAGTCGAGTGTAGAGTGATTAATCATCATCCAGAATGTCGTTAGTTAACTATAAAATAGGCTGACAGTACCAAGCGATGTTTTAAAGTAAAACAATTATACTCGTTCTAATTGATATTAGCTTACTTTGATTCAACGAAAACCTACCTTTTATCTGCTTTCGTGAAATTCAAAAGTGATGTTAAAGTAACACGAGCCCTTTTGATCAATTATGTACCAAGTACACTATGTAATACAGCTAAGTCGATAACTGCTGTTAAAGCCAAAGTTCAAAGCGAGTGCAGAAACAAGAAATAGCGCGAAATTATAATGATCACACCACATACACGTACAACGTATGATCTGCATTATGCTCCTTCATCAACTAATTCTAGTTTTAAACGATTTTGACACGCTAAAATGCGCGCGTGGATTTGCGCGGCGCCTAGAAAATTTTTAAAGCTGTCGGATAGAGGTTAATTAATTTTTCTACTGTCAACACAGCCCAAGTTATATATGTTTTAATATCAAAAAATGTCCGATTTTTTTGTATCATTTTTAAATAATTTCTTTTTCAAATCGCTGCCACATCAAAATTATTTTACGAAAGTACATTAAAGTTTCATAGAAAGCAAGCCTAATCGTTTTAGAACCAAATTAAAAAAGAATTTAGTATAAAAATGTTAAAACTTCAAAATTATCAATGGAATGAATTGGCAACGTCCAAATATGTGTAAAATAAGACGAAGAGCGGTCACAACACTGCGCGCAGCGGTGTCAAATGCAAATCCAATAAAAGCAACATATAATCAACCAGGAGAAAAAGCGATGTTACAACGCAAGGGTTCTTGAAGTGGAGAAAGGAAGCTTCACACCTTTAGTTTTCTCGACTTCTGGTGGAATGGGTGGTGAAGCTGAAAGACTGGTTAAGAAGCTGGCCAGTAAGATGGAGTACCACACTGGCCAGAGGTACTCGGTTGCTGTAAGATACATTAGAAAGCGCCTTTGCTTTGAAATCCTAAGAACAACAGTGATTTCTCTCCGTGGAGACAGAGGTGCGAGAAAAAACATTGTTGATATAAACAGTCTAGATCTTAACTTGGAGCCACAAGGCCAAGGGTAATTTTTGATTGTTTAGGAAACTTTTTTTAATTCTTAAAAGGGTAGATTTTATATAGGGTCATTGCTATATTATGTGTATATTGTTTGAATAATTTTATAATATTAAAAAACCAGGAGACTTTTTGAAGAATCTTATTCGGATCAATACTGAAATCTGAATATCGAGAATAGAGTTTTTCAAAGTAAAAAAGAAGAAGTTACAACTGAGCTGAATGAAGCACAAAAACTGTAGTTAGATTTTACATCAGAGAAAGGGGTACGTTCTTAGCTTCCATCACTTTCTCTTAAGTTACAACTTGCTCTAACCAGAGCTCTTGCGCTTGCAGTAGTGAAACAAGCGCTTTACGTAGTAGGCAAAGATTCATGGTTATTAATGTATTCTGGCCGGGTACGCAGTTAAATAGCTGTTATGGGCAAATATCACACTTTTCTGCTCGAGCCCTGGGACATCTTTTGGGGTTCTTATATGATAGAATGGAGTGTCCTGAACACTCTGACGGTATTGGGAACTTTCTAGAACCTTCAGAAGCTGTGTTGTGATCACTATACTGCCGAAATTTCGGACATCGACAAACACCAAAATATCCACTTAAAATTTGTTCTGAGTTGTTCCCCTAATTTCTCTTAGGTTGCTTAAGCCTCAGAAAGTGCCAGATCGTCTAGATATTGCTTCCTTCCAGTGTTACAGACCTCGAAAGTTTCGAGTTCGTAGATTGTGTTGCGCGCGGTGTGTAGTGTTCACAATGAAAATACCATTAACCTAGATTGGAACCCTTACAGGGGAATGAAGTTAGTAAGTTAACATCATAACAATAATCAATGTATATAATAAATCCTGATTACAATAGTTATGTGAAATTTACAACATACAAGGATTCTGTCTCCACGAGCAATAATTTCAATAATGTCCTAGTACCTAAGTACAACTTTGATTCAGCTGGTAACAACTCAATAAACGCCCATTTATATGCCAATGTGGTTGATATGTATCTATTCGCCACAATTCATTGACAGATTGCAGAGATTGACTGATAGCTGAGATTTTGCAAACTGCTGGCTGTAAAGGTGTAACCCCTGAACCGGGGGGTTTTCCTTCTTCCTGTCAACGGGACAGAATTTCCTGCAGGGACTAACAAAGCAGTTTGTTCTGGTTAGATGTCAGTGCTAGGAGTATTTGGAACCTATTGGAAAGGGCATTTTTTCCCGATCCATGACTCAAAGTGCCGAAGGCACAAAAGAGTCAAGGACAAGGGTTAGCGAACGAGGTTTTTTTTGTATATGGTAGCTTTGCGACCGTACCTGCGAGCGTGCGAGCGTGCGAGCGACCGTACCTGCCTGCACACGTACACTGTAATCGCCCACGTGACTACCTGCGCAAAGTTATTTTGCTGAATAATCCGAATCAGCTAATTGTTGGCGCGCGGCGCTGAACTGACCAAGTACATTGTTAATTTCACCATGTACATATCCCACTAGGCACTAATTGATAGCATACTATTATTATTTTGAGTTACTTATACTATTTTGCACACATCCGTGTCGGGTGTCAGGTTGCATAAACAATAAGCATATGGTTTTTAAAAATATACACGATTTTCAAATTCAATATGGAATTATATTAACTTGGTGGCGCTCGGCCTGTCACTTCGCCATATATCTGCATACTTATAAACAGTAAAAACTGGGGTCCTCAGGTTGTATAGAAAATGATAAAATACGCCATCACGGATCGGGAAATTGAGCGGCCATGCACAAAAAAAAGCGGCCGCATTTCTTGTTAACTGTAAGAATATATCATGCTGAAGCAAAAAGGCTCTTGGAACTCCAATGAGTATAATATACCCACTAGTTTTAAATACAAGTTCAGGAGGCTGGAGGAATGGCACCAGAGACATCTGAGTTCTTAAAGCACCTTGCAGGAAAGATCAGCCTTTGGGAAGGTCAGAGATACTGTGATGAAATGACTTTTATCAAACACAGATTACGGTTTGGTTGCATTATTTCAATAAGGCGATACACCGGATAAACACTTCTTAGATCATGAATACTCAAGGTATGTTTGTTGGGTAAAGGTCCAAACTGCAGGTTGCAATATTAAGCACAATATCAAATCATTTATTAAATTATTAAGATGTTCTTATGAAGGCATCCTCACCTAAATTAGAATTCTACAATCAAATTAAACATGATTTTGAACCAGAAACATACTTAGGAGTTGTTAAGATCCCCGATGCTCGGAAAAGCTTAACAAGGTTTCGTATTAGCTGCCACAATCTTTACATTGAGAGGGGCCGTTACGAAACCCCCCTAGTACCAAGAGAACATCGATGGTGCACTTTTTGCTTTTTCAGCAAGGGGCTTAAGCCTATTGAGGACGAAATTCATGTTCTAACTGACTGTTTACTCTACTCCTCAGTTAGAGAAAAATTTAACTTCCATCCCAAAAATATTACTGACCTAGCCGGTTTGCTATCCGATAAAACACTAGACCCTACAAAATTTACTGCCACAGCAAGAGCAATCCATTCAATTCTCTCTGTGAACGAAAATTTTACAGCCTACTATAAGAGCCCAGATTTCCACTCAAATACTGGCCAATGCATAATGCTATAGGACCTCAAAAATAGTATTATAAAACATTTCTATTTTATCCCTACACATTTGTAAATAACTAGAATTGTGTAACCTTAAATTATTTCAGAATTATAACTATTGTGAATTCAATAAAATAATTATCACTTTTGTATCCTTGTATCCTTGTATCCTTGTATCCTTGAATATATATGATCAATATTACAAAAGCACAGGACAAAAACCAAGAAACACTGAAATTTGAATAAAGTTCTCAATTTAGAAGTGTCATTTGCAGATTCCTTGCCAGGGGAAAAAGAGAGCCATATGCATTCTAAATGTTGTAAGTTGATCAGTATGCAACTGGCTAACTCACTGCGCCAGTGACTTGACAAGTCTAACTGTCTAACAACTTTACTGGCTCACTGAGTCAGCCCAATTCTATGACATTCTTCAAGTTTATTCAACAGCATAACCCAGGTTGGGCTGGGAAAATCCACTATCCCATATTTTATCTGCCAAACTGTTTTGTCGGTTAAGTCAGTTTTAAAATCGTAAGCAATTTCAGATGCTCAGACTATGAAATAGACCATTATAGCAAAATATCACAATGCCAGATTTTAGTACAACTAATTATACACTGTTTCTTAACTTTTCTGTATATTGTTAAGCAGCCATGATAAAAATAGCTCGTAAAGTTGGGACTCTGGGAGCTGTCACTCAGAGGGTAGCTGGTTTCCATCATGATAGTGTAAGAGACGAGCCTGCTCCTTATCCTGGAGTTAAAACAGAATTTACTAAAGAGATGCGGTTCATTCTTCCTGAAGAGGTAATTTTCAGATATTTATAATCAATTTACCAGTAATCAAATTTTTAATCAGGTTTGATCACTGATGATTCAGTGATATTATTGCCGATTTGACATTAATGTTCTCACTCTGCGTGGTATATAATGTCTATAACAAGAATAATACAGGTACCAACAATCCCGATTTACAGAGTTCTGAACAGTCAGGGAAAAGTCATAAATCCCAAAGATGATCCCGAATTTGACAAGGAAGACCTTCTTGATATGTACAAAGCAATGGTTAAAACCAGTATCATGGATAGAATATTGTATCAGTCTCAAAGACAAGGTACATTTTATGTACTTGAATAATGTTCTTTTCTGTCCCTTGGCTTTTTGTCAACAAATTATAATATACCCGGGTAGTAATATAAGTGTGCATGCATGAAGTAAAAATTACGCTTTGTTCTATCAAACAATACAGGCTAAAAGTATGACTGAGGATGCATTATGTTCAAATCAAAACATGACTGACTCATCATTATATTTATTGATTCAATGCAATTCATTGTAACAATTCAAGCCGGAAACTTAAAATTGGCTTCCAAAAATTCAGCGTGTGACCTTAGGAATGATTCTAATGTTTCACGTACAGAATAGCTTTTTTTCTCCTTTTTTTTTTTTAGAGTAGCTTATAGCGTCAAGAACTGCATTAATAACTCAATTTTGATACACGCTTTCGTGTTTTGTTTAGGGCCGTTTACATATCAAGAATTGTGGCCCCAATTCTTACTGTGTTTGTAACTTGTGTTCTGTAACTTGTGTTCTGAACAATTTACAGTTATTGCTATTAACAAAGCTATTAACAGCAACATAACCTTTCAAAAGTAGGCGTATATCCAATATCCGAGAAACTATGTCAAGTTTATTAACTCAAACAGTTCCCCAATAAAGATGACATAAACCCACAATTTTCAGGGCGTATATCCTTTTACATGACGAACTTTGGAGAGGAAGCAACCCAAATAGGCAGTGCTCGAGCTCTCAAGTTTAAGGATGTCGTGTTCCCTCAGTACCGTGAAGCTGGTGTGTTTATTTGGAGAGGCTATACTCCGCTCGAAATGATGCATCAGTGTTTTGGAACTAACAAGGACTTCGGAAAAGGTGATTTTTAGAAATTTTTGCCTTTTCTAAAGATATCTCAACTCCTCCTACTTATACTCAAGGCAGAATTAGCATCAAAATCTGAATTCAGAGCTTTAGAGCTTACCTTGAAATGGACAATGATGGTCCCTGAGCTTTACACAGCATTATAAGAACTAGAGTGGGCACATAACCTATGGTGTCATAATGTTTAAATATAGTTGTATTATAATTTACTGATTTGTCCCCGTGTGACCAGGTAAACAGATGCCAGTACATTACACTGGAGCGAAAGTTAACATCCAGGCTGTGTCATCACCACTCGGTACACAGGTATTGTTCAGGTAACCAGGTAACCAGGTAACCAGGTAACCAGGTAACCATGTAACCAAGTAACCAGGTAACCAGGTAACCAGGTAACCAGGTAACCAGGTAACTGTGTCATCACCACTCGGTACTCAGGTATTGTTCAGTAATTATTGTTCTTTTATTTGTGTAAAATCCGGATTGGAGTATTGTTTATGAGGCGCATGGTTGCAACGTATTCTTGTGTAAATTTGTATTGATCCCGTTTGATGCGACAAGGAAAAATGCTCTTATCAGGAAAGGAAGTTTTATTTGTGTATTATATTAATTTTATTATCCTAACAGTGCAGTATCATTTGTCGCAAGAAATCAGAATAATCAGAAACTATTTGGAACTCCCAAAATCTGTCTATTATTTTATTGTACATCTATAATTAATTCTGGATACTCTGCATACTGTTCTATAAATAGGCACATCCCATGAGGAGATGTACAGAATATGTTATTATGTCATTTATCTTTTGATTAGTTTTGGTATGTGTCATGCCCGTGGTCACGGTTATGGCCTCATGAGGTTGGCGATTTCTTGTAAGAGGGGCGGGGGTCTTTATGGAACTCCCTCTATCAGAAAAAACTAAAAAGTCGATTTTGAGACAATTTCCATTAAGACCCTGCCCCCTTAAGTCATAATATCTGTGCTTTATAAACAAATTTGAATGCTTAATCCCCGTTAAGTTTTATACAACCTTAATGACGTATGGTTGTCAAATAATAACGTCGATTTTTTGTCAAAATATCCTAATTTTATATTTTAATGAATTTCGACTGATAATTTTTAAAAAGTTTTACTCACCCTCAATGACGTAAATATGACAATTTCTTTATAAAATGATAAGGTTAAAGTATCTGAGTTTATAAAATAATTTCAACTCCTAATCCCTTTAATTGTCATGCTGAATAACGAAACTTTGAAACGCGTCGCTGAAATTACCACTGCTAGCCTGAAATTATCAAAGTCGTGCCCTTGCAGTTCAAATCCCATTTCTGTAACCAGATCTACGTAAACATAAACAGTAAACAGTTAACAGTACTACTACTATATTACTAGTACTATACGTAAACAGTAAACACCCTGCTAACCTGAGCTGCATTACAACCCTCAGATCCCTCAAGCAGCCGGGTACGCCTACGCAATGAAGCAGCGCGACAAAGACTCCTGTGCAGTGTGCTACTTTGGGGAGGGAGCCGCCTCCGAGGGGGACTGCCACTCTGCCATGAACATGGCCGCCACACTGGACTGTCCTATTCTCTTCTTCTGCCGGAACAATGGTTATGCTATTTCAACCGCCACCAAGGACCAATACAGAGGAGATGGTAGGTAATCCAGGAGTTGTAGCGTTTACTCACATTAAGTTAAGTGGTTATATTATAATGCAGCAGCCAGCAGCCAGCGTGGTACATACCACGTGGGTACGTGATTACCACATGGGCACGTGATTACCACGTGATTACCACGTGCCCACGTGATTACCACGTGGGTACGTGATTATCATTAAGCACCAGACTTGACAACTCTGCTTTTTTGCCAAATTGAGACAAATTCGGGAGAGGTTAAGTGGTTGTATTTTGTTAATTTGAAGATTTGAAGCTTTTCCCCGTGGTACGTTATAGTCAAATTGGGTATCGTGGTAAAGTCTTCGAATCTCGGCGAATCTTCAAATCAACAAAATTAGTCGGATCCAGCACGATTACGTTTGAGTTTTTGGACATCCTCCGGTATTTTTAATTCCGGTCAGAGATGGTTAAGCCTGTCATGTCCCGAGTTTTTAATTTGTAGATTATTTTGTTCAGTAGACAGGGGAAGGCGGCAGTAACTTCCTTTTTATTGATTTTCGTTTGCTGACGTGTTTCCAAGAAAGTATCCGGTATTATAACTTATAACCTCAAGCTAACTTTTCAATACAATGAATGTAAATCTCCAGCTTCTCTAATGATATTTTTATATGCAGGTATCGCATCCCGTGGGATAGGGTATGGAATACCCGCAATAAGGTTTGACGGTAACGATTTGTTTGCGGTGTACAACGCGACGAAAGCCGCGCGGAAACTCAGTGTCGAACAGCAGAGACCAGTCGTGTTAGAGGCTATGACTTATAGAGTGGGCCACCACAGCACCAGCGATGATTCTACTGCCTACAGGTTTGTCTATACAAATCTCAACAAATACTTACTTTAAATACAGATGTCTGCAAATACTCATACATGATATTATTTAGATACAGAGTTACTAAGACTTATCTCAGAATTAGATTCGTATCTTCTTTGAATACAGATTTTCTTTAAATCCTTGTCTACTGTCGATGCAAAGTTACTTTACTTAATTACTTTATGTACTTAGGAAATATTCGTAGATTCCTTTAGTGGGTCATCAAATAGTTTGACCGCCCTTGTAGCATCGCTGCTGCCTTGTCCATACTACAGTCCAGCAAAAAATTTCAATTAGGGCAGACAGATGGGTTATAATCTGGAAAGGATTTAACAAATGCTGATAGCTTTAAACAGCTGTGGGTCTATAATGGGGTGAAGATCTGAGCACCGAGGCTGGAACGTTCCTAGCTCGGGATGCCATAGAACTGACATGATGTGACCACGATATAATATCTGAAGACACTGTAACTCCTAGATCCTTAACTCGGTATATTTTATAGAGCATAATATTCGACCCACTGTATGTTTACAAAAGGCAGCTCTCATACAGACTCTCATTAGGTGAACTAGGAGCTCAAACTTTAGATGCTTACTTAATTTAAATACATACACGTCGTATAGTTAATTCAAAATGCTAGTACAGAGCTAACCATTCGTTCATTACCTCAAAACACAATTCTGTCTCGCCAATCTTCTCAGAAATTATAATCCTTCTGCTTAGTTTACCGTGCATTCAAGCGTAAATTGTCGATTTAACTATTCAAAACATTTATCTTTACGTCATTGTTTATCGATTACTGATAAACCATTTCTATATCTTATACTACTACCAGTTTCTGTATCCTCAGCTAACAACTCGATATATTTACGAAACCCCTTCTTATCACTACTACTAGTACTACTTCTTATCAATAATAAGTTTTCAGAACCCCTCCAGGTGGCTGTAAACTAACAATATGTAAACAATATGTAATGTTTCCAGGTCGTTGTTACCACCTTATTTGTTAAAATAAACTACCCCTGCAGGTCAGTAGACGAGGTGAAGCACTGGGACACAGTGGACACGCCCATAAACCGTATCAGAAACTACCTGGCAGAGAAGGGGTGGTGGGACGAGGTGCTGGAGAAGGAGTTCCGGACTAGTACCAGGGGGGAGATACTGAAGGGGTTCAGGGAGGCGGAGAACACTAAGCTACCTAACCCTCTACAGGTTAGTGTGTGTTTAACTTTTAGGGGGCAGGGGCAGGGGCAGGGGCAGGGGCAGGGGCAGGGGCAGGGGCAGGGGCAGGGGCAGGGGCAGGGGCAGGGGCAGGGGCAGGGGCAGTACCAGGGGTAGTACCAGGGGTAGTACCAGGGGGAGACACTGAAAAAAATGTCATTAACATAGCTATAATAGATTGGTCACACTAAAAATAAATTCGTTGCTCTGTTGGGGAAATATTCTATATCATAATATACGGTAAGCGTGAGCAGTGAAATATCGCAAGAAAAACGCTATAACTACTTAATACTCAGTTACAGCTGTGATATTGCTCATTTAATTCGCTGCATAGTAATGATGCTTTCGTAACGTTGGATATAATATAGTACCTACAGTTGGATCTATAGTACTACCTCTTTAAACTATATTGCCTATCATACATGAAACTTCTAGTTGGGCTGAACATTAAGTTTAGTTTGTTCCAACCGGCTATAAGTTTTATAAATCTCAGTTCTTTTGTAACGTTGTTGAAATCAATTATATATGTTATATAGTGTCGGCTTTAAATGAGTTTTGATAAGTTTATTAAGAAATACATAAGTTAGAAAGTAGCAACCGCTCGACCGCCGTCCACAATGAACAGTACTGCACAGTTGAGCCGCATAAATATATTTTATTATTTACACACTGTGGATGGTGGTTCTACATTGTAAATATTATGTGTTAGGTTTGAGTTTACAATCCAAGGCTCGGGTTATATAATTAGATTAGTTTACTAATGTTATAAGCTTCAACCATCCTCGGCCTCGTAAGTTTAATATGAAATTGAGTGTTATGTATCAAAGTTGGCTGCACATGATGTTATTAAATATGCAACTTATTCCAGCATGTTCTCTTGGTTTCCAGAATAGCGTTATTAGTTTTATAGTCTAGACATGAGCTGAAGCTAAACTCTTAGATCTAGTTGAATTAATCTCATTGCTGAGGGCAAAAGAGTTTCATAACATTTAGATTGATCACAAGACTTAAGTAAACAGCAAAATTTAATCATGATTAAAACTATATATATAATACCCCATTTTTGTATAAAATGTTATATTATTAAATAAATTTTACATATTAGTATCGCGATAAATAGCATAAATAGATGTGTGCCAGTTAACTGTGTGGTGTTACCGATTTTTACAATACTTATGATAGTAGAAGTAACAAATTTACTTATTCATTTTGTCAAACAATTTAATTAATTTAAAAATTCAAATAAATTTTACATCAATGACCAAAATATCTACAATGAGGCAACAACATGATTCATGAGGGTTAGAAAAATATTAATTAACCTCAACACTACTAGACTTCAGCAAGAGTGAGGAAAATGTATGTAAAACATTAGTAAAATCTATTTCGGCTAAATCAAAACACGGCGGTCAAACCATAATGATATTGGTGCCGATACGCGGACAAACTAGTCGTTTCATGTTTTAGTTAAAGATATAGCAAAACCAATCATCCACACCGATGATTAGAATTGTTCTACTTTTATCTTTGACTATACCATGAAATGGTTCGTTTGTTCGCCTATTTCAAGTGTTTCACATGTTTGATATAATAAAATAGGCCTGCTTGTTAGTTAGAACTGTTTGGGAAACCAAGCAACAACTCATTGGTAGCTTATTGGGCACGTTCGCTCGTACGACGGTCGCAAAGCTACCATATACAACAAAAAACCTCGTTCGCTAACTCTTGTCCTTGACTCGTTTAATGATAATTGGATAGCAGTGAAATTGTCAGCAGTCTGTTGGTAGAGCTGTATATAAGCAGGGGCGTAATATATAATAGGGGCAGATTATTCGTGTATTAACACGTTATTAAATTTAGATTAGCTCTTTATGACTTGAATGTTGTGACAGTGTTAGCTTGCTAGTATTGTAAAGTTGTATTTAAATAACTCTAGACTTTTGACAGTTTTGCTGCTCGTATTATAAAGTTGTGTCTAGAATCACTGCGTCATATATATATATATAATATATAATTATATATTGGTTATAGAAGTTCTGGTTATAATGGTCTCTACTAGCAGTTTATAATCGTCCAGCAGGTTTGTGACTAGAATTGTGGTGTTAAAAGGTAAGCCGTGGGTATTTATAGGTACAGTGCCGACAAACTCTTAGCCGGCTAATAGCCGGGTTAATAGCCGGTTAATAGACGGTCGGCATAAGATAATGATATAATATCATAATATATAGCGCATTAGCGCGGTAACTGCGGCAACATGGTAATCCGTTGATGGTCGCTGAATCGTAACTTTGTGTACATCGCACAATTAATCTACTTTGGCATGATTACGCTGGATCTCGAGTCTCGGCTATAAGAACTGTTGTAAGTTGTTTACTGGAAGTTCCGCTTTTTATTTACTCTTTTATTGTAACACAGACCATTTCTTTTGGTATAATGGAAGCTTCATCTCTGGCTCAAATTGTAAAAGACGGGAACGCAACTTGAATAGAAAAAAAAGGGTTTATGAATGAGTTTAAACTATAAATACCATATATGAGATGAGAATTTGTTTAAAAGGGGGACACAATGACTTATTCTGACTGTACAAAATTATCGCTTATTAGTCTTAATAGTCATTGAGTTATTTGAGTGTCGCCAAATGTAATGGTAAAAGTGTCTGAGGATGACTGATAAAAACGGAAAGAAAAAAAAAAGCTGATTAGTTTCAGCCGTTCAATCTCCCTTTTCTTAGCCAGCTCTTCATCATACTACATTTATAGTTCATACTCCTTCATAAACGCAATTTCTATTCCCTTAAAACTACGTAATATGCTGGAAGTGCTCACAGTTTAATGTGAAGCATAGATTACCTGTGAAATGTATATAATAACACATGTGTAATGTGTATACACATAATGTGTATAAGGTGGACATACTTGGCACTGTCCGGGGAGTTGCATGCAACTTTTTAGAATAGTACGGATATTTCCGGGGGGGGGGGGGGGGGGGGGGTACCAGTCCTTCTGATTAAAATACTGGCTCCAGTCAGCCTGTTAGCTGTTTGACGTGGTCATGGCAGTGGAATATGTGATAAAGTATGTAGAATATGTTGTGAAGTATGTAGAATATGTCATGTATTGTATGATATGTTGTGAAGTACTCGATGTAGTTGGAAAAGCTGGCGTTCATCACGTACTTGCACGTCGTATAACTGATGGAATTTGAGTTTTGTTATTAACACTTTCTTAAGTTTGAAGTACGATAATTTCTAATATTTCTATTAATGTTTTACGTCAAATTGTTGGATCAATGTTGAAGTACGGTTTTCTGAAATACAATGTTTCATTATTAGTAATTCGTGTTCGCTTCATGCAGCCTTTATAAATTAAATACTATCTGGAAATATTTCTGGAATGACTCAGTCAGTCAGCTTAAAACGTTGCCGTTTACTTTTGTTGCTCAAGCTGGGAGTTGGGAATATTTCATACCGGGAAGTAATGCACCTAGTTACGTAGCTTTATTTCGCTGATTGATTTGATACAAATTAATTGTGCTTGTAATTTCTGATTCTTTGTAGTATCCGAAATTCTTATCTTTCTTTTTCTTATATCTTTTTTGTTTAACCAGAAAGTTTGAATTGAAAGTAAGATGACTAAAAATTAAAAAGGTGAAAGGATTAAATCGACCTTTAATTGCCAGATGCTTTAATTTTATTCTGCGTTTAAATATCTTCCATTAAATAAGTCTCGCCGTGATTTTAAGAACAATTTATTTTCCCGATCCATATTAGAAGATCATTCCTGAAACGCCGTGGTCCCAGGCATACCACACGTAAGGGTCTCTTTGGTTCGGAGTCACGTGATGCCCGTATAAGGAGTGTTTTGCCATCCCTGGGGTGAGAGATGGTTTTGTTTCCCGCCAATTTCTGTCACTTCCTTCTTGACGTCTGGGACCTCACGTGATATCACGTGATGTCAGGTTTTAGAAAGCTGTCACCCATCACTGACACTAAGATCGATGAGAGCCCAAATCCAATCAAGTAATAATAACGCAAACTTCATCAGTACGTCATCATAAATAAATATTTTTGAAGAAATCTATAATTTGCCTAATATACAGTAACTGTATAACTACAAAAACCCATTAAAAAATTAGCTTTATGCTTTTTATGCCGAACTTCACGTACACTTACTTAAGTTACTAATGTAAGTTATTACCAGTATGCAAATTGTTAGCGAATAATAAATTTAATAAATCTTAAAAGCTTTTAAAGCAAAATATTACCGTATCGATACCGTAATATTTCTAGAGCCTTCATAAAGACACTTTCCTGCCGCCTATCTTTCCAAAACTGTTTATAAAACCTTGGCCTTGGAAATTGTTCGAATATCTGTGGGAAAGGTGTCAGCTGTTAAGTGATCACATTTTTAGTTTGTACTATCTGTCCTGCAAAGAAAAGAAAGCAGCTGTCATGAAAACAGGTATTCTCGTCTTGTCACGTACAGCTTAGAACCACGTGACACCACCACAGGAATTAAACAGGAATTAAACAGGAATTAAACAAAATTGGGTCAAACGGCAGATGCCGTGTCCGACCAAATTTACAGGAATAGAAGGTTTAATTTTCAAAACTACTCCTATGTAAAGAATAACCAAACAAGGTGGTAAAAGTAGATAGCCATGCAAAAGAATTAGCACAGATGGCACAGACGTATGCAGAAAAATCTCAGCCAAGAGCACTCAACAATGACAAAGAAAGTATCATATACAATGTCCACTCACTTATCAAATACAAAACACGACATTCATTCAGTATTTTTCTTCGGGAACCTCCGTTCATCGACCTTATTTAAAAACGTCCAATGTCTCTAATTGATGTTGAGTCGTCGAAGATTTCTCCCGGTTCTTCTCTCATTACTAACAGGTCCCTCGTTCGTTGATGCAGGTTTTTGTGTAGGTCTTCGTATAGGGGGCATTCGTAGAGGATGTGTTGCTCATCTTCTATCACTGGATATGCCCCTGGTAGCTCATAGAGAAGATCTAACAAGTCATCGTCGCTTGAGCAGCAATGTCTGCAGGCCCGATGTTTTATGTTAAACCGCTTTTTGCCGTAGCGACCAGTTTCAACGTTAAAGCGGTGGGAGCTGCTTCTGAATTGCGCGATTTTCTTTGAGCAGTTAGGTTTAAGATCAAGGGCTAGGTACATCTCTTGAGCAAACTTTCTCTTCACTAAGTTGTAGAATGATAGTTTTCTGTTAGATGTCCTTTCTGTTTCCCATGAGTTTATAAACCACTTTTGCAAACTCTTTCTAATCTGGCTTGGTCTTAATCCTTGGTTTCTCTCTGATGCCTCGATGGTTTCTTGCATCTGCTCGAGAGTGGAGAACCAGCTCAGGTTTAGGGTCGCCTGCTCTTCGAAAGCGTGTCTAGCAAAGCAGTCACGATCGTCTACAACCATTTGTTCAAGTCTTTCTTTGTAGTTGAACACTTGCTTTGATAGCGTGATGCCTACATGACCGAAATTTAAGCCAGTTTATGTTTCTAGCTGAGGTTGATGAAAACACTGTGAACCTCCAGTCTTCCTCTGCTGTGGACACATCTTCACTTCTGAGAAATTATTGACCTCACAAATGCCACAAAACAACGGAAAGATAGCTATACAAAATGAACAACAAAAGCACCGCTCTAATTCTTGGTAAGCACGATTGTAGTCTGGTCAGGTATGAAGGAGATGTGTTTACCTGCATCATAGTAGAAGAGTAGAGGGCTGAACAATTTTTTCAAGACCAAAAATTCAGAATGGGAGAACCGCCTTTACAATTTATGAAGCAACGTAATATGTCAAAAATGCTTATTTTTTGTGAACCGTCTATTTAGAAATAATATGCATCCATTGACGGGAGTGAAATACTAGACGGGGCGGGGCATACCACATCAAGTTATTCAGTTATACACATATATACTGATACTTCAGTTAACAAAAGCTTTCGTGGTCCAATTGCTGGAAAGTTGCTAATTCTGAGAATTCGTCCTTTTACAAACTACCCTGTTCAGCTGATCATAATTGATTATCAGTGTAAATGTTGTTAATAGTGATTGGTCCGTTCTATTCGTTTTCTATTCGCTTGTTTTATTTGCTTTAATGAATTTTCCGTTCACGTAATTGTTCACATGATAAATAAAATTGTCACTGATCGAGAGACATCAGTCATCGCAATTTAGATTCATGGTTAGAACTTATTATTACAATAAGATGACATTCCAGCTTCTGCCTTCTCTGTTGAAATTATCCGGATAATTTTTTGAAAAGAGTAGGAATTTACAAACTGATATTCTGATCGGTCCCTGCTTTTAATTGAGCTTCGGTAAGGCTTAACCACTTATCCCCGGCTCTTAGGCTAGTTTACAAGAAGTCTCTAACATGTTTCTATCAAAATGACGAAATTGGGCCAAATTGCGTGACCCCACTGCCAGAAACCATAGCAGACTAGCAGATAATCTGCAAGGAAATTTTCGATTTCGGAGAAAATTTTTGGTGCCTAAGAGGAAATTTATTTATAGAGAAAATTCATGGTAAAATGTTTCAAAATTCAGATCGTAGACTTTATAAAGTCTACGATCTGAATTTTGAAACATTTTACCATGAATTTTCTGGGGTAAAGAGGGAATTTTCTAAAAACAATCCAAAATTGTTGACAAATGAAAGACAAGGTCAAAAGGAAATCGCGGCACGTGCAGAATTTCTGAGGACCAAATTTGCGCATTCTCCTTTAAATCTGAGGGCCAAATATCACGTTCTTTATAATTATATGGAACTAATCACATCCACAGCCTTCCTAATGTAGGTACGGACCGAAAAAGTATTTTCTGCTCATAATGATCAGGGTAGCATGAAACATGAACAAAAGTAGTTTCCAGAAAAACTTTGAAAATAATTTCGATTTAGAAAATTTTCGGTCCGAGTCATTCTCGATAGCTAGGTATAAGGAGAGTGCCTCGATATGTAAGTTACTCTCCTTGTTTCTATATAAACATAACTTTTACAATAATTTGTACGTAATAATTATAATATAATAATGAGAATTTTTTGTTGGAGATTTCTAAATTATTATAGTTTTCTCTTTGTTAGGAGAGCCGCTCTGACATAAGTAGCTAGTGCCATTCTTGGTTACTAGTTGCTAATATGAGCGGGATATAAATTATTTGTTATTATTATTATTGATTTTCTATTATCACTAGAAGCCGCACAGACCTTCTATCTACACACAAACCAACTAGCAATTGTCATTAATTATCTAATCCTATGAACCAGTGTATCCCTAATTCATAATTCGTGTAACAACGAGTAAGTTACAGCTTGAATCGCTGGTGTTTATTTGTCTAAGTTGCTATACAAATTGTACAACACATAATTGACCAATATAGCTTCCAGTATGCTGTTTGATAGCGATAACATATTCGAGATTATGTTATACTAGTGTAACCAAGGCCTACGTCCGGGACTTCACTATCGGAGTTGAAATGCAAAAGTAACTTAACAATGTATCGATCGTAGGCATCATGAAGAAGAGTCTGTTTAGATCTTAGCACTATTCCTTGGCTAACACACTAAAGATTATTAATATAATAGATGCTATTGTTTTGTCTGACGAGCCTGTCGCTCCCTAATCTTAAACTATACTATCAAGCTAGTTAACGAATTTCTGACATCTAAAAGCCCTGCAAATACATTATCTTTCGCCGCGATTTTGCCTAATTTGAATTGTCGCGGCGCCGCGATTTTTGGCCTAAATAATCGCGATTTTCTTTTGTCCTTGATGAAATAGGAAAAAACTAACAGTTCTTTGAATCGTTTTTGAAACTGTGTTTGAAAATGATCTCTATTGCCAAATTGCTTCTAGGCCTTCTGTGTGGGCAAAATCATCAAGAATTTTGGCTGCGGCAAACATATCTTCAATTTCTGTCTGTGCGAAAGTTTAAGTTGTATGCACTCTACATTTCTCAGGTATGGTTGCCTCAACTCTGCAAGGCACATATAATAATTTGTGATAACTAAGACAGATGGTGCAAGCTGGCCATGTTTTACTTGTGGGTCATTTTGTAACTGGGTTGTAGGAGAAAGCCATTTTGTAACACACTATTTTGAAGGGCTTTATTGTAGATTTTAATGTGGCCAAGCAAAAACGCAAAACATTTTCTGGGGCCTAGCTCCAAATGCTTAAGAATTGTCCTGCTTTACTTGCCGACATTGCGAAAGTGGAAAATTCGCGAGCGAAGCGAGCGGGCCACAAAAAGCAGAAAATTTGTATCTTCGAGGAAATTTTTAACTTTCTGGATGTGGGTCAGCGTGACTGCGTTGTCAAAAATCAGTATTTGGCCAATAATTCCAAAATTTTTAAATCAGTCATTCTTGTTGCATATAAATGTGGCCATTGCGGTTAATTTTAGCCACCCATTTGTGAAATTTTATTTCACAAATGGGCGTGGCCAGGACGGTAAATTTTTTAGTCTGATTTTTTGGTCGTATAAAAACCTTGGGGAGGCCCCACAAATTTTGAGCCCTCTACTACGAAATGTGCATAAATTAATGGCTCAAATGCTTATCTTACGGTGATCTAGGGGTAAAGACTAAAGTAAGGGTCTCACTTGAGGGTCTTACTTTTCTTCGAAAGGGTCAGGGGCCCCTTTCCAAGAAACGTAAGACACTCCAGCATTACCACTTATTGCCAATTATTCGAGGAAAAGTCTTCTCTTGGAATCACGACTCAAACGAGTTCTGTAGAATACTTGAAAATAATTGTTCTACCAGAATTGTTCATATTAATAAATTAAAAATCTAATTAATCTAGGCAGAAGAATGCCCTATATTAAGCATCCATTGACGGGCTCAAAGACAAGCCAAAAGATGCCTTAATGCTTTTAACGTAGTTACCATGGTACCGTGTTAAAGTTGTATTGACTTCCCCCCAATAGCCCTCTCTCATTAATACTAATTGAAAATTATGATTATAACGTCAAACGTACCAATGCAATGACCGGCAGATGATTTGTAGATTATCCTATTATGGGAAACTCACAGCTAATCTTAGAGATCCTATTAAAATCTTATCCCATTAAAATTTTAATTCTATAACTATGGGTTCAATTATGAATTTTAATACTAGACACTGTCTACATAGTGTCAGGGTTGATCAAAATTAGATTCATCAAAAATATAAAAAATCAATATTCTGTACAATTTTCAGTGTTATTTTTCAAACACGATAAACTTTCAAAACATTTACATCTCGAAATTTTCTCCCGCTAACCCTCTTAAAATCATTCTCCATGAATGATTGAGTTCTAGCACAGTTCCAATAACCGTCCAATTCGCACAAGATCTAACGAACTCGCCAGCCCTTTAACCTTAATTGCTTGCCCTGATAAGCTCGGTTATAAATAATTGGGTCAGCAGTCTTAATTTTCATTTCCTGGTCAATCACTCCATTGAGAGCTCTAAATTTAGGAATCATTTTTCTCGGTATTATCTTTGCTCGGACTCATTTTCCCCGGTATATTTATATATATACATTTTTCCCGGTATTCGCCGCATCGCAAGTTCAGGACACAACAAGGTACACACAGGAGCCTACCGAACGTGGACGCGCATTTGTGATTTGCACGTGCTATTTTACACTACTATGGTACAGGAGTGCCGATTCTGTAGGAAGCAATTCCGGACTGACGCTGAGAAAAAGGAGCACGATAAAAAATGTCAGTCAGAGTAAGTTTTTAAACTTTTTTCAAATATTTTTCAAATATTTTTCAAATTCTATAATAATATATTAAGGCTGTTTATATAGTTGCAGCGTTTATGGAACTGCATTTAAATCTGGAATACAGTAGGTTTAAAATATTTCGCATAATAATAATAATCTGTAATAATTGAGTTTTTATATGTGACAACGTAATATGTTTTTAGACTCTCTTACTACTTCCTATGTGATACTGGGATTAGTTTATTATTATTTACTATATTAAAAATTATCGTAAATAAGGATTAACCTTATATTTCAGCAATGTAAAAATACTCAGAACTCAAGAACAACGTGTATGTTTTCAGGCGTCACAAAGCAGACAGGTTCGAACAGTACGTGCAGAGGCTAGGCTACGCTAACTACAGACAGCTTGCTCAGGAGGCCATCAGAAAGATGGGAGCTCATGCTTCTGTTAACAGTTTATTGGAATGTGTAATCCAGATGGAGAAGAAGAAGAATCCAGGCGGGGGTAAGAATGGTAGCGGCAGTGGAAGCAGCAGTAGCAGCGGAAGAAGATAACGGTATTTGTGGGAAACTGTTTTTTAATTATATAACAAACTTCTTAGGAAACTGATGAGCATGACCTTATTTGAGAATAAAATATTTTACGAATTTCACTATTTTTCGAGATAGTATTTCAGCATTTTCTGATAGCCAGGTCCGGTTTTGTTTGTAAAGTTTCGGACTTTAGCTTAACTTTCGACTTTAAGCTTTGTAGTACTACACAAAGCTGCTTGAAAATGTTTAGAGATACTGATTGAATAATTTTTTTAAATGTGTTCTTTTTAATTGATAAATCAATCAGCTGTATCGTGTTATTTAACAATTAACATTTTAGTCAACTCAGCCGAGTCAACCACTCGCTATCATTCTATTTATCTTTAGTATTCAGACTAATTTGAGTGAATCGGATTCTTTGATAACCAAACAAAAAATGTAACATTTACTTCTTTAATTCTTTAAACACTCCAGGTTCTCGTGTTTTCTAATTACATGGTTATTTTTTCACAGAAGGCTATTTATTAATATTATAGGTTATTGATTTAACTAGGGTTATTTATTGCAGTATGAATTAATGTTTGATATTAAATTGAATTGAATTGAAAACAAAAATGTGGGGTTTTCATTAACAGAATACAAATGTTAACAGATAAAGGTGTTATGTATTATTTTATAATTCTAGAAACATATAATTGTTTTGCTGAGTTAAAAACAATATTAATGCAAATTATATCGTTATCGCAAATCAATGAATAAGAGAATAAAACAGATCTTGGGTCCAATGGAATCATCATCTTGAAATATATGGGTTGAAGAATATCACCCACATTTTTGACACATCTCGTCATCATCTCGTCTGATCATTTGGAGTGGCAAATGCTCCAAATGAATTTAATGGGGTGTTAGAAATAGAGAGGCTTCAGGAAGAGAATTTATTTAGTTATACTGGAAAGATTGAAGATGACGTTTTGGGGGGGGGGGGGGGGGGGGGGGGCCTGACGTTTCACTTTTCAGAAGAACGGTAGAACCCTAATATTCCCTTTAAATGATGACATCTTCGTGATTATGGTGGCAGTATCATGACAGATTGTTCACAGTAAAATTTATCACCATTATCTTGCATTCAAATTTTAGCAAAAATACACTGCATATAAAAACTTAAAAAGTTCCCTCGAACCAGATTTGAACTGGTGACCTAAGGATTACTAGGGTTGAAACCATTACAGTCCTCCGCTCTGCCAACTGAGCTACCAAGGGTATGCATCTCCAGATGTATATCTCTGGTAATTTGCGGTAAGTTGCTCTCAGTCGGATTCGAACAGATAAGCCCTGTTGTTTGAAATTCTGTGTAGACCTTTACTATACACCACCTGGCAACCACAGGGCCAGCAATTCCAACAAGACAATTACATTGTAGTGAGACATCGCAAAAAAGTGTTATAATCAGATATTCTATATTTATATAATTCATCTAATTAGATGGCGAGATTGTTATTGATATTTATAAGTGCTCGCTCACAAATAGATAAGAAATGTGTTACATGTTATGTTACATAAATTATAAACTTGCCTACAGAATCCTAGGTGTGATAAACGATTATATCTCTAATCTCTAATCTCTAGATAAACATGTTCAAATACCACGTAAACGTTGGCTATTAGCTGTAAAAATAATTAGCTGTAAAAATGGGGAATATTTCAGCCATTCTCTTTTATCTAATATCTACGCATTACGAATCTACCAATCGAATATTTGACTAATAACCGTGACATGATAGGCCTTATAATAGTCAATTAGCTAATCAATATGATAGTCGCGTAGTCGGTTATTTAATTAATTGTACCGCAGATATTTGACGAGGTCTGGGACGAGCTTCCAACTCAGCTTCAGGAGCAGAAAGATGAGTTTATCGAACACTGCGCTAAGTACGGAGAAAACTACCCGCTAGAGAGTTTCGAGGATATGAAATAACTTGTTGATTTGACGGGATATCGCCTAACTTCACAGTTGAACTTAACCACTGAACTTCATAGCTGAACTTCGCAGCTAGCTGGCATTACGCATGCTTTACCGCATGTAACAGGATTTTAGAGTAGGATCTTTAAATGAATAACTACGCAATACGGGCATGTTACAACTTCGGCTTAATTTCCTTATATAGTTTTAATGGCAGAAACCAAACCGAAACCAAGTTATTGTCCAAATATTTGAGATTGGAACTTGAAAGGCTGTAGAAGACTAGGGGAAACGCTCCCTATATGGTCACTTACTCACTTACTGTCGTCTTTTGTTTGGGTTAAAAATAGCTTATATATCCTTTAATGATCATGTTTAACTGACTTGGTATCTAAAGACCGCATTTTCATATTTTTAATATTATAGTTGTCAAAGAACTTTGTCGAGAGCTTCGCATGACATTTAAGGAAGTTTAAGGACGTTTGTAGTGTTTTTTCTTAGGTGATTTATTATCGTTATTTACTCAATTTAGTTAAGTTATTGTAGATGTGCTTTTTTGAGAAGTTGTTTTATTACATCCTTTAGTTTTGGTTGCTTAATAAATTATACTTTATTTTTTGACGATTACTACCCCGTTTTAAATCAAAGGTATGCCTTAAATATTAATCATCCAGTTTGGTGTCATCGTAAATATTTGCTAGTTAATTTTAAGATTTTTTATCAGATAGCTTTTTTGAAGGTATTTAAAATATTTATATTGCATGTTTTCAAAGGTTTTTTTACCTGTGCTTGTGAAAAAGAACATTTTTATAGTTTCACTCGAGAGTCGTAGTTAATTTAACAAAATAGACTTCAGAAAAGTTATCACTAACTGTGCCACATTACGTAGGATAAGTAAAATAGACGTACAAAAGTTATTAAGTTTTAATACAATTAATAAAAATATATATATTATTATTATAAATAGATTTAGATATTGATTGCATTTAATTCATTAACATCTTTAATCTGTCATATTCGGCTGTAACCACAATTTGTAATTATCACGCATAAAAGTACCTCTACTAATAAATAATTATATTTCATTGTATTGAACAAATAATCCTCGGTAAATGCTTCTCGCCAAATGAAGAGTGAAGACCTTATAGGGTGCCATATATATGATATTGTGATTTCTGTTTTACCCAATGAAGCATTATCGTAGACATTTAAACGCACAAATGAGTTCAACCTTTGACGTTATTTGACACTAAAGTTAAATATCTTCCGAATATTCTTCATTCGCAGCGTTACTTGAAGTGACTTCCCGAGAAATTGTCACTGTTTTAAGCAATTATAGATCGTCGTCATCGTGGCAGAATATGTATTTAATATTATCTTACTCATTTAAAGATGTTTCTCATTATACCTTCACTCTCAATCTAGCAAATGTGTTAGGGAGACAAGATATAAATGGGCGACACACCAAAGGGAATACTGCGATCTGTAGTGGAGATAGAAACTCAACCTAAGTAAGTTATTTTTTATTTGTTCAATGTTAAAGGTCTGTATTTGATTCGTCTCGTTCTAAGCCTCAGCGAGGTAATTATAAATTTGATGGCACTAATTTAGTTACAAAGGTCTGTTTAACCAGGAGGGATCGCTTCTCTCCTATTCTGTAACCTTAACCAATGTACCGTATTCAATGTACCGTATTCAAGGTACCGTAACCAAGGTACCGTAACCAAGGTACCGTAACCAAGGTACCGTAACCAAGGTACCGTAACCAAGGTACCGTAACCAAGGTACCGTAACCAAGGTACCGTAACCAAGGTACCGTAACCAAGGTACCGTAACCAAGGTACCGTAACCAAGGTACCGTAACCAAGGTACCGTAACCAAGGTACCGTAACCAAGGTACCCTAACCAGGCCAAGGTACCCTAACCAAGGTACCCTAACCAAGGTACCCTAACCAAGGTACCCTAACCAAGTTACCCTAACCAAGGTACCCTAACCAAGGTACCCTAACCAAGGTACCCTAACCAAGGCCAGGTACCCTAACCAAGGTACCCTAACCAAGGTACCCTAACCAAGGCCAAGGTACCCTAACCAAGGTACCCTAACCAAGGTACCCTAACCAAGGTACCCTAACCAGGCCAAGGTACCCTAACCAAGGTACCATAACCAAGGTACCCTAACCAAGGTACCCTAACCAAGGTACCCTAACCAAGGTACCCTAACCAAGGTACCCTAACCAAGGTACCCTAACCAAGGTACCCTAACCAAGTTACCCTAACCAAGGTACCCTAACCAAGGTACCCTAACCAAGGTACCCTAACCAAGGTACCCTAACCAAGGTACCCTAACCAAGGTACCCTAACCAAGGTACCCTAACCAAGGTACCCTAACCAAGGTACCCTAACCAAGGTACCCTAACCAAGGTACCCTTACCAAGGTACCCTAACCAAGGTACCCTAACCAAGGTACCCTAACCAAGGTACCCTAACCAGGCCAAGGTACCCTAACCAAGGTACCATAACCAAGGTACCCTAACCAAGGTACCCTAACCAAGGTACCCTAACCAAGGTACCCTAACCAAGGTGCCCTAACCAAGGTACCACTTAGTGCACTAAGTGCAGTAATTATACAGACTGTGTCGGGCCGATGATTTGTAGCTATATAAAAGGGGATCATTCCAAAGCTGTACCAGTTTATACCATGATAATATCGCCAGCTTCATTAGTTCCCAGAACCTGCACCTTCTGAACAACAAGCAGTATATTTAATGCAGTCTAAGTGAGCTATATAATGAACTATCTGGACTCTGGTCTCAGTACATTTACGTAATGTACTTAATTTGTTGTGGTTATTTATTGTGACAGTCACTAGCTTTTGAGCCTTTTATGGATCCGTATTTTGTGTTAGTTATTCCAAATTAATATCTCTCTCTTAAGCAGTCAATCAAAATCTATTCAAATTTTGTTATCTAACCTTGTAAGGACATATCGCCTATCGGGGACATGCCCGTTTGGCAACGAATCATAAATAAAGTTCCAGGAACGCGAACGACACACGATTCAGTAGTATACAATATGGCGCAGATAACTAGCGCGCTAACGCGCGCGCGCTTAGATTCGATCGGATGTGACATCGGCCGTTTATTTAACAGATTATATTTCAGCGATCGAATAGGGCAAAATTATTCACTATTTGAGATATTCATTGTTCATGAAGACGGAACATTTTGTCATTAATCGATAGCGTTTGAGAAATATAGACATCTCAGTCGCAGACTCGCACATCAATGATGTTCCCCACAGCTAATGTAACTATCGATAACGGACTAATACTCATAGGATAGTGTGCCGGAAGGAAGGGTCTTATATTTTCTTATTTACATACCCTAATTACTATTGGTATGTTGGTGGTGTGTCAAAGCTACGTCGGGTTTTTACTTTTTACTGTTCAACGCGAAGGAACCTGCCTATTGATTATTGAACCTATTGAAGGGTGCAAGAAAATTAAAAATATTTTTGCAATCAAATCTTTTAACAATAAATCTCTGTCAGATAAATATAAAACAATTATTAAAATGTTCCTCAGAGTACCACCACCGGTCACTTGGGATGAAGAAAATATAACATTGACGCTCCACCCGGCCGATAAGGACTATGGTCACATGAAGATAGACGAACCTCCGACCCCCTACGAGTATTATAATGGTAATTAATTAATTGCAGGGGGCCATGGTTACTCGTTACCATGGTTACTTACCATGATATTTTCTTGCTATTTCTGTTAAAACGATATGATTCGGTGAGAAAATGTTTTTCATGCGAGGACTGCATGAAAACATATATAATACATGTATAGTGTATACTGCACAGTGTGCCCAGAGGCTGCAAAAAGTATTTTGGGTGATATTTGCTTTCCAGATAAGTTTAGCCTGATCTGATCAGAAATAATCTGAATTTTCTAACAAAAAAAGAATTAAGGGGCTATCATTTTTAGTTTTTGAGATATTTTGAATCATATACACCAAATTGGTATGAAATTTATGAATAAAATTCAATAGGATAAGAATTAATGGATGAATTGGTCGCATATAAACTAGAATAATAATCTCTAAACATGTCTAAAACCATAAACATTGTTTTTCATCATTATTATATGGAGTTAGGGGCCAGATCCAATAAAAATTGGGTTAAAAATACGAAATTTCGATTTTTGCAGGCAAAATTCGATGTTTTCATCATTTTTGAAGGACAAAATTTCGTTCGCATGGTACCAAAGTTCAGAATCAACTTCCAGATCGCAGTTTTGGGAACTATTAACTAAGTTATTTGTTATGCCTGATACCTTACATTGACAGAAAAAACATAATGGGGAACCCAAATTTGTCATCTGACACCTTCCCATGGCCATAAGTACCCCCAGCTTCCCTCAAAAAATTTGACTGCCAAAATATGGGGATATCACTATTTTACCCTTAACTAATCTTGGGGGCAGTTTTAGAGTCTCCACATGTGTTTTAAAGTAACCTTTAGGTATGGTTATGCCTAAGAATGACTATTTGGGAACTATTTTCAGCTACTGCCCTAAAATTTTGGTAATTTTATTGAAATTAGGGTCCTTTAAAGTTAAAAAAGGGCTAAATGTACCATTTTTAGACCTTAAATTGCAAAAATAATGATTTCTGAACTGTTTGAGAGCATCAAGATTGCTTTTTAAGTGTTTTTGGTCATTGTAAGGTCCGGAAACACTTGTTGAGGTGATTTAAAGGCTTCAAAAAATAAAATATCAGCAATTTGGGGCTAAATTACCTTATTTTGTAAGCGCGTAACTCAATTTAGCTCAAAATAACATTGTTTTTGTCCCAGAAAATTCGAATTTTGATCAAAAGCTATGTATGGAGGTATCAAATGAAAGCTCTTGATAACCTCTTTCCATTTAAAACACAAAGAAGTAGTTTATAATTGATATAAGTGATAAAATGGTCTAAAAATGGAATCAAAAAGTCCTAAAATTCACAAAATTTCTGTATAATCTTAAACCTTTGATGGCCCATAAAAAAATCATGCCACAATATCACACTGTAAATTTTTCTGAGATTACTCTAAATATCCTATACTAACAGATATAATAATAGCGTAAATTATGGATGCTCACCAAAGTGAATTTGTCACTTATTTTTGTAATTTGTTCAAAAATATGGCAAAAAACGGCAAAAAAATGTAATTTTACACAAAAAATCAGGTTAAATCAATATATGAGGTCAAAAATCCTTCTAATCATCTTGAAAACCCCTTTAAACGATTTCTCATGCAATTTTAGGGTGGATAGGGTGGTTTTAAATTGAAAATAGGCTGGTTGAAGAAAAAAACTGACTTTTTGCAGAAAATTGGGCTCGCGGGCACACTGTGTACTGTACAGTAAATATGCAGATTAGGTTACTAACATTAACCCCTTTATCACGGTGTACACTTGGTTGTAGGATTTAGAAACCGAACTGATCCTATTCTGACTGTGAGTAGATGGCTAGGGGACCGGTTGGTAGCATTAACAAGGGGTTTCATCTCCAATCAGTCCGTCTGCAACTAGTTTTACTGAGTCTTGGTTCTTTTTCAAAACGGGGATTTTCCCAAAATACGCTATTTTCAACCACCAAATAGCACCATTAAGATGGCCCTTCTCATACTTCTTCCTGGCTAAGTGACACGTTATCCACAGCACTATTATTGTTATTATTGTTAGCACTGATATAATCGCAACTATAAACATTATGCTGGCGTGCTCGGTGCCCATTTGTGTGGACGGACTTGGTTTTCTGTTGTTCTGGGCGGCTTCTATTGTTGGAGATCTCATTTCACAGCAGGGGCTTCTTGAGTTGCTTAGTGGTTACTAGAGGTTACTAGGGGTAATCTGTGGTTAATATAGTTGCTTAGCAGGGCTGCTTGAGTTGTTTAGTTTAGATTGGATCCAGTTTTTAGTGTTGTTCTTCACTCCTCAGTGTTATGTGCCTTAGTGTTACATCCTGAAATAATTGTGTTTGTTTACTGTGTATGAATTAAAATTCGGTGTGTTAAAACAATGTAGAGAGATTATATAAATGCATGTCTTTTTTGTTGAAATATAGGATGCATTTAGGGAGACAGCCTGGTTGAAATCGCTTATTAACCGACATTTAAACTGCTCGGCAGAACTAACAAAGGAAGTAAAAGCTAAGAAGCGTATTATTTTTGTCTCGAAATGATATCTGGGGACTAAAATCTAAAGATATCAAAGTTAGTCGTCAAATCGGCGAAGGATTACAACGGCGGAAAGAGCAAACCATTACAAAGATATCTAATATCCTGTTCTTAATTTTAAATGTTGTTAAAATACTCATGACCCCCCCCCCCCCCCCCCCCCCCTATTACATGAAATTAATGATGAAGTTTATATTAGTAACCGGTCAAAATCTCAAAACTGACATTTAAACTGACCGAAGCTTCAAAAAATTCAAAAAATGCACAACAAGGAAGAACATTTGTTTGTTTAATGTTAAACATCGCTCTGTGCTCATTTTCTGTCCTCTGTTAATGATTGTTTTTCGTAATATTTCTGACATTGGACATGTTACTTCCGAGTTCCGTGGCACACTACACGTTACTATATGGTAACGTATCGTTTTTACTTAATACATTTGACAGCACTGTACAGTTAAGTTTAAACTATATTATAGCCTGTTGATATTAGTCTTGAAGCCTGAATAAAACGAAAAGACATGGATTTGCAATCCATACAAAGTATTGGCGTCTATCACCAGTCCAAAAATAAACATTTTCACTATACAAATCTTTTAAACCACCGCGTTCTAGAAGCCTGTACTAGTTAGAACGGCGTACTCAAAGCGAAAACGGAAATAACAGATTTAGTAATATGAGTGTTACATTGTGTTACATTGTCATGAAAGCCAGGTGATCCAACTTAAATCACAAGTCTCCTCACTGTAATCAGTAATTTGAGACATCTTACACCACATATTACATTACACTGATAAGCTTCATCTTGTCTGGTAGATAGTTTACATCTCCGTGACAATAGAAACACACTCTCTCTCTCTCTCTCTCTCCCTCTCTCTCTCTCTCTCTCTCTCTCTCTCTCTCTCTCTCTCTCTCTCTCTCTCTCTCTAGCTGTATTAGATCCTTAGTTACACTCAATCGCTCCGTGTTGAAAAGGAGGAACACTTCCGTTGCCATGGAAACGCGGAAGTGTAACGTGAAACTGGAAGAATGGTAGACGCGGTGAGTTGTCATGGCAACCTTACTGAATACCATAGTAACACGCGGTTACCTCGCCTGATAACAGTTGCCTCTGTCTTCGCCGTGTTATTGACAGAGTTCATTGCTATATACTGTTTCAGGAGTTCTTCATCAGCACCAGTAATCACAAGATTTTATTTTTAGAAGCGTTTAACAGTTAATGCTCCTGTTTGTCCAGTGCTATTGTCTGTGTTGTTCACGTGTCACTCCACTAGTAGTGTAACTATGGTAACCACACTTCACGTGCCACTCCACTGTTGACAGACAGAGGAGCGGAAAGTTTTCGGGAGAACTTTTAAAATGAGCCAAAGTTTCCGCTTGTGAATTGCAAAGAAATGGGTTTTCACGACAAGCTTTATCTCTAGTACTGTTATAGTCACTACATTGCGGTATTGAAAGTAAATTTTTGTTGCTCACGTAATTTGTGTTTGTTCGCTTTTTGCTGATTTCTAAAATTTTATGATTACCTCTTGTAACATTTTACTGATTTGCTTAATAAGTCAGGGTTGTGACGTCATCTTTAGTCCTTGTACGTACAATGACTATATTTTTTTGCCTGATTACTGCATTTCGAGTTTGATCCTATGTATGATCTCATTTTTGGCAACTTTCTTCTTTCTTTTTTTTCAAGATAGCGATATTCTTCCGTAACTACAATTTCGTTAGGATGCACAGGTGCTGGCTTACGTAAGTAAACTAATTTGTTGAGGACTCCATGCTCCCCCCCCCCCCCCTTCCCTCCCCTCCCCTCCCGCGGCCCACCACTCCATGGCTGATGTCTTTTATCTAGATCGACAATATTTTCTAGACCCAAATACACAACACGACTTATAGTTTCATAACGGTTGAAAAATAATTAAACAAGAGGGACAGAAAATACTATGAATAACAAATCTTGTTTTATAATACATAAATGACAGCAATGAGGCATTCATCTTTTTAGGCCTGACAAACGAATAATTAACCAAAAAAGGGCAGAAAAGATTTCAAAATCAAAATATTATTTTATGAAGTATGGCCATAGTAACGGAAATAGTCTAAATCAATCATGAAATACAAATTTTTGTACGGAATAACACTTCTATAATTAGTCTATCAATGATCAGCTCAGCTTCCGGGAAATCTGCTGCTTAAAACTGTAATATTTAATCTTATCTCACAAATTATAACTGTTTTACTTGGCGGTTTAAGGAAATCAACGAGTTCTACAGAAATATTACTAACTGAGCAGAACGGTTTCTGGAACTATTGAAATATTCACTGATCTGATAGTCTCGTATGTGAAGCACCGAAAGGTTATTTATTTTTGGCTGCTTACCAAAAAAAATTTGGTCCAAGACAAGGTGTACGAGTTTTATGACCTTAATGTTATTATTACTTTATTATCCAGATAATGTGTACATAGAAATTAGGACGACGATAATCAAATACGTTAGAAATATCTAGATATAACATATGCCCTTATGTAAGGTGAGGCTTGGGTTACATTCAAGTCACATACAATAATAACCAGGGGGAGGGAGATCGCACGCTTAGTACTGTACGTGTCACATACAATAATAACCAGGGGGAGGGGGATCGTACGCTTAGTGCTGTACGTGTCACATACAATAATAACCAGGGGGAGGGGGATCGCACGCTTAGTGCTGTACGTGACACATACAATAACAACCAGGGGGAGGGGGATCGCACGCTTAGTGCTGTACGTGTCACATACAATAACAACCAGGGGGAGGGGGATCGCACGCTTAGTGCTGTACGTGTCACATACAATAACAACCAGGGGGAGGGGATATTGCACGCTTAGTACTGTACGTGTCACATACAATAACAACCAGGGGGAGGGGTATCGCACGCTTAGTGCTGTACGTGTCACATACAATAACAACCAGGGGGAGGGGGATTTGCACGCTTAGTGCTGTACGTGTCACATACAATAACAACCAGGGGGAGGGGGATCGTACGCTTAGTGCTGTACGTGTCCCATACAATAACAACCAGGGGGAGGGGGATCGCACGCTTAGTGCTGTACGTGACACATACAATAACAACCAGGGGGAGGGGGATCGCACGCTTAGTGCTGTACGTGTCACATACAATAACAACCAGGGGGAGGGGGATCGCACGCTTAGTGCTATACGTGTCACATACAATAACAACCAGGGGCGGGGGGATCGCACGCTTAGTGCTGTACGTGACACATACAATAACAACCAGGGGGAGGGGATATTGCACGCTTAGTACTGTACGTGTCACATACAATAACAACCAGGGGGAGGGGGATCGCACGCTTAGTGCTGTACGTGTCACATACAATAACAACCAGGGGGAGGGGGGATCGCACGCTTAGTGCTGTACGTGACACATACAATAACAACCAGGGGGAGGGGGGATCGCACGCTTAGTGCTGTACGTGTCACATACAATAACAACCAGGGGGAGGGGGATCGCACGCTTAGTGCTGTACGTGTCACATACAATAACAACCAGGGGGAGGGGGATCGCACGCTTAGTGCTGTACGTGACACATACAATAACAACCAGGGGGAGGGGGATCGCACGCTTAGTGCTGTACGTGATGTTGGGCGGTTGGGGTGGTGGGTCATATTTTCTTCCAAAACAAAGTTAGTACTTTTGTACTAAGTGCAAGTGGTGGGTCTGCTGCTCATTTCCCAGAAAAACAGTTAGTACATGGCCTGGTACTAACTACTAAGACTTAAGAGGGGTGTCCAACCCCCAAAAAACCCATTTTACCTCCAATTTCCATTGTGGTAATGGGTTTTTTTAGATGTTTTCTTTGGGGTTTAGTTTTGAACATCATAAAAGCTTGCGGATTAATCGAGGGTGTTCATCTTATCAGGAGGAAAAACTTTTGTGAAGACAATTTTTACGTCAGACAAATATATAGTGCAGCATTAAGTAAAAGTCACTGTATTTGAGTTACCATTACAATGATCTATTTAACCCAATTCTGTACACCCAACTATGTACATCGTAGTGCACACTCAACTACACCCTGCTACTGGAGTAAATACATGCAGATTGAAATCGAGTCACTCTATCTTGTACACAGTTAGCACAATAAAAGAGACTTTGCGGAGAAACGAGGGCCGGGCTTTCATGGTGCCCCAGTAACCTGTACTCCGTTTTATAGATCTATATTATAGCATACGCTTAACTGTATATTGATCACATTTGATATAATCACATACAACTAGGAACTCAGGAACCGAGTACTTGTCTAGGGATTTGGCTGCAAGACTGGAATCGGTCAGATATCAGTCGGGGCTCAGATATCAGTCGGGGCTCATTTCCTAGTTGTCTAAGCTTGTGTATCACTCGAAAGATTTTATAAATAATCCAATTATTTTTATATTTGTGCAATATTGGGGGGGGTGTCACGTCCGTCTATGTCCGCTTGTCTCATAGAATCCAAAAAGGACAGGACATAGGCGGACATAGGCGGACATAGACGGACATAGGCGGACATAGGCGGACATAGACGGACATAGGCGGACATAGGCGGACATAGACGGACATAGGCGGACATTAATGGACACCTAAATTGCTAAATAAAATGTTCAATTTTTGCTGTTATAGGGGGATCATGTTTTTTGTCCGTTCGGTACCCTATATTTTCAAAACGGACAAAAAATAGAGCGGACAAAAATGGACAAAAACGGACAAAAATGGAAATAACATTCAGATGCTTCCTCCTCCTACTCTTCCTCCTCCTCCCCCTGGGTCTTCCTGATCTTCCTCAGTCCTCTTCCTCCTCCCCTCCTCAGTCCTACTCCTACTCCTCCTCCTCGTCCTCAGTCCTCCTCATTGAAGTCCTCAACAGTCCTCCTCCTCCCCAGTCCTCCTCCTCCTCCTGAGTCCTCCTCCTGGGTCCTCCTCCTGGGTCCTCCTCCTCCTCTTCATCCTCCTCCTCTTCCTCCTGGGTCCTCAGTCCTCCTCAGTCCTCCTCCTCATCCTTCTCCTCAGTCCTCCATCCTCCTCCTCAGTCCTCCCCCAGTCCCTCCTCCCAATATTCTATCTTTCTATGAACCACACTGGACTTACAAGTCATAAATATTTGTTTATTATTATGTAAAACTAAATCACTCATTTTTAACCATTAAATCTGGTTAGTCATTCATAATACAGGGAATAGTTATACTCATGGGATTGTTACAGAACATATTTCTGAGTTATACTTTACACGCTTAATCGTGTATTAAGAAGAAGAATAAGGAGAGCAAAAAGGAACAGTCACAGTTTAAACAAAACCCATTTCAATTTGGAAGGAAACTGCTGGACGGGGATAAGAAGAACAAACCCCCTAATTTCTCCAAGGAAGTGGCTGACAGATTCTTTAAGAATGAGTACTGTGATAAGGAGAGAAGTGCTTTATATGTAAAGCTTAAAGGACTGCCCGATGCCCCAGTACCAAAGACTGCATTTGAGATGGAGAGATTGGACTGGGATGAGTTTCAAACGAAGCTGAAAAGCCGTAGAAATAAATCATCACCTGGTCCGAATGGAGTCCCATATCTGGTATATAAGAGATGTCCCAGAATGGCGAAAGCAGTATTCAAACTGCTGGATTCTCTATGGGAAAGCCAGAGAGTCCCGCTGCAATGGCGAGTAGGTGAAGCCATTCTGATAGCAAAAACTGAGGATTTAGATGACCCTAGTAAGTTCAGAAACATCACTAAAACAAACACTAGTGGGAAGTTGCAGATGGGATTACTAGCGGACAGAATGCTAGAGTATATGGTCAGTAATAGCTACATAGACTCGTCTATCCAGAAAGGATTCCTGCGTAAGACACCAGGTTGCCTCGAGCATACTCAGGCTCTGATGGAAGAGTTGAAGGATGCCAAATCTAATAGACGACAGATCTTTGCAGTTTGGGTGGACCTAATGAACGCCTACGGCCGGGTTCCCCACAACTTGATAATATATGCTCTAAGACATTATAAGTTCCCAAACTGGCTCATAGAATATATGTTTAAGTACTATGATGAGCTGATTGTGAGAGTGGTGACAAAGGACTGGAAAACAAACTGGTTCTTTTATATGTTAGGTCTTTTTCAGGGCGACCCTCTATCGGTTGTACTGTTCTTAATAGTTTTCAACCTACTATTGGATCTCCTGAAAAATCAAAGCGACTTGGGTTACAAGCCGTCTTTTAGTTCTAGCAGCACGTCAAGTCGTGCTTTTGCTGACGACCTAACTCTGATGTCTCCCAGGCTGGAAAAGATGAAGAAGCTAATAGATGTGATGGAAAGATTTCTTACTTGGTCAAGGAAAATGAAAGCCAAGCCGAGTAAATGCGTATCCCTGGGGATGAAGGTTATAGATGGAAGGTATGTGTCCTATGACCCTGAAATTTTCATAGATGGAGCTCAAATCCAGTTTATTGGAAATACACCGATGAAGTTTCTTGGCCATTGGATATATGTGGATCTGGGCCTCAAAGATACCAAGAAGCTGATAGAAGACAAACTGATTACACTGTTTCAGGCAGTGGACGGATCAGGCCTTAATGGAGTGATGAAATGCTGGATTTACAACAACCTCCTAACCAGCAAGCTCTCCTGGGACCTGATGATCTACAATCTCCCGGTTAGTTTTGTCAAAGATCTTGAAGCAATATGTACGAAGTATCTGAAGAAATGGCTAGGTGTAACAAAGACAATTACTGTCAGTGTGCTTTACAGAAATAAGGATTGCTTTGGATTGAATCTTAAAAGACTATCGGACTTATACAAGTTCCTTCAGGTGTCCAAAGGTTACTCTCTAAAGAACAGCAAGGATCCTAAAGTTAAGGAGGTCTACGAGCACAGGGCCAAGAAACAAGAAGGGAGCAGTCGGTGGGGTTACACTAATGAGCTGAGTGCTAGAGAAAGAGATCTCTACTTCAGAGAGTTAGTAGGGGTAACAGTGCAAGGCAGGATGGGCTTGGGATCCAAGAGGAGTGTAGCCAGTGAAAAGGAAAAACTGAAAGAACTGGTATCCCACATCTCAGAGCAGGATATCCTGTTGACACTGGTAGACAAGGGAGTTCAAGGACAATTCTTAACATGGGAAAACACCATGCAGCTAGACCTAGGTTGGAACAACCTTATTTACAACTACAAGATGAGTCCTGCTCTTCTTAAGTTCCACCTCAATGCAACCCATGACGTTGCAAATACTCCAGCAAACATGAGCCTGTGGAACTATGCTGACACAGGACACTGTCCACTTTGCGGATGGAGACACTGCAACATTAAGCACATTTTGGTAGCTTGCAACTTCTCGCTGAACAACAAACGATACAATTGGAGGCATGACAACGTGCTGCGGGTCATTGCGAAATCCCTACTGGATCAAATCGAGAAGTTCAACAACAAAGATTTTAAACTTGAAGTTCAGGACTGGACAGGCTTCAAGTCATCTAGCAGCTGTTACCAAAAACCGAAGACGAAGATGAAAAGAGAGAGCCCTTTTGAGAAAGACCAAGATTGGCAGATTATCTGGGACGAAGATGACCTCCCAGCACAGTTCCCCCAGCACATCTACGGAACTGCAGAACGTCCCGATATTGTAGTCTGGTCTGATAAAGGAAAGGTGGTCATATTAGTAGAGTTGACAGTTGGTGACGAGAGTAACTTTAGTGACCAAGTAGAACGTAAACAAGCACGTTACAACAGAGAGCTTATTCCTGGGCTGCATGGCAGTGGGTGGAAAGCTCAGCTTTTTACGGTAGAGGTTGGGTGTAGAGGCTTCTGGCATCATACCTTACCAGCCCTACTAAACTACTTTGGTGTTACAAAGAGAGTAAAGAAAGCAGTGTTCCAAGAAGCGGCTTTGGTTGCTCTCAGATGTTCCTATGCAATCTGGTTAGCAAGAGAAAACAAGAAGTGGAGTCCCTGCTACAACATCGCACAAAGACCTCGACCCACTGTTCTACCATCAACTGAGTGAGCTGAGTGTTGGGCCCTTAAAACATTGTTTAAAGCCACACCTGGAATCTCAAGTACCAGGATCAGTGATGGAAGCTAAGCAGATACATAGATGGAGTTGCTATCGAAAGATATAGAACTCAGGTATCCAACATCGTACCTTGATTATATTGTAGTATTTTCTTTCTACAGTGCTATGTTTAAAGCTAAGAAACCGCACAATAATTATGTATAATAATATAATGCATAATATAATGAGGGGACTGTTAGAGTGGGGGATCATGCCCCCTGTTAGTGATCCACTATGTTATTAGTTAATATCAAGCCCCCCCCCCCCTGTAAGTGATCCACTATGTTATTAGTTAATATCACGTTTTTTCTGAAGTATTAGACGGATTTAAAAGAAAACTGTGTGTTAAGTGTGATGTGAGAGCGAACAAAATAACAATACTGCAGAGACTCAGAGACATCAGCCTAAATAACAACTTAACAATACTGCAGAGACTCAGAGACAGCAGCCTAAATAACAACCCTACGTAGCTATAGGAGGTATATATAACTTATCTAACAATGCTACATACATTATTCAACTAATAATCGCTTTGTGTGTGTGTGTGTGTAACCCAGCGGCTATTCGTCCTCAAGCTTCAGGAGGAGGAGGAAACCAATTACGACATAATATTATAGTGATATAGAGTGATATAATGAAGGTTAATGAGTATTACGTCGTGTAATAGTGCTGTTGTACTGTAATGTACTGTAATGTACTGTAATGTACTGTAATGTACTGTAATGTACTGTAATGTACTGTAATGTACTGTAATGTACTGTAATGTACTGTAATGTACTGTAATGTACTGTAATGTACTGTAATGTACTGTGATGTACTGTAATGTACTGTAATGTACTGTGATGTACTGTAATGTACTGTGATGTACTGTAATGTACTGTAATGTACTGTAATGTACTGTAATGTACTGTAATGTACTGTAATGTACTGTGATGTACTGTTGTGTACTGTGATGTACTGTAATGTACTGTAATGTACTGTAGTGTACTGTGATGCACTATGATGTACTGTAATGTACTATTGTGTACTGTAATGTACTGTAATGTACTGTTATGTACTGTAATGTACTGTGATGTACTGTAGCGTACTGTGGTGTACTGTGATGTACTGTAATGTACTGTAATGTACTGTAATGTACTGTGATGTACTGTACTGTGATGTACTGTAATGTACTGTAATGTACTGTGATGTACTGTACTGTGATGTACTGTAATTTACTGTGATGTACTGTAATGTACTAGTGTGTACTGTAATGTACTGTTGTGTACTGTAGTGTACTGTGATGTACTGTAATGTACTGTGATGTACTGTAGCGTACTGTGGTGTACTGTAATGTACTGTTATGAACTGTACTGTAGGGCAATTCCACCGTGACGGACACCACGATTATGCCATTTTTTAAAGTTCAAACGAATGTTGTGCTCAGGATGTTGCTTCTATATCAGCTTAAACTATTTATTAGTCCACATTTAACCTTTCTATAGGTTGTGTGAAAATTTCAGACCCCTACCATTATTACTTTCTGAGATAGCACCCCTGTGACGGACGCGACTTAAATATGACACTTTTTTTGGGTGTCTACTCAGAAGGTACCCAAATCTATCTCAAAACGTTATCTATTATCTCTAATTTGGACATGCAGTGATAGAAAAAGGTTTAGGGATTTCTGAGATACCATTTTTTTGGAGAATGCTCAGTTTTTGTTTGCGTGGCGCCATTTTCAAATTGTGACAGACGTGACTGTGACGGACACACGTTTTTTTTCAATTTCTCCAAATCTTCTATTTGACACTTTTATCTTGTTCAGTGACCTTCATTCTATATTTATGCCAATTTTTAGGCCGCTAGTACTTCCACGAGGTCTGCAATAGCCAAAATCGTCCATTTTGGGCATACGCTAGGGTATCAATCTAGGGGCAGCAATTATTTCTCTACTTGAACAAATTTATAACTCTGGTAAAACATTTATCTCTGTTCAACACATCACACTGTTGAGACCATCTCCCAAAAGTTTCATTACTTTAGTGTTTAAAATGTGGAAGATACTGAATTTTTACTTCAAAAATATGCGAAAATAGGGTTAAGTCCATTTTTTGTGCTTTTTACCCCTGAAAAAGGTTAAGGCAAATAAAATGGCAAAACTCAGTAAATTTAATTATTGAATTGTATATGATGTTATTTGATAGTCTAGTCAACATAGCCAAACCTTATTTGACTTCAATTTGTCTTGGTTTTAGTCAAAATAATGGAAATATGGATAAAAATGGCTAAAAGTGAGCCGTACGCCCATATATGGGCATATACAAAATTATACATAACTCAGTCATTTTCTGTCCAATTTTCGATTTGACAACATCGTTTTGTTAAGAACGGTCTCAGCTTTAACAAAAATGCATTTAAAGTCTGTTAAAAGATTTTTTGGAGCATTTTCAAAAAAATGTGACGGACGCGACAAGTTGGGACCCCCCTTCCAAAATTTTTTTCTTAAAAGACACAAACCTGATAATTTCTACGGTACTCCCTTACCTTCAGAAGAGATAGGTTACAGTGGTTTTTTGAATATAAATAGCACTATGTGGCTCTGAAAAAACTTTTTTGCTTAATTTTGTGACAGACGCGACACCATCTTTGTGGAAATTTTTTAGAAAAAGTATTTGAGTAACGGTTTTGAAACTTTGCATGGCTCTCATTCTTATGCCTATGCTTAAGTGTATGGAATTTCATAGAGAAATATTGCTGCATACCCAAACTATGGCCCTTTGAAAATTTGAATGATTTTTTTCATTTCCGAGTGGTGTTCCTTTGAATGAGAAAAATCAAAAGTTAATGCAATATGAAACAAAAAACTTTTGTTGACCTGTAAGGTTAAGAGTCTAATGAACATATTTTAACCAAAATTAGGTGCCTATCTTAACATTTTTCATTTTCACCAAGTGGAACCTTACCGTGGAATTGCCCTGCATACTGTCATGTACTGTCATGTACTGTAGTGTACTGTGATGTACTGTAATGTACAGTGTAAGTCACAGATTTTAATATTGTAACATATTCCCCATATGTCTAACATGGTATTTGAATATAATAGCATAGTTTTACACAATTATATCCAGATTCTCTGATCACGTGACACACGATAGTACAAAGGCTTGTTAAGTTGTTACATCTGACCGGCTGTTCCAGCTTGTATGCTCAGTATTATATTGCCAGTTAATGTTATATACACAGCCAGTTATAGAGCGGGCCACTGGTGGGGAGGTGAACCATATTTGTTTTGACACGTGACAGTGACTTTAGGTTTTAATTGGTCAATGCTGAAAGCTGATTGGTTAATGGCTGTCACGTGTGTCATATGTCTCATGATTATGAGTAATTATGATGGCTCAGCCACCGGTCCAGTCATATCCTCCACTTTATTATCTCTAATTGAAGATCGAGCTCCGTTTTTAAATCTGCTTCGTCTGGATGATCCCATTGGTTCAAGACGCCATTGTCTGACCACGTGGTATATTCAGGTGGTTGCCATGTCACGTGGACATCAGTACCACGTCACTTCTTACAAATCGTACACACAGTGATGGGTTTTGCTCGTGTTGTGTTACACTTGTTTGGTTACTTCTCTGTGTTTCAGTAACCATTTTCTGTGGAGTTGTTTCTCAGTTTCTGTTTTCCGGGAGAGAGAGAGAGGGAGAGAGAGAGAGAGAGAAAGAGAGAGAGAGAGAGAGAGAGAGAGAGAGAAAGAAATTTTCAGAGAGAGAGAAATTTCAGAAATGAATAACGATTGTTTTACTTTCGACAGAAAACCCAACACAGCCCCGTTACTCCGCTGTGACATTCCACCGAATCACATTGCAGTGAAATTCAACTGTCATTTACTAGCCTGGAATCGTGCTTAACTTTCATTTACTAGCCTGGAATCGTGCTTAACTTTCCACCATCGCTTTTTTCTTGACTGCATTTTGATGTATCTCGATTCTCGATGCAATTTGATCACCGTGAACTGTGTAGTGGTAGTGGAGATAAAGGTTATTAGATTATTCTTGTTGCTGTTCGTAATTTCCTTATTCATTCTATAAACCATCCTGAAATCTGTATTCCACGATATAATCCCTTATACCTTTATACATAATATATCATTATCATTGGATAGTTGCATAGAATTATATAAAATGAGAAATGGCAGATACAGTAAAGTACGGTTCCTTTGTTGAATGGAAGTTTTAAATATTACAGCTCGTTCGTCGAAGTAATTTATAATTAAACGTACCGATATAAATTAGAAAGAGAGAGAGAGAGTGAGAGGGGGAGTTAGTTAACGGTATAAGATTTTAATTGTGATTTAATGCGACCAAATTTCATTATAGATAAATGTCACCTTCATTAATGCGATCTATCTATAATGCTGTTCGATTTAATGTTTGCCTCTGACTAGAAATTTTTTAGTTCGGCTTATTAGCTATGATGTTGATTCTGTCGCAGATATCTGAACATCTTACTTACTTACTTACTTACTTATTTACTTACTTACTTACTTACTTACTTACTTACTTACTTACTTACTTACTTACTTACTTACTTACTTACTTACTTACTTACTTACTTACTTACTTACTTACTTACTTACTTACTTACTTACTTACTTACTTACTTCCCTTACATAGGTAGTGACGATGAGCTACCTGACAATCTAGCTGACGAACCTTGGAGTCCACCCAAACAAGCTAAACTAGACACTGACCAGCTGCAATCAACGTAAGTTTACTATGGTAACTAGTAGTGTAACTATGGTAACTAGTAGTGTAACTATGGTAACTAGTAGTGTAACTATGGTAACTAGTAGTTTAACTATGGTAACTAGTAGTGTAACTATGGTAACTAGTAGTGTAACTATGGTAACTAGTAGTGTAACTATGGTAACTAGTAGTGTAACTATGGTAATGTGAGTTGACAACCTTTAGTTGTGCAGTTTACAGTTTTAAGCTACCGTCCGCGTCATGTTAACACCGTCAAGCGAAATGGTACACTACTCTTGTTAGTAGTGTCTATAATGGTACACTACTCTTGTTAGTAGTGTCTATAATAATGGTACACTACTCTTGTTAGTAGTGTCTATAATGGTACACTACTCTTGTTAGTAGTGTCTATAATGGTACACTACTCTTGTTAGTAGTGTCTATAATGGTACACTACTCTTGTTAGTAGTGTCTATAATGGTACACTACTCTTGTTAGTAGTGTCTATAATGGTACACTACTCTTGTTAGTAGTGTCTATAAATAACTCTTGCTTCCAGGTTGAATAATATAGACTGGTCCTCACGGCAACTCAAGTTTGAAGAACAAGCGGAAAAAATGTCTTTAGAAGAAAGCAAAGCCAACAGTAAGTGCCAGTACCAGTACCAGTACCAGTACCAGTACCAGTACCAGTACCAGTACCAGTACCAGTACCAGTACAAGTACCAGTGCCAGTGCCAGTACCAGTGTCAGTACCAGTACCAGTGCCAGTACCAGTACCAGTACCAGTACCAGTACCAGTAACCATAGTTTATCCGTTTTATCCGTGTAAAATCGATTCTACAGAACAACTTAACTCATTTCTACTAACGTGTAATGTAGACTACACATGTTGAGTGCAGAGATGCATGAGACCTTATCAACTTCAATGAGACTTCAAACTAGAAGCATCTATCTTGCGACAATGCGGTTGATGTGCAACTCTAGTTCTACTCTAAATTAAATTCTCCAGATTACAATATATTAAATCCTTCTTTCTCTTAATAAATAAATAAATTCATAACAATATACATGATTTAAACCATATAAAAATCCTGTCTCCCGCTTCAGAGGATTTCAAGGACAAGCGCTCAGTTCACTACAACGAGTTCCAAGCAATGAAGGAGGCGCGCGCAGCGGGACTTCTAGACGACTCCGATGACGACGAGGAAAACGTATGTACCCCCCACCCCCTTTCGTGTGCCCTTTCAGTTTCCCCTTTATTTTTTCTTCTCAGTTTTCTTTTTTCTTTGATTTATTAGTTATTCGTGTTTCATAACTAATTCCGATAGTAAGAAATAGTATCGTGAGAGTGATTTAAATTCAACCTTACTTTACTTGAAATTAACCACTTGCCAGGTTTCCCTGTGAAAAATTGTATAAAAATGTTGACAAATGAAACGCGAAGACTAGAAAATTTAAATTTGGTTACTTGAATCGTTAGTCCTTAATTGTACTTCGATTCAAGCACTCTGTAGTGTTTAATTCTTTAGACGAATACAGCTGCGCAATAGTCTTGAAGTTTTTAATTTTGAATTATTCTGTTAATGAACGTTATTTTGTAACTTTCATTTGTTAAATAACGGATAGATAACGTTACTATAGGGCGTTGAAGAAGTTGAAAAGATGGAAACAGAAGAAAATCCCGTTGATTTGAGGTAGTGTACTGTTGCTGCTTCCATTTGATCAGAACTAACAGTAACCCTTTCATTTAAGAAATTCTTAAAATCATATCGACGTTTCCTCCAATGGAAAACTTGTATACTTGACCATTCTGTACATCTCTATGGGAACCGGTCACTGTGGCGGAATCTCTATGAATACCCCATCACAAAATGCTATTCCACAGTGGTGGTAGCAGTAGATTGGAAATAAAAGAACCAAAACAAAGAAGAAGGGTCAGCATATCATCTGAAGTAACAGTCGATAAAGACCCAGGTGAGAGAATCCCGTGTTTTATCGTACTTACTTTACGAGAGTACGATAACTAGGAATAGTTAGGAAATGTTAAATGGTTTGTGTCCCCACACTCCCCAGTATACATACTTAAAACCTCTCGTTGGTTTGGTGTTACCGCACACTATTTCAGAGAAGTTATCAGCGTTTGAGAAGAAACGGAGAGCACATTATTCGGGCGAATTCAACAAAGCTGCTCCCTCTGAGAAATGTTAGTGGTCACATGATCTGTGATTCAAATCTGGGCACGTCGCCAAATCTGGGCACGCCGCGCAATTTATCAATTATTTCTTTCCTTCTTGAAGTTGGTTGGGCCCTAGTTAGGCGGTCATAGTACTTGGGGAGTTGCCTGAATGGTCACATGGAATCTTCTTTGTTCAAGCAAAGGGGGTTTTATCAGATTTGTGAGCTGTCGATGATAAATATTCAGTCCTGTTTAAATGCTATCATGTGTTAAAGGCTGTACCGCATAAAGTGTGACTGTGACTATCTTACGCTTCAATAGTTTTTGACCAAATTAAACTTCACGGTTATTTTTAACTACATTTTGTCAGAAATATAGTTGAATTGATTTTTTTAATAAATATGGTTAATAGTTAAGCATCTTCTCAAAAAATGCCACCCTTTCCAAACATTAAATATATTGTAGTCTGAAATTGACATTATTTACGGCTGAGGTCCAAGATTTTCAAAATCTTATAAAAAAGGGCTGACCTTTGATCGACGATAAATTCGGCTAGGAACAAAAAAAATTGATAGGACCAAAAGTAACTAATAGAAATTACTCTTTTCTATCAAAAACAACTAAAATATTGATTTCGAAATTTTTCTCTTCAGGGCCCTTAATTACAGCAAGCTTAAGCAATTGTGAGAAATCAAAAATTGATAGGGACTTACATGTTGATGTATACCTTGCAATGTCCTCCTAAGCTACAGTGGATATTCCTGGACCTGTGTTTGATTGTTTGTACATACTAACTATGGTAACTAGTAGTGTTACTATGGTATTGTTTTTAGTTTGTGTAGGTTTAAAGTCGGACAGTCTAACCTTCTTGTTCTAACGACCCCTACTCCTAGTGAAGGAAGATGACGAGACAACCTCTGTAAAAGTAACTCACAATGACAAAACTCTATGACTTATTTCTGACTGACTATCATTTTGGAGGTCTTACTTTAGGTATTGCTGTCAACGTGTCCTAAGACTATCTTGCGACACTTTGACCTATGTGTGCTTTGAAATTGTGACTTTGACTGTGATTATAACTTTTACCGTTACTGTGATTACACCTTAACCGTGACTGTGACTACAACTTTTGCCGTGACTGTGACTATAACTTTTACCGTGACTGTGACTACAACTTTTACCGTTACTGTGACTACACCTTAACCGCTGATTTCTCTGTTACAGAGTAAAGAACTGATCGCTCAGTTCTTAGTACATGACGATTATAGTTTATCATCTATCATATCCATTTGATTATTATAAACTATAAAGAAAAAAAAACTTTTATTTGTCAAATTTCCAAAAACTAGCGGGTTTACAGACTACCACAGGAAGAGAGGCCGGAGAAACAGACGGAACCGAAACAACCGAAACTAAAACGCAAATCAGCCAGCAGCGCACAGCTTTCCCCTTGCCAGGACCGCGGTCTCCAGCGAGCAATATTTGCTTTATTTAATATATATAACCTTAAAGGTAAGGTGAGGTATTTGGATAATGTAGCAGCAGAGGAGACAAGTGTGTTCATTGTTCGCCCACTACTTGAATTTATTTTATTGCGTGGGCTTTATCAAACAAACAAATGGTTCTCTCCTCTCCAAACTTTATAATATTGTAACTCTTTTAAAGTTATTTGTAATCATGGTGTATTGTTTAATGTTTTACTGGAAAGTAGACTATGTTTTGCAGGTGTGTGTTGTTACTTACATACTAGGACTCAGTCTATTGTATTTATTAATTAATTAATTAATTAATTAAGATCTGAATTTGGAACTAGGTGATCTTTATTGCCCTCATCAGTAATTCTCTGGAGATTAGCCCCAATACTTTATCTTGATCAACTACAAAATGTGTGATTTGGAGATTCAGAAATTTGTGCATTTTACTCTTATAAGTCCCTTTAAAGTGTGGACTTCCGCTCAGATTATATTATATACTAGCCCTAGCTCAGTAGCTCCCTAGTTGTCACGTATTAAGTGTTAAGATACTTCCGCTCAGATTATATTATATACTAGCCCTAGCTCAGTAGCTCCCTAGATGTCACGTATTAAGTGTTAAGATACTTTTGTAGCTGATATTGGCGCTTTAAACGTTGTCAATATGATAAAGTTAAATGTTCATAATATACGATAACATAAAAATTGAAGGGCAGTCTTACCTAATTAAAATGACTGAACTTATAATATTATTTTTCTAGAAAAATAAATTCTTTCTAAATGTTATTATATTTGTCCTTTATGTTTTTAAAATCGATTAACTTTTGACCTCTGGTATATTTCGTGTCTTTATTTATTATTAAGTCACTGTCAAATCATGACTGATGTATACACTAGGTATACATTATACAGGGGAGAGGGGGCGGAGGCCAAAAGTAAGTTTACTTACATGGGGTTACTTGGGGTTGCTTCATAGATCCTCTATCGGGTCATCAGAACGGCTGACCACCCGTGCAGCGAAGTTGCTGTCTTTTCTGCGCTCCAGTTCAATGACGAATTCCCGTTCTGGCAACAATATCCAGTAACAGGAGGTTCGTCCGGAATAGATGTAACATACATTAGCCTTTATAGCTCAGACACTGAGTGCCTGATTGAGGTAATTCTTTCTGGTATGACTTACTATCACCTCTCATTCGAGGAGTATATCAAATTAAAGAATATGAAAGTTAATGTTTTTCGAATGAAGGTTTATTTCCGCATTTTTATGATAGTTTGAATTGAATCGGATAAGAGTTCTAGCTTCTCAGATGACCTAGATATAAAGCATAATATTTGGACAGACACATTCATTGCAGAATCATACCTCGATTAGAATATAATTGATAATGTTACCTTATCATCATACCTATGTCAATAAACTAGTTGTTTTGCCAACAAGGAGCAAATAGAGTTATAATTTGTTTTGTGACGAAATTGAGAGTCAACCGAAGTACAGAATAGCGGACAGCTATTTTGAGCTATTTTGAGAAGAATAAGTCTAATATAAGAGTCTTTCATTAGAATCCTCCTATAAAGGAATGCTTGCCAGAACATGTGGGTGTGCTCTTCTCGTAGGAGAAAGCATGTGGGTGTGCTCTTCTCGTAGGAGAAAGCATGTGGGGTGTGCTCTTTTCGTAGGAGAAAGCATCATGTGGGGTGTGCTCTTCTCGTAGGAGAAAGCATCATGTGGGGTGTGCTCTTCTCGTAGGGGAAAGCATCATGTGGGGTGTGCTCTTCTCGTAGGAGAAAGCATGTGGGGTGTGCTCTTCTCGTAGGAGAAAGCATGTGGGGTGTGCTCTTCTCGTAGGAGAAAGCATGTGGGTGTGCTCTTCTCGTAGGAGAAAGCATGTGGGTGTGCTCTTCTCGTAGGAGAAAGCATGTGGGTGTGCTCTTCTCGTAGGAGAGAACATGTGGGGTGTGCTCTTCTCGTAGGAGAAAGCATCATGTGGGGTGTGCTCTTCTCGTAGGAGAAAGCATCATGTGGGGTGTGCTCTTCTCGTAGGAGAAAGCATGTGGGGTGTGCTCTTCTCGTAGGAGAAAGCATGGGGGTGTGCTCTTCTCGTAGGAGAAAGCACGTGGGGTGTGCTCTTCTCGTAGGAGAAAGCACATACAGGTTGATCTTCAAGTAATTTGGTGAAGGTCTAAATATAATTAGACTACAGAATGAGTGGTCGCTTGCCTATTTGTTCCTTAACACGGCATTTTCCTATTTTACCAGGGGCGCGCCATTTACAGAGAATTTTCTTTGATCGGTCACGAGATAGCGATTCACCGCGATGTATTGGTTTGTGGTTGCCTATAGCGCGTGGTATGATCATCTCATAAAAGGCGTATAATTATTTTTAGAGAGGCTGGGCCCGGTAGGCCCACGAGAGGAAAGCATATGAATGCTTTGCCTACCTCTGGGGTATGGCAGTCCTGTGGGAGGATGCCAGTGGAATCAAGATGTGTAATCAAGGATGATGGTAAGTGTTGTGGGGTGTGTCATAGATGAACGCTTAAGACTAAGTGGTGGTTGAGTGTGGAAGAGAGAGGCGAAATAAGACGGCGTTAAAGTAGTCGCTATGTTACACCTGTCTGGTCCAACTCCTCTGGCACCACTAAGCTTAAGCGTTTATTGTGGTTTGCAAAGTTGACAATAGTGGAGATGTGTTGGTTGTCGAATATGTCATTGACAGAGAGGTAGTAGTCCCGGAAATATCGACTCTTATTTGGGCAATAGCCGGGCACTGACCGAGAAAGTGTGAGACAGTCTCCTCTTCGTCGCCGCATTTAGGACAAGCACTAGTGTCTGATTTGCGAATGGTGTGTAGGTGTTTGTTGAGACCACAATGTCCCGTGATGAGGTGCACTGCAGTTCTGTAATTTTGTCTGTTGTTACTGAGTGTAGTGTTGAGATTTTTGATGATGTTTTTGTGTCCAAGTGTCAGTTTAGTGTGTCTGGGACCATCAGTAATTCATGATTCTTGATTAAGTTTGGTGACTTTGTCGTTGATCAGGCGTTTGATGTAAGATTGTGGAATTGGGCAATTCAAAGTGGATTCACTGGTTGTGCCATTTTTGGCCAGCTCGTCTGCTTTTTCATTACCCCACAATCCGATGTGTGCTGCTATCCATCTGATGTCTAAGGTGTTAGTGGATCCGAGTGTATTGAGGGTGTCGTAACAGTCTCTAGTAGTTCTACTCCTCGTTGAGGGTGAGGGTATAGCTTGAATAGAGGAGAGACTGTCTGACCATATGATGATATTCTCGCAAATCTGTGAACTCGCTACTCACGAATTTTATTGAACTCAAGTGCAAAGCCAGGTGACAGTAGGCAGAAGTAGCGGGGTCTGGTAGATGGGAGGTTGACATTTCTTTCAATGTCCTGGAGATGTCTTTCTTTCGAAACATAAAGATAATCAACCCAGCATCACGCACAAAAACTTTCATGTCAATACAACTTAGGGTATTGCAGTTATAAGTCAATCTGTAACTGGTTTTAAGATGTAACAACCTGTTCCCCGAGTAACTGGTTTTAAGATGTAACAATCTGTTCCCCGAGTAACTGGTTTTAAGATGTAACAATCTGTTCCCCTGTTGTCCTAACCTTAAATTTGATATAACTCAAATTTAAGGTTAACACTTTAACTTTAAGACTTGATTCGAAGGAGTAATTTCAGGGCCTACGAAATAATTTCCATTGCACATTGGTATTTTGTGCAGGAGGTTCAGCGCTACAAAACACCAATGATTTGATTTGGAACTTTTACAAAATAGCAAATATACAAATGTACAGTAAATCGAACAAACATATAAAATGGGCCGAAATGTATAAATGCTATAAAGCGTGGGTCAGTGAAACAAGTACAGAGGACAACTTTTAAAACACGAGGTTTATGGCCGCCCAAAGTCTCAATAACGTCACCTCCACCTAGTAATAAAATTATGAAATATGAAGTGTGAAACAAATTATGAAATATGAAGTGTGAAACAATCAAGAAATAGCTCGTATATAAATTATAAAATTGTCTCTCAAATACAGATAACGTCCGAAAACTATTAAGATACACAATACTCATTCAAATACTGATCAGTGTCCGAGAGACATGAATTGCTTCATGGTGGTTTCTTATCACGGCTACAGACTTTCCCGTACCGGATATAGTGGTCGAGATGAGTCTGTTCAGCCCTCTTCTTCTTCAGGTCGGTAACCAGATGTTTCTTCGTTGCTCGTTCTTCGCTAGATCTATCTGGACAGATCCATACATTTTTGTGGGTCTCAACTAGCCTCAGTCTTCCTGTTTTCATCAGAATCTGTTGAACCGCTGTTGAGCTTGGGACAGTGATCTTTACTGGTCGGATAGTCGTACTACCTGGCCTCTTCCTGCCGACTCTAGTCGCTTCGAAGTGAGGTTTCTCCCCAATATCCTCCAGAACTGCGGTTACTAGCGCTGGAAGCTGTTCTCCCTCTTCTTCTTTCAACCCAAACACAATCAGGTTCTTGCTCCTGTCCTCCTCTTCAGCCACACTCTTCATCACCTTCTTCAGGATGTTACTGGTGCAGACCGTACCACTTGCACTGTTCTGTTGTACAGCTGCACTGTAGCTCTTAACCCCTGACTCCACCGTTGTTTGCACTGTCTCCTTAACCGACGTCTTAAACAACTGTAGTTCTTTGTCCTTCTGCACAAGCAGCTGGCCCTGCAGCCTGATCAACTTATCCTTGTCTTCTAACGCTTCCGTCTTCAAGAAATATATGATCTCCTCCATTTCAGCCATCTGGCATTCATGCCGTTGAACGAGGTCTATTGCTTCCACAAGCCGAAGTGCCAGATGCTTTTTATAGACAGTTGGAGCCATAAATATTTCTCTGTCCATATCTCCACAAATGTCTCTGTCGTCGATTTTCAGTTCTTTTCCCAGCGCAATGAATCACTTAGTAACACTGTCCTTCAATTTTGTCTGTTCATCATACTTGAATCCTTGAATTTGGTCCAGAGATTGGGTCACCTTACGATCATCCTCCATAGTGTACTTGTATAGGAATGTACAAGTACACACGCAAAGGCTAACTACGCGGTAGCAGCAAACTGAACTTATCGCAATTTACAAAAGATATAAAGAGAGCTCGATAATTGCAACGTAAGCTACACTGACTACACTACTATGGAAATTATAATTCGTAGGCCCTAGAATGACTCTTACTGGGCCGCGCTCAGCCTGTTATTCCGCCTAATCTCTATGTTAATGAACATAATAGCATGGGGTCCCCAGGTAAGAATGACTCATTCAGATCCAGTACATAATCTTAACAATAAAGATTGAGCAATTCAACTAGTAGGTTCGGACAGAATCCAGGCCTTGGTCAGAATCTGTTATTTTTGGAATCCCGGTCGGAACCAAACTATGAGTTTTTTCGAAGGTTGTATGGAATATGATATTGATACAATACGCCATCACGGAACAGGAAAATGAGCGGCCATCCACAAAGTCATCGTAGCACTTGCCATTTCGAGAAGAAATCGGCGGGCGCTACAACTGCTCACTGCTGCTATGGGCGCGCGCGACAGCAACAGTGAGCAGCAGTTAGCAGTTCGAGCAGCAGTTTCTTTGCACTATAATAGTCGTCCTGTGGTGCCGCTTTTTTCTCGATCCTCGATGGCAAGTGCTACGAAGTAGCGCGCGCCGGGCCAAACCATTAACAATGGTCAAAACAAAATTTACGATCTCGGAAGCGGGAGCTATATATCAACTCCGATATCCACCAAATTTTTCGGACAGTTGTGAAAACCCTATTGGAAGGTCGTCACCAATTTTCAGAATGATTTCATTCAAGGAACCGAAGATATATCAGAATAATACGACAAAAATCAACGAATTTGGTCAAGATACGCGACTTTTACTGCTATTTTTGCTTCAAAAGCCGCGCAGTATCAAATATGGCACCTAGGCGAAACTCACTGATCTTTCCAAAAAGGTATAACAAATTTGGTATTGTGAAAAAATGAAAAGGGAACACTCGAGTCCAAAATCGTTTATCGACCTTCGAAAACCGAAAAATATTTTTGGCTCATAATGATCAGGGTAGCATGAAACATGAACAAAAGTAGTTCCTAAGAGAACTTTGAACATTTTTGACTTAAACTTAACTTTAACTTAAAATTTTCGGGGAAAAAATTTTTTAGAAACCTAAATTTAAAAGTTGGCCCTTTTTGGCCCTTTGACCAGATTTCATGGGGGGGGGGGGGGGGGGATGGCCCCCTGCCCCCCCGCTTCCTACACCCCTGTTCAAGACAGTAGTTCTTGCTAGCCATAATATGTTTGAATTATAAGTTCTCGAACGTGCACATTTTAAGTAGTATCATTTATGATCAAAATCGTGGATGTTACCAAATAGCAGTCTTTAACTCCGTGCCAGAATTCCCCGAGAGTTTCCACGCCAACTGGCGGGAGCTCTGCCAACACTACGTGCCTCATGGGGTGAATCCGGTTTTTTTGACCCACGCCATGTGGCCCGTCAAAACATGGCGCAGTGTGGGCAGACATCGGGGAATAGAGGCGTAGTGTGGGCAGACCCTAATACATCGCTTTGCAATTGCACTAATGACTAATTGTATTCATCCTGTGTTTTGGGATTTCGATTCCACCCCAGCAGCGTATACGATATCTAGTACAAGCTAAACATAAAGGTGCCGTTCTCTTGTGCAATGTGCATAATGCCGTTCTCCATGCAGTTCGGCTTTGTATTAGAGATTCCATAAGGCATGCTAATCGAGAATAGACGACTTCAAGTCTCCGTCGTAGTCCGTTTTATCGATTCGCATCTACCTTACCTGGATATAATAGCTTATAATGTTAGTTATCTTAATGACCAAAAAGATGCTAAATATTTATTTTTTATTAATATTATATTATTTTTAATTAATAATTGATTGATTAAAAAAATCAATGGTGGTTAAAAAGAAACTTACTCGTGAATATCATTGATCTTTTTTCAGGATCAGCAACTGAAGATATGAATATCATATTTCATAAATCATACTGAGTTAATAAGGATAATAACTACAGAAATAACTTATGGCAGAAAAGCAATGGAACCATCATCATTGCAACATCATTTCACCACTAGAAAAGTTATTGATTGTATTCGGGGTGATTGTTTATTTTTTGGATATCATTTTGGATCTAAGAGTGGCTCACTACATGTATCATGAGGGTAGTCATGTTTGGGGAACACTCATCTTATGTAGTTCAGTTACATCTGTCCTTATCAGTAATGGTTGTTCCCTTTCAAAACGATTTGACAGAAAAAATCATCTACTGCCAACAAGGTGTGACAAAATCATTAATATTTCATCTGTCAACTTGTATTCATTCAGAGGCTACTTCTGTCCATGGAAATGGGAAAGAAATCCACGCATCATTCTAAACATACTCTCATTATTGCAGTTAAATCCCATCATTGATATGCTTGAGCTTGTTTTCCACGAAAAGCAATGTATAAGATCCATAACATTGAAACTTGCTCATTATAGATCTACTCAAAAAGTAAGTAAGATGTTAGTTACCTCAATCGTTGTGACTCTCCAAACCATAAGTCTTGTCAACTTTACTCATGAAGAGGAAGGATATGTGTCCAACACGTTGCAATTCAAGCTCAGGATAGCTTCTGTTTTGGTTTCGTGTATCAGTTTGTCCTATATCATTGCTTGCGAGGAAAGGGCAAGAAGGTTTGCTGACCGTTATGAATACGACTTTACAATAACATATGCACTGCAATCTGTGATTCTGTTTACCGGCTGCTTCATGATATATGTTTCTCGAGTCTTTTTAGTAGCTTTGGTTTATTATCATTTCATTACACTCACTGGTCTAACCTTCGTTACTGTGATTGCAATTGAATGCCATCACTTGTTTATAGTTACCATCAATTTAATCTACCTATACAAATCCAATGTGTTTGATGATGTTGTGGTCAGAAGGAATCGCTCAATTTGGTTCTCGATCCCAATGATATATCTGCTTGCAACCTTGGAAATATTTATGGTAAACCTAAGGTTTCCTGTGCAAACTGTGGGTATTATCCTGAAAAAAAGAGAGGCTGTAGGCTGTAGAAGTGGAAGTATGTTTGGGGGATTGTTCATTTTGTTTGGTATAGAAATGGTAACAGTAGTTGTCATAAGCGCTTGCTTCAGTAAAGACATGCACTCAATGTTTTTCTACCTTTGCTATATATCAATTGCGTTGTATATTGTCTCTGGTACGCTGTTTGCAACATACTTCCGCCCGAACGTGCATCCTGACAAAAGAAAGGAAAAGCTCAGTCACAAAAAATTCATGACAGTCTTACCCATTACCTGTGACGTCCCCTTTGAAGATACTGTTGAGAAAGTTTGTATTGTACGTAGTGACATCAGTATGCAAAGCATTATTCTCAGTATTCTCAGTGGATGAGCCGATGATTGTAAATATAAATGACAGCAATCAACAAGTCAATTTTCACAGTTTTATGATTATTCAAATAATGTCGTTCAAGCCATGTTCACACACAATATTCAAATTAGTAGACACTTTCATTGTTAATTTTTTTGTCACTTTGATTTTCAATATCCCATATACATGTTATTTGCACTGTCTTTTTCATTTTATATAATATCAGATGCATGATTGTAAATGAAAAATACAATTTATACTTTAGCATTACTCTAACTCAATTAGACTTTTTAAATTCGTCATTTCATAGTTATAATAACCTACCAATATCAAAGTAAAGCAGCGAACTTAGTTCACAGGATATGGGTAATGGATCAAGCAAAACTATCACTTTGCCAGACATGAAGTTGAAAATGGTGCTCATTGGGAGTGGAGGCTCAGGGAAAACATCTGTCTTTAGTAGAATCACTTCAAATCAGGTTAATAGTGGATTCTTTTGAAATAAATAAATAATTAACTTAGAAGTGGTGATTGCTGTCAGATCTGACAAAATTATATCCCTAAATCTCAGTTCAACTACCACTACACACAAACCACTTCTGTGAAAATTGGAACTATTGTGAAAAAGATAAACGTTCCTGTGGAGTGTCTTATTTCTTTGGCTCTGTGGGATCTACCAGGTAAACTAACCACACCTGCCTGCTCCGGAGTCTCTTAGTTAACTGAGAATTGGATGCATTTCATAATGTTGTATGCGTAAGTACATGACCGTACATTACGAGATTTTTATAATTATCCCATTTACCTTTCTTCCAGATCTCCAAATTCAATAAATTTTAGATAACATCCTTTCAAAATAACTGTATTCCAGGACTTGAAGATATGGACATGAGAAAGAGCTATTATGAAAACATAGATGGAGCTGTGCTGGTTGTTAACATAAACGATACTGAAAGCATTTCTGAGGTCAGATGAAATTTTAATGAACTGTCGTCGTTAAAAACTATTGCCAATTTGGAATTAAAATTTAGTGTTGGTTTGAGATACAAATACGTTAGTTGGTTACTTAGAATTCATTTTGAAAATATACCATGTACTACTTCACTTTCATTCTCAGGCAGTTCAGTTGAAGGAGGCTTTACTTGAGCTGACAAAAACCTCATCAGAATTGGCAACATTCGAAACTGTAGAAACTATGCCAAATGAAGTTGGTGTCGATTCCAAAATAGCTAATACTCAAGATGAAGCTGAAAAACAAACTGATGACCTTGAGCAAAACAATCTTCTCACTGAACAGTCAACTGAGTTTACCCATGAAAATATCGAACAAAAGAAAGATGCATCTCCCCCAGAAGAATATGTGACGAAGGAGTCATGTTCACCCCCTATTCCTGTCACTAAACTCAAAGAAATCCCTACCCTCTTGCTTGGTGTGTTGATTCAAATATTCAGAATTAAATCATAGTAATCATACTATTGCGTCTGATTAATTTAATTGATAGGTGTATAATGATCATTAGAAACCATGAATTCAATAGGCATCATGTCCAATTAGGGAGTAAAGTAGACGATCTACAGATTGAAGAAGACCAAGAAGAACTTCACCCCAACGTCCAGCACCTTTCTGACATCTGCAAAGAGGCCAATTGCACAGGTATTAAAGCAGGAGTAGTTTTTTAATGCATATATTTCTGATCAATGTCCAATTTATTGTTGCATTCAGATGACAGGTTTGACTCCTAACAGGTTTGAAAATCACAAAAACAAATAAAACAATTTATCATTCGAATCTAAAAATCCATTTATTTTAAAACTATAAATAATATAGTAATATACTAATAATAAATTACACCATATTACCCTGTTCATATGTCAGAGGTTTAACCGACAACTCAATGCCATTATCTAAATCTCCACTCACAGGAAAATGTTCTTTACCGTTGATAGGAAAATGTGCTATTGTTTTTCGATTAGATTGCCTAACCCACTGTGTTTTGATATCCAAAATTTTCAACCGAAATCTTCGGGAAAGTTTAGAACCAAAACTGAGATGATCAGCATCACCTTCGTCCTTATGGGCGGCTATGACCATTTCTATCAGTATCAACATAACACTGATGACGACACCGATGCTAAGGAACAGAAATATCCCCCTAACATTTGTGAGCGTGAGTGTTACCCCCTTGCTGTTGTTGTTGCTGGAGCCACATCCTACATGATCAGGTGTCTTATCCCAACTCTTCCACACTTCATCAAAGAACCCCTGCTCACGAAGTCTGATTAGTTGTGTGTTTATCAGCGGGGAGTACGGTGAGTTCTTTGGAAAACCAAACGCATAGTCAAAAGTTTGAACTTCTCCTCCAACGTAGAAAATATCACACTCACCCATGACGTTGTAAGAGATTGCCGGGGTCTCGTCTATGAAGACAAAATTACCATCTCGAACTCTCTGTACTCCGTCAGCTACACTTGTGAGTTTCTCTGCTCGGTCTAGAATCTTCTTATATTCAGGGTCAATGTTATTTTCTAAAAGAGCCTCAACGAAACTGTCATTCAAAATACCCCAGGTATATCTGTTTTGACTCAAAAGATCCTTTGCATTATCTATTTTAACTCCAATTTTGTCTAGTGTAATGAAGGCAGTAAGGTTAGCTGTATAGAGAGATGTCATGAGCATCACAAAGAACCACCAAGTAAAGAGAACGAACCTGCCGGAGGAACTAGTTGGCATGGCTTCCCCTGCCTGGCCTACAAAACCTGCCCCAACTATCCAAACTGCATTGAACAGGGACATGTCCTCCTTGCTGAACTCCTTAGCCTGATCCACTAAACACTCTGTATCTTTGTAATCCTTCAGTCGGACATTTTCCTGGATTGTTATCTCCCGTCTCCTGACACATTCAGTGCAGTCACAGACCTGCATGGCGTGAACTATCCTGCCGTACTCTCCACTTGGCGAGAGCTTGTTGAAGAGACTCTGTATCAGAGATACTATCACTATAGATACTATCACCATTATCCACACACTCTCACTGAAGGGGCTCAGGAAGAAGAAAACATTGCCTTTGTCAGATTGGCCCCTCACTGCCAAGCTGATCCCAGAGTCCATGAAGGACACCGAAAAGTCTATGTAAGTTTTCCGCTCAAAGCTTACTGAAAGGTCCATGGCGATCATGTCTATACGATTGCTGAGAAGATCAGCTATCAGTCCAGTCCATACTTCGGTCTCTTTGTTATAAGTCCCGAATAGCTTGTCTTCGGGTTCAACGAACTCATAGGTGAAGTTCAAATCTGCAGCAAGTTTCCTGACAGTATCTGGTGTTATACCTTCCCAGCACTTGGTGCCTTCACACCCCTTTATATACGCTGCAAAGGGAGCGTTGTTTGTCACACCAAGTCGGAGATGTTCACCAGAAAGTCCCTTAGGACTCCCTCGGGGATGGTACGTGACCCCTCCTATAAACTGTACATCGTCCGAGTCTTTGTGGTAGGGCATGTGCAGACCGTCGTGACTTGTCCAATGTCCAATGTGGGCGAATACGCCGGGGTTGACAAAATTGACTATGTTGTAGGCTGCTTTAGCTCTGCGACCTTCACTTGTAAAGTTGAAGAAACCCGTGATACCATTCATGGGAGTAGATCTCAATTTACGAGACACCAATTCGCCACTGTTCCAAGATCTCTGCTGCGTACAACTTGCACTTTGTTCAGTTGTCTGGTACTGTAAATTGTTTAGTACCTTTCCGACAAGGGTTATTGCATCATAGGTTAATGTCAGGTGTGGAGTGAGGTTATCGGCCGTCAAGCTGCGCTCTTGCAACAAAAGTTGATCTTTGAACGTCTTATACGTATTAGAGTTGGTGTTTATTGATGGAGTGATCCCTATGAGCCCCTCGTAGTAACTCGGATAGAATCCCCCAAAAGCAAGGGCCCGTGGATTAGCAGTGATAGCATCTGTTACTATCCACACATATCCTGATGACATCATCTCCATCTCATTGGCAGCCTCAAAGATGGGTTTAGCGTACTCACTCTCACAGATTAGGATTACCACCCTCGTTAGTGACCTCTTCAAAATCCCTAGAGTACTTGTGAAATTAATCTGATGTATCTGGCGGTGGGCTCTGAAGAAGGTAGATGACTTTATTGAGAACTTTCTGGAAGTCTCCAGAGTAAGGAGGTTCTGGAACGCATTGATGGCATTTGTTCCGTAGCTACTGTCCGAAGCTACAAGAGAAACCTCGTTCCAATCATAGAACTTTAACAAATCTAGGATCGCTCTTGCTTGGTAATCATCTCCAGCCGAGAGAAGCAGTAAACTTCTTCTTGAATCTCGTTTTATCTGTGGATCAGTAGCTACAATTGATAAGAGGGGTATATTTAAAGGGCCGAGTATGTCTGCCTGGTTAGCTACATTACTGGAACCTTCAGGGGAGATCACAGCAGACACCCCCTCCTCTACAAGACTGCAAGTAGCTTCAACTAGACCGTACAAAGAGAACTGATCATACGTCTCAACCAATATTTGTACTGAGCCGTCTCTTGAAGCGTTGTTGAACCTCTCCTCTGCGAATGATACGAGCTTCAGAAGGTTGTCTTTTTGGTGGTTGTCCTCTGCTACCAGGAATCCTATCTGGGCTGTTTCTTTGGACCCTTTGATGTTTGAACGACCGGAGAGGAAGGAAACGGCGTGTGTGTATAATAGTATGTGTCGAACTACATTCAATATTGTCATACTCTGAAAATAGTAATCTCTGTGTCAAGATCCCAATCATGAAAAGACACGAAACATTACCTGGGCAAACGAAAGTGAAGCAGCAAATTCAATAAAAATGCAGATTGTAGATGTAGAGAAGATAGTGATGTGAGATTTTACAATATGCATTATTCAATATGCAGTGTAACTAACTAGTACTACATAAGACATAAGTAGATAGAAACAATATGCATGAGTGTAACTTACTAGTACTACATAAGACATTAGTAGATAGAAACGATTCAATTATCTTCATCGCATCATAATAATAATATCATCATTATAACAATTGTTTCCTTGTCGACAATATTAGCTGTACTACCAATGATAGATGTGTCAAGTGTCAACCAATAACGTAAATTATGGTGCAGTCCAAGTACGTGTTATTTGAGTGTGGTAATACTGAAACTTGAAACAATTCTTTGGATAAAAAGTGAGAAAGTCCAGATTTACAGATCGAAAATAAGGGATGTGATTATCTTTTCAAAACATCTGAATCAGAAACATTTTAAACCAGGATTTCAGGTGTGACCGGAGTGACAAGCAAACACGATTAATTACATTAATCGTACATTTTCCAAGTTCGATTATACTACTGAAAATGAGGCAAAAATATAACAACATAGTAGACTCTATAGTTGTTACCTTGACAATTATCAAGACAAACTGGTAAAATGCGGAAAATGGTTCATATCTCGTAAAATAGCCCGTATTTTGTACGGTCCGTATCTTGGGAGTTTTTGTCGTCTATTTAATGAGGTTACTGGCAGACGTTTCCGCCCCTGCAAGTGTGATTATAAAACTGATGGCAGTGTCCCAATATTTTCGCTGAAAGACATCCTTTGACGCTCCGTAAAATTCATTAACAGTGGAATCCTCAAAGGCTGCATAGTGCATAAGAACACCTATTTAATTTAGTTGTTACGAGGATGGACTTTATGAATATACCTACGAAAAGCCATCGATAAAATTTGAATAAATAGTAAACTCAATATTTCGTGCTCAGTGGAAAATTACAGGTTTGTACTGCCCTAATTGTTGTGATTCTAACCATCTAGCCCTTTTAGTGCAAGAAAAGTGAAGTATTTTGCCACATTATCCTGCATCCTGAGCAGAGAAATAGCCTAAGAGACAAATGTTAACCTCGCCTAACCTGCCTCACCAATGAAAGGAAGAATACAAACTCTGTTCTAACTAAGAGGAACCATATGAATAGGGGGTGAGCCAGTCATCAAATTCAAAGGAATAGTCATCAGACCAGCGTAAACCCCCATTATCAGACCATTATAGACGGGCCTCTAGGCAGGCTAGTCAAGTCATCATCTCCTAAACAGACTCGATGAAGATGTTTGCGTCATGCATCCAACATAATCGTTAATTATATTATGATAATACCGGATTATTTGTGGGATATTTGACAGTTTCATCACTTAATCACTTAATGGCACGGTTTGCATGAAAAATTTTGTGACAATGAAAATGAGATAACGCCACTTTTGTGTTGTCATATGATGTTGGGTCACGACAGCCTGCTAATACCAGATAAATATATCAGAATATTTAATGACTGTAACAAAGCAATTGGGCTATTTGGAGAGTCAGAAACTGATGACTGTAACAAAGCAATTGGGCTATTAAAAGAGTCAGAAACTGTGCAAATAGCCCAAACCGATGACTGATATAGAAGATTTCCACTACGACTAAGGGCTTGCAAGGACGCACTTTAAAGGAGAATGTGGTTGTGCTCGCCAGAACATATTATCGAATATACGGAAGCCAGAGTGTGTGAAATAGAAAGCCAAGATACTTCTAACAAATGCTATCATGGTCAGGGGTGTAGGAATGATTTTCTTCATGGGGGGGCCAAATTCTAAATATTTTTTCAAAACCTGCATTTCTAAAAATTTTCGGGGTAAGGATAAAAGGAAATTGCGGCATGTGCGGTGTCCCGATTTTTCACGTTTGCTGCGACAAATCGCGATTTTTCAGATCCTGGCCTCACGACAAATCGCGATTTTTCAGTTCTCCGCGTCAAATTGCGCATTTTCCTTTAAGTCTGCAGAGGACCAAATTCGCGTATTTTTCTTCAAATCTGTGGGCCAAATATCACGTTTTCTATAATAAGTATATGAAACCAATCACATCCACAACCTTCCGAATGTTATAGGTACGGACTTCAGAAAACCGAAAAAAAATATTTTCGGCTCAGAATGATCAGGGTGCAGGGTAGCATGAAACATGAACAAAAGTAGTTTCCAGAAAAACTTTGAAAAATGTTGACTTAGAAAATGTTCGGTCCGAGTCATTCTCGATACGCACCTTTGAAAGCAGAGCTCCCGCTTCCGAGCTCGTATTGCGAAGGGGAGGCCTGCCTTCCTAGATCGCATTACAAAGAGGAACCCTCGAGTCCAAAATCGTATATCGAACTTCGAAAAAAATATTTTCGGCTCATAATGATAAGGGTAGCATGAAACATGAACAAAAGTAGTTTCCAGGAAAACTTTGAAAATTTTTGACTTAGAAACTTTTCGGTAGGGGGGGGGGGGCGATAGCCCCCCTGCCCCCGCTTCCTACACCCCTGATCATGGTTCACATTTTACTAACTTACTTATTTTAATAAAAGAGAACAAATGGATCAGTATACTCAATACTAATAGCTGTAATACTTTAAAAGTACTAGCTGGAGGTTTTGTGTTCTAGCCATTACAATTATTAAAATCACAAAGAAAGAAATTAAGATGTCTGTTCTATTGTGCAGTACAACTTTATGTTTTCTTGAGTTCAATTTTTCTCAAATTTCCCCTTTGCTATTCGTTGAACTATACAAAATTTTAATTGTAAGCGTGCAAGATAATAGGATATACTGGATGATGGCTTCTACAACTTTTTAAGTAACTCAGATAATAGCATGTCTTCCATTGGCCCTAATATAAGTTATATAACAAAACGGCCAACTTTATTTACAAGGACATACAATACATCACGACTTGTCTACAAGACAAATTCTTAAATTCATTCAAGTCTACAGTCAACAAGCATTTTCTTACTGCACAAGCACTTGAGCCGAATGACAAGGACTGGAACGATTCAAATTTCGTACTTTTAGAAATTTAAATAATTTGGTACAACATACGTTGGTATTGACTAGCAACAAAACGTTTACCTCAGAAAGAAATATGACTATCTTCGAGCACTAATGCCTCCGGGTAGTGCTCCTCAATCAATCAATCAATCACAACAAAGATCAAGTATACCGAATTTATAATGATACTAGTGCCGCAGTTAAAAAGGGTAGGAGTAATTACCCGCTGAGTCAAAACCCGCATTAGGTGACCCGATAGTATCTTAAACAATAATCTGATAATCAGTTCTTTCTCGTGGATAATTAAGTCATTATTAGGCACCACATTCCATGATCATAAGGTCCAAACACCGACTATTACACCTCATCACTTCCGTCTTGAATCGCTTTCCATTTTTATTTAAATCGTTTTAGAAATTAACCCTTGTTAACTCCGCACCACACCCGCCTATTATATTTGAAAAACACGCATAACATTGTCGTATGAAAGTATGAACTCTCTGCAGTCCAAACAGACCCCAAACACTAACAGTGCCCCCTCCCCTAATAAGCTTATGGTATAACATTACAGCAAATCTTACCGGGCTAACCAAATTATGACGCTACTTATGCAGCTACATATACAGTAATGGGAGAGAGAGCGAGACCCGTAACTCTTACCGTTCTGCTCAAGCCATTTCATGTAACATTTGTGGTACAAAACCATCAATTAAACCACTTATCACCGACCGATTTAAAAAACCTTTACCATTTGGCTTCTTCATAGTTTAGTCAGCACACCGAAAAAACCAGCCCCGTAACTCTTACCGTTTTCTTGATTAAGCCGCTCGGAAATTACACACACAGAAAACTCACAGACAGAAAACACACATTCTGAGATTATTGTTTAAGATTATGCGACAGCCCGGAATTCAAGCCAATTTGCCAAGATTCTGTTGCAGCATGTTCCCGTCGGGAGGCATTTTTGCGCTAAAGGGAAAGGACTGCACTACTGTCGATTATTTGTGAAATGGGTTAGGGAAAGGGGCGTGAATTAAAGAGTGTCCAAGAGTCCATAAAATACTAAAACCCCTTCCTCCGTATTCGCTCCTGTACATGGGGAAATTATACATATTTCCCACTTCTAAAACGAAAGCATGGTATACAAATGTTGGCAGGAAATCTGTGCCGTCAAGATAGGTCAAAACTGTGCATCAACAACAATCCTAATATAACACAAGTTCGTTCGTCATCAGTTGAGTCGTGAGTCTCAATCAGAGCGGAGAGTACGACACACAATAACGTGAAATTGTAGTGAACCTCCGTCAGATGAACCGTGGGAGTCTGCGTTATTATCCTAGTTCCGGATACGATACCGTAGCTTTAATGACTAGTACTACTACTGCTACTACTACTAATAACCAATTAAAGGAAACAACCTCTTTTGTCTTTAATGAAGTAGTTACTCACGCTCCTCTGACAAACTATTTCCCAAATTTAAAGTGAACTGTTAATATGAGCATTGTGGGTACGCGACTTATAATCACCCAGAAAATACTCATATAGACATAAATCTTTGAAGATTTTCGAATTTGTCGTAAGTACTAAGTATGCAAATTGCAAGTAGTCATGCTCGTTGGATCTATATTTAATTATATATATATATATATTATCTTATAATTGTGTATATAATTATAATTGCTTTATTTAGTGAGTAGAAAGCTGAGTCAAAATCGTATAATTTAGTTTTTATTTTGAGATAAAATTAGAAAGGAAACTCTCGTTATAACAGCAAAATACTGACAGTTAATTACACTTTTAACTAAATTCCTCTAATTTAACGTAAAGTTAGTTCTCCTCTCACAGATTAAAATTTCGATAAGTTTGCAAAACGAAATACAAAGTTCTCAAAGTTTAGCAACGGATCCAAAGTAGAATAAGAATTTTAATTTAAATTAGCTCAACGGACACAATGCAAAACGTTATTCTCACAACTTCACTCGTTTTAGAAATTGCTTAATATTTGTTTGCTACTTCTTTTGTTTTTCCTGTTATTGTTATCTCTGACATAAAGCAGTTCTCATTGAAACATCCAACTTCTCTGCTGGGTCCATTATGATGTAATCCAACAGTCCGTTGAATCATTATATATGAACATGGGACAATGCAAATTATGTGAGATTTAAATCAAAACAATGGCTAATAATATTTTTGGGATAAATTTATCTCTTGCTACATAATAAAAACGCTGAAACATTAGTTTGGACTAGAACAATAAACAAAGCCCAGTAGTACTAGTAAGACATTTCAAAGAACAGTTAAATTTCCGGGATCGTAAGCAGGAGGAGTTCCGTTCTCACTTATCCCATCCCTTTCCTCGTCAATCTTTTGCAACTTGGAGTAGGGGTAACTAAACCATTCAGTTCTCACGTCCTCTATCTTCAGTCCGATCCGCCTGTTAAACTTCCCCCAAAAAGTCCGGTGTTTGTCGTCGGGAGGGTCTTTAGAAGTAGCAACGACCAGCTCGAAGAAGAAAACTATCATGCTGACAAATATCCCAAAACAGAGGAAATAGAAGAGACCCTTGAGAGTGAGGAGATTGAGAGCAGTACTTCCCCCGGTCACGTGACTGTCACAATCTGAGGAGTGGTCGGGAGTTCGGTCGTATTTCTTCCATAGTCCGTCGAAATATCCCTGCTCTCGCAGCTTTATAATCTGTGTGTTGAACAGGGCGATGTAGGGCGAGCTTTTGGGAAGACCAAACGCGTAGTCAAACGTCTGAATCTCTCCGCCAATGTAGAACATGTCACACTCTCCCATCAGATCGTAGGATATGAGAGGAGTCTCGTCTATCAACACAAAGCCACCTTGCTTCACCTTCCTGATTCCTTCCGACATGTTGGGTAGCTTGAGAGCTCCGTCCACTATCTTCTCGTAGTCTGGGTCGATGTTGTTCCTGAGAAGCGCCTCCACAAAGCTGTGGTTGAGCATGCCCCATGAGTACTTGTGTTGTTGGAGGAGCTGCTTGGCATTGTCTATTGTTATACCTATTCTGTCGAGTGTGATGAATGCTGTGAGAGTTGCAGTGTACATGCAGATAATGAGAAGGACAAAGAACCACCACGTTAGAAGGATTAGGCGTCCAGAGGGGCTCTTCGGCATGGACTCAGCGCCGTGGCCCACAAACCCTGCAGCGTTTAGAAACAGAGCGTTGTAGAAATTCATCTCATCTCTCCTATCGTCCGCTGCTAGTGCGATCATGCACTCTATGTTCCTGTGATCACGCAGCTTGATGTTTTGTTCAATCTTGGCTCGTCGTCTGATAGCACACCTGACACACTTGCAGGTCTGCATAGCGTGGACTCTTTGGCCGTACTCTCCGTAGGGGGACAGTTTGTTAAACAAGTTCTGTATCAGCGACATTGCTATAAATCCAGCAAAGATCATCGTCCAGACCATCAGCTCAAACGGACTCAGGAAGAAGAAGGAGTTGCTTTTGCTGGATTCTCCCCTTATAACCAGACTTATTCCAGAGTCCATGAAGGCGACAGTAAAGTCTATATGTGTTTTGCGCTCAAAACTCACAGACAGGTCCATTGTGATCATATCAGTCTTGCCCTCTAGCATATCACCTATCATTCCATTCCATTTGTCAGTCTGTGGGTTCAGATAACCATACTCATTATCACTTGGTTCGACATATTCGTAAGTAAAGTTCATTTCTTTTGAAAACTCAGCGACAATGTCGGGTGTGATTCCCTCCCAACACTTGTTCGGATCGATATTTGTACAGTTTATTTTTTTATAAGCAAATGGTGGGTTGGTCGTTGCTCCAAGTTTCAGATGCAAGCCTTGAAGCTCGGTAGCAACTCCTACAGGGTGTTGATTGACTCCCCCAAGGAATTGAACCGAGGTAGAGTCCACATCGTTGTACATAATGAGCCCCTTATCGCTAGTCCATCTTCCCACATCAACAAACAGGCCAGGATTCACGAAGTTGACAATTTTGTAAGCCGCCTTGTCCCTGAGAGCCTCGTCAGTGAATGACACATTTCCTGTTATTCCCTCGTGATTCTTACCCAGCAAGGACGAGAAGAACCCCTCTCCACTGGACCAGGAGTCAGTGCTGCTGCACTCCAAGTCCTGTTTAGTGAGATTGGAGCCAGATGCCTCGAGTCCAGCACCTAGAATCTGCACTGCATCGTAAGTGAGTACCACGTGAGGTGCTAGAGAAGCCGCTGTCAGGTTCCGTTCTGCTGATAATATCTTGTCTTTAAACACCTTGTAAGACTTGGAAGTAGTGTCAATGTATGGGTATATCCCTATCAAGCCCTCATAATATGTTGGATAGTAGTTCTCGTAAGACAGTGCATGAGGGCTGGAGGTGATTCCATCCGTCACAATCCACACGTGACCCTTTTCAAACAAACCGAGCTCGTTGGCTTGCTCTAGAATCATTCTCCCGTACCTACCTTCGCAGTTCAATATAATGACTCGAGAGAGGGATCTTTTAACGTTTTGCAGGGTGTTCCTGAACCCCATTGTATCTGGGTGACCTACTGCGTTGAAGAATGTTATCGATTTGATGACAAATTCCAGGCCAGATTTGAGAGTTAGAAGCTGCTGGAAGAAGTTAACTCCGTTGATTCCGTAGTTGGTGTCAGACGCCACTAAAGACACTTCATGCCAGTGATAGAACTGCAGGAGGTCGAGAATGGCATTAGATTGGTACTCATCACCAGGTGACATGAGGAGCAGGCTGGTCCGTGAGGACCGTTTTATGTGGGGATCTGTTGCCACCGCGGAGATCAGTGGGATATTCAGCTCCCCCAGCAAGTCAGCTTGTGTGCCTATATTGTAGGAGCCATCAGGGGAGATGACCGCTACAGCACCTTCACTTACCAGACTACAGGACGCCTCTATCAGGCTGTGCATGGAGTACTCATCATAGAACCGAACCACCGCCTCTAACTTAACTTGCCCCGCTGAATTGTTGTTAAACGTTTCTATTGCGTAGGGTATGAGCCGATCTATGACTTGTTTATGAGTGTTCCGTTTTCCGATAAGGAACCCGATTGTATAGGAGGTGGTATCTTGAGAGTTTTCAGCAGTTTTGAGCGTGGTTTCTGATGTGTTTGGGGTGGTCTGCGCTGATAACAATGAGCTATGTAACAACACCAACAGCCATAACATTCCTAAGGGTAGAATTAGGGGGTTAATAGAATAAAGTGGTGGGAGTGCAAGTGGGGGGGGGGGGGGGGGGGGGGGGGGTGGGGGTTAACAGGAGATTACATACAGATAACCAGATACAAAAAGTCTGAAAGGGTTTCGAAGACCCACTTATCTCCAGCTTTTTACGAAATGGGGAGCGTTTAGTACGAGTTTGGGCTAATGTAAGTAAGGCCCAGAGGCTTATCTGCCTCTTGTCTTATCGATTAAAATTATCCATAAAAAATAATAAAACGTCGGTAGGAATATCATATTCGTTATTTAAAATTATGATCGAATACGTCTCATTTAAGCAAACGTCTTTTTTTCTCTAAAGAATAGAGCACTTTAAGGCGCCTCTGCGCTATTTAACAGTGGAACCGGATCGGCATCACTTATTAAGAAAATGTTTTTCTCTTATATCATTATTCAATATAATTATACCAGTTATTTAATAAATAGAGCACTCCTTAAATAATACAATAAAGTGAAAAGGCTATTGAAAACCACTTACATAACAAAAGCAATATATAGCTTTAAGTTTAACAGATACTTCAAGGTGTCTCTTTCGATCGAATTAATTTTCGGCGACGGTATGGCCCAATTTGCACAGGTCAATTCAGTATCACAACGTCAAGAACAATGATATCAATAACCCTATTGAAAACCTTTTTACAAACAAATAATTGGAATAGCAAAAATACTACAAGGTGCAATAAGTGCATGTGCCAGCTCAATCGAATCAACTTTTTGGCGACGGCCCTTTTGCTTTACAGGCCATTTCTGTATAGCACCAAAGACAATAGATTTAATAAAGCAATCAATTGTGTGTCCCGTCTGAGGATACATAACCGACGGATAGGATGTCAGTTGTCAAACCTTAGTTATAATGGCTTTTGGAAAAGGGTGCATTTTCTTAGCAAAACGATGCTACTTGCTATGGATACTGCATACCAGTTTAGCAGTGTCCAGGAGAAAGTACCACCTGCATACCAGTTTAGCAGTGTCCGGGACTCAAGAGAGTAACATCATAAGTAAAATTTATAATTAAGCAACCATCTGAAGATTAACTTCACTTCAAGACCTGGAACTGGCATTAAAGCAGTTGTCCCCTCCCTACGAAAGGGTGTTGCTGCTTACCACCAGAGTCTCTATGACAATTTACTCGCTGTTATTGGCCCACGTCTCTGGAATTGTCTTCCTGGTTACATCAACAGGATGGAAGAATTTGAATCCTTCAAAATAAAACTTACATCCTTGTTCCGGCAGATCCCTGATCAGCCTCCGGTCAAGGGATACACATCCCCTAATACCAACTCCATCTTGGAATGGCGAAAGGATCCTGTAACATCGGAGCTATGCTATGGGGCGGTCAAGATAGTTGATGACCCTGTTGCAGTGCGCTAAACGCAACAAAAGTAATAAAAGTAAGTTAGTATTAGTAAATACTAATGCCAACGAGCTTGTTGATCAATTAACCATGTTGTTATTAACCATGTTGTTATTGACCATGCTGTCTGAATTCCGATTTAAATCTTGCATAATTCCTGTCGTCTATTCCTTTTCCAGGAAGATATTGCTTTAGACATGTTATACAGATAATCAAACAATAATCAATAGTTTATAGTACTCTCATTTTTAAGAGACATTCTGATCAGGAACTGTGCATTGTTATTATTATTATATACAATAACGAAATAACAATAATATGTCTTTGAACTCAATTTTTGACTATTATATGTTAAATTAAATGCATTTTTCCAGTTACAACTAACGACTAACAACTAACGACTAACGACTGTTTGTTGTCGTTAATGACAAAAAACAATCGTTAGTCGTAGCTGGGAAAATGCTTTTAAATTAAACACATGATAATACCTTATCGGTCATAATTATCACGGACAACTTTTTCACGGACCAAATATTTCACGGACATAATTATTCACGCTCATGGCCGCCCAAAAATGTCCAAAAAACTGTGAACATTTTTGGTGATTTTGATAACTGTTTTACTCTTTTTCCGAACTCTATGATGTGACTGAGGAGTGATTATATTTGTCCTAGTATCTTAGTATACTAATAAGCTATGTAGTAATCAGCTACACACATATCTACGCATATGTAGGGACACACACACTAAAATTAATGGAAATATTTACCAGAATTTATTATTCACGGACCTTAATGCCACAGACATTATTATCATGGACATAATTATTCACATTAAGGTCTTCAGCGTGAACGTAATGTCCGTGATAATTATGACCGATAAGGTAGTCATTTTATAACTTGAGCCTTATTGTAAAGCACATTTGAGGACAAAAAGCTGTTTTCTCTATGTGATCAGACGGGTGTACAACAGTTCTGTCGCAGTACTGTCGCAGTACTGTCGCAGTACTGTCGCAGTACTGTCGCAGTACTGTCGCAGTACTGTCGCAGTTCTGTCGCAGTTCTGTCGCAGTTCTGTTGTTGATGAAATGGTTAATGAACCGGAGTTCGTGGTACGGAATTCTTTTACAAGTTTAGTAAAATTCCACCATTGTCTTATTTCTCAAGTGTTATTGAAGTGGACGGTTCCGTTTTCTGACGGTTTAATCATATCAAACAGAACGTAGAAGTTACTTTTGTCCGCAATTGCGAAATAAATTTCTGTTTCTGTAAATCTGTTGAGTTCAGCTAACAGAGAATTCTTTCTCAGAAAATACAGAGAGTTCAAAACCAGACCCATTGTTTGAAATAACTCCCTCCAGGCAGACCCATTGTTTGAACTGACAACTCAACTGTGTTATGAAGATGGTGTTAAACCATTTAGTAATGTGATGCACAATTTAGGTGAAAATTCGGGCTGAAGATGAAATACAAATAAGATCAAACTGACAAATTTTTTGTTTACTGAGATCAGTATTAAATTAATGCAACTTAATCAACCACCTGTTGGACTAGCGTTTCAGCATATATAAACTAAGGAAATAATTTTACCATCATCAATAACCTGAAACACCCCCTCTTTCTCTCTCTCTCTCCAAGATGAAAGTACTGTTAGCACTCTGTCTGATTGGAACTGCCCTCTCATTAAATGTCCCTCTCTCAGATGTCCTGCGGTCTCCAGCAGCCACCCTGAAACTCTACGGTGATTACAAGGCACTACAACACCTCAACTACCAAGCCAATGAGGACAGGATGCGGCTGAGACTCTTAAAAAGAACGCTCAACTGGTTGCTGCTGTTAACTCTGAGCCTGGAGAAACTGCTCAGTACGAACTCAACTTCTTCTCCGTCATGACGGACGATGAAAAGAAACAGTGGTTAGGACTGAACGCTACAGGGCATCTTCCCAACACTAATATCTCTCCAATTGTCTCCTCCCAAGTAAACACTCCTAAGCAGAAACTGTGGGTGGCAGAAGGAGCAGTAACAGCTATAAAGAATCAAGGAGGCTGTGGTTCTTGCTGGAGTTTTGCAGCAGTAGGGGGACTGGAGACCCGGTATCAGCAGAAATCAGGGAAGCTGAGGAACTTTGCCGAGCAGGAATATCTTGACTGTACGTACGAGGGACAGAAGAACGGCTGTAATGGAGGATGGCCAGATAACGGATACGAGTACTCGGCTAAGAAAGGTGGCAGACTCGCTGCTACCAGCGACTACCCGTACAAAGCTAGTGATGAAGCCTGTAGGGGTGACTCTGTTCGTGATGCAGCAGTAGCCTACAAGATCATGGGAAGTGTTAGAGTCGGTGCTAGCGAGGATGATAACATACAGGCTCTGGGGGAGGGTTCCTTGTCCATGGCTCTGGAGGTTACCAGCAGATTCTCCCAATACGGGGGTGGTATCCTCACTGACAACTCGTGTAGTGGGGGTATAAATCACGGTGTTACTGGAGTTGGGTACACTGAGAGATACGTCCTAGTTAGAAACTCGTGGGGCTCCAACTGGGGTGACCAAGGCTACATCAAGATGGCTCGGCACCATCACAACTGTGAACTCTTCAAGTACAGCAGCTACGCTAAACTTGAAGCTACAGGTGTGCCTGATGAAGGAGGAAATGATAAGGCAACTGACTACCTTCCTGAAGATGATGAACCGACAGAGGAGCCGGCTCCTACTCCCGCTCCTACTCCAGCTCCTACTCCAGAATGTAAGGACAGAGCTTCAAACTGTCATGAGCTTCTAGATTTTTGTTCACCGGACAATAACGAAGTTGCGCAGAAATGGTGCCGGAAATCATGTGGTATGTGTGGGGATGGCTGCGAAAATCAGCATGGTCACTGTGAACAAAAGTTTTGTGAGTACCCTGAATTTGCTAAAAAGTACTGCAAGAAGATGTGCGGGCATTGTGATCAGTAGGATACTCTAAATCTTACAACTATATCGCTATCAGACTGTAGTGATGTCAGGGGTCGGAGAAGAACTATGGTCCTGATAAGGTCCTGATAAGTGACCGACCTCTCACCTTTAATCATTCAACAACTAGATATGATCTCCATTTATCTACATAATTATTGAGTATTCTTTGTCTTACCATCAGGTTGGTTAACCAGAAATTGAAAAATAAAAACAAAAATAAGAGTTTGGCGGATCGTAAGGAAATGGAAAACACAAACACTAAAACATATTATCAACTCTTAGCCGTGCACGTAACTCCCTGTGTCCAGAGAAAATGATATGAGCATAATTTATTACTCGTAACATCCTGTAATGGCACTGTCAAAACAAACTACTCAACACAAGACTCACTATAGGACCAGCATCGTGGGAATTTACCACGATTTCCTACAAATAGTCACGTTGAATGTTGATGCTGACACGTGTTATTAACTCGTAGCTCAAACCTAGGGTGGCAGCAACCTATGAGAGCATGATTACTCTCATATTACAAATTCTAATAGGACAAAAGGAGCAATTTGATCAACCTGCAAGCTGCAGTGGTGGAAATAAAGCGTCCGCCCATTTGCATTATAGACATATTCGACACAATTTCTTGTTAAATGTGGCTCTAATAATCATGATTGCAAATTTTCCCATGTTTCACATCGACTTGGAGAGTCGAAGACTTTTTATAATCGCAACATGACAAAACAAAGCGCAAGGAATTACAGGTTCATGGATGAAAAATAACCATGATAACAAAGTCCAAGAAAGGTTCCATACCGAAGATTGAAAGAAGAAAGCGAAAGGGAAAGATATTATTTCTAAAGGATATTAAGATGGGGTTCATATTGCAGCATTTGGTCGCGTGATTATAAGTTAGATAATTATTAATTCATCATGTTGATTAACTTACACAATATGGGCGCTGCCATACAGTACAGACCAGAAGAAAATGATACTGTATGTGGTTTAGGGAGCAGACTGAGAAGGGATATTTTAGGAGGGGGTGACTGTGGGAGGCAGTTGGAACTGCTTCGTTCCCATGGTTACAATTTAATCAATATTAATCATGATATTACAGTATAATTGTCTACCAAGCTACGAAACTGGGCGTCATGTGAAAACTTTGAAACATTTCGAACTGAACTTAAAAGTTATGAAGAAAAATATATCGATAACGGAGGACCTGGCGAGCTTTGGCAAGCAAACGGTACTTGCGACCAGCATTGATATGAGTTAAACATGACTTTAGTATTCCATTATAATACAGATAATAAAGTTGCAACCTCGCACGCTGAACTCGGTGATTTAAAGTTATTGTAGTTATTTAAAGTTATTGTAGTTATTTAAAGTTATTGTAGTGAGTTTGTAAAGAAGTACAAAGAATGGAACTGTGGCATGTGCCTGTTATGGATGGGGTCAGGGATTTAATCACACATATATTTAAAGTTATTGTAGTGAGTTTATAAATAAGTACAAAGAATGGTAGTGTGGTACGTGTTTATTGTCAGGTCACGAAGGTGCCTGCTGATTAAAAACAAACACACCCGTGAACATAATTGTAAAGAAATTCGCCGTCACGTGCCGTTTTGCGTGATCTGAAACCATGATATCTTATTTAAATCTATTGTCTAGCAAATGATGGGATTAGTTAAAGTTAATTAATAAATTGCTATATAAGATTTTGGTCTCGTAGTTGCAGATAATGATCCTGATAGGCTGGTATATTGATGCAAATGCCGACAAATATGTTCGTTACAAGTACATATCACAATCATTGTGAGTATAACTTGTGAAGTGTGCAAAAAAGTAAGAAAACTTGCCCTTTGATCACTGGAGTGGTTTCAAGGGTAACATTAAAAGGGTATAATATTAACAACAATAATTAGCACTTACTTACATAGACCGTATAAACAAAAGAGGAAGTACTCTAAACCTCAATACTACTCAGGCACTGAGATAAAAGGTAAAAATAAAAGGTAGCAACAGCAGGAAGAAGAAGAACAAAGGGTACTTTAAGAGGCTTTGTTTGCCTTCTCCTCAAGGGGATATGGGTCTTAATTGGGGTGAAAAGGGAGAAAGGGCGAACTTGTTCCATGATTATCTACCAGCTTACTTCCGTTACATATCTTGGAAGTTAAATATTCAAATCAAAGCGTGGATAAAGTGAGATATTAATTAAATCTAACGCTGTTATTTGAGTTTTGTAATCTAGTGAGCAAAACGTATGATCCCGGCGCAAACTTAAATTCTTTTGAATCATAATGTATCGATTCAAAAGAATCTGCAACCGTTTAGGTTCGTATGATCATGTAAAATCGCCCGAATCTTCAAGATTAGTCCTCTCCAAAAATATTTAAACAAAAATACTCAATATATAACGATTTCAACGAACCAAAAAACGCCCAAATGACCACCAAATGAGTTGCTCCATGACTTTAATGCGTGTAGCGGCAAGCCCCCCAAGCCCCTAATAGTATCATGTCGGTGAGAAAACGAAGGCAAGATAGCGCGCTTTACTGGGGATCATTGGTGACTTTAGCTCTGAATTTTGATTTATGACCAGCACTTGAAAACATATCTCAAACTCTACTGTCAGGACCCAATCCAGGCTGGACTTTTAAGTACGACTAAGCTGTAGGCTGGTCAGGTAACCATTAACACTGCATTGGTTCAGGTTGAGAGCCTATTAAAAGCTTGATCTTTAAAGAAGTCAAGAACCGGAAGGCAAGACAAACTGGTGATCTGGAGCAAATAGGGACGAAGTGTAGCAATAAAATAGAAAAATAAAAGGACTTGTTACTTATTGTCAGGCTCATAACCTGTAAAGTTTTAACGATCGCTATAAGATTGAATATCAAATATATGTTGGTTTCTGTTATCAAGTTATCAAGGCTATAAGCCTGCATATTTGACTATGCAAGATGGATAAATGAGCTGAGAGTTGTATTACAGTACAGACAAGGAAACCACTAATAGTAAATACAGAATATTTGTCCACTGATTTCGCTATTTGATAATTCTTTATAGCAGCTCGTCCGATCCCAGCAAATTTATTTGAGAACAGATTTATTCGTTTTATATCAATGTTAATAAACTTTGATCATTTGATCTGAATGATCAATCACCAGTACTACAGTAGGGATATATCAAATATCTGATTGAGATCTAATCTCTTTGTAAGGCTGCCTGGTGTCTGCTAAATCTTAGCAGACACCACGGTGCTGAATATTGAATATGTTATTGTTAAGGTATTTATTAGGTACTACCTAGACCATGGCTGGTTATCAAGTTCTGGCTGTGTGCCAGTTCTGGCTGTGTGCAAAGCGTTAATTTTAAAGAAGCTCACAAATTTGGCCTTTTTTTTATTAATGTATGGTAGCGATACGCAAATTTTTAAAAACATGTCCTTGTTGCCATATACTTTCTCATTGGATGTTGAATTTTGTCGACACCCCCAAGCATTCAAGCAATTCGTTTATAGCCGATTCGTCTATCCCGACCGAATCTACCAATCGAGAAACGTGCATATAATGGGGCTTTAAAATATCTTCTATGTCTGATTTCGGTAAAAATGCCAAAATTTTAGCTTAGTTGTACGTTTAATGTTAAAAACACGGAAGGTTAAAAAAGATATTTGAAGATGATGATAATACATCAGAAGTAAGAAGCTGAATCAATTGCACATTGGACATTCTCGAACGACGTATCTGAAAACAAGGTATTTCGGCGTTGTATTGGGGATGTTGGATATCTTCAAGATGAAATCTCATTAACCAGGCTTGCAGAGACGTTTATAGTATCTTAGTATCTTTGTTCTAAACGGTAAATAGTCTAAACTTCGTCATAATTAGGAGTGACCTCTTCATTCCATTGGGTTACTCTTATTCTAGATTTTAATTATACCAATGACATTTTTAACATACAAAGAAAACAATGACCATTAATCACTGAATATCAATGTTTTATATGATCAATTATTCTACAAAGATTAGCCTCAATGTCAAAGATGTCGGTGATTGGGAGACTTGTAGTGAAATACCGTTCCACCAGCTAGACATGACGTGAACGGTAAATGGTCCATATAGAAGACAGGCTTTACTCTGAACGTTAACAGAAAACTACTCAATAATCTTAATTGAAGTTGTAAACCCAACAATGTGTGCATCTTAGTGCAGCTGTTACGTTAAATAATCGTGACAAGCATGTCAAAAAGCCTAGTGTCTGGGATATCGGACCACTGCAGTCATTAGGAGCAATACATACTGATAAGGGTGTGCGTTTTGGGTTAAAAAATTTCAGTATCTTAATACAAGTGGCAAACATATCCGACAAACAGCAGTATAATACTAGCTCAGTATCCGCTACTCACCATTACATATTGCCAACGTGCACCATCTTTTGGCTGACATCTAATTGCATGATAGTTTATGAACTGTTTTTGATATAGGCTACATTGAATAATCATTAACTTGATAATTTCACAATCAGTGATCAGTTTAACAAAATGGATGGAGCATGGATTTAACTAGATAATCGAATTATTGACGTCCCTGAAGTGGTGCTTTTAGTGATTAGCGAAACCCTGATCTTTCTGCCCAAACGTTTGGCAAATGAAGTTAGACCCGAACCGACCCGAACCAGTCAAAAACAACCGAAAGTTTGGTCATTCGCTTTAAAACAATTATAAAGTTCAATCGGAAGGGCGGCAGTTGAGCACCTATAGTGGGTAAGAGAGGGATGGCAAAACAGAGCGCCAAAATCACCATATTCATGCATTGTGATCACTTAATGTGACATCTAACAAACAGTCACACTACCAATTACAAGCAATTAACAAGCAACATGGAACCTTGTAAAGACTTGAAGTTTTAAATGTTGAGCTGCACAGTGCTACAGTGGTAATGGATTGTGAAACCGGAAGTGACCCCTCTTTTTGGCAAATAATTGGTGGAGCTGTTAGAGACTGCGTCATGTTTTATCAATATTAGCCGCGCGGCGTCTTACTGTTTGTCTCAATCTTAAGTGTTGATTTGTTATCTTACTGACTACAAACTGGTATCTTACAATTCCTGGTATCGTAGATCTGGATACTGGGGGAGAACACGTGACTGTGTTTACATAAAGTAAGTGTTTCAACTAACCAGAGTGAACTATCAAAACCCACAATGTCACGTGTTTCACACACAAATATAATATGGTTAACCTCTCCACCAGTTCACACAATATCAAAACAAGCAGTTATATAACTAGTAGCTAACAACATCTCCTTTAGGTTGGGTACCCGTGTCGGCTAAACAAAACGACAGATCAATAGATTTTGCTTTTACCTCCTTCCTACGATATCTGGTGGAAAAGAAACTTAATCTGGAACAGGTAACATTACAGCGATTGAGAGATCTGAAGTTGACCTGTTTAAAACTACCTACCTATGTCTAATATATAACTAATATACTATATATAATAAACATATTATATAACTAATGCGTTTCAAAACTCTTACAAAGTTCGTCCTACGCAGTAGAACTTGAACTGGCGATAATTGAAGGGAATTGTAACCGTTACTATTTAAATTTAATCGATTTATAAATATATAATTATAATGAGCTATACAAATTGCGCAGAAATCACGCTGGGAATTTCTCTCGGAATTCATCTGAATGCCTATTATATATCAATTTGCCTGCATTTTCCTTGCCATTATAATTGATCTGCTTATTGAATGTCAATTTGTTTCAGCTGCAATTATATGTGAGCGCACTGGCTTGACTGCTCTGCTAACTTACTTGCTAAATGAACTTCCAAAATGAACCAGATCAAATGGATCTGGTTTCGTGCAGTGCACGAAATTTTCGGTTGGTTACCGAAAATATGAAATTCGTAAAGATGAGTTTACTAAAGTTCCCAAAGAACTAAGACTGAGTTAGAATCATTTACCCATTTAGTCTTTAGACTTGCAGAACTTGGATAAAACGCAGCAATGGGGATAGCAACATGGTACTACGCAATATGTAACAATAAGTATCAAATTGGTCGCAACATCAGGTGTATTACCCAAATAAAGACGGCCACGTCCAATCTCAAGTTGAGTTACTGCCCGAACTAGAAATACTATGATCATTATTTACAGAGCCGTGTCTGCCTCATTTCTATCCAGTTTGGAATGCGGATAATTGAGAACCGAATATCTCCGGTTTTTGTTTGCCTGTTTAGAAAATCGATGTGTAGTTGGTAGACGCCAATCCATGAAATCCTATTGGCATTATGAACTATTAAAAATAAGTGAAGATATCAACTGTTTGATAAGAAATATTGGTGTAAAACGGCAAACTTTAGTTTGGAAATAGCCATAATTACGATTGATTTAGATAATAAGTTATTACTTTCTGTAAGTGTAAAGTAAATATTAAATAGATTTGTTACTAAGCTCCACCTCAATCAAATATCAGTGATACTGATATTATAATCATTAATTTACAGGGTTTTTAGACCCATGTACTTGACTGGGACTTCAGTTACTGGGTTGATTACAACTTTCTTGCACAACATTAACATAATTATTGTTATTAATAAGATTATAATTAAGTTGTAAACATTAACATAATTATTGTTATTAATAAGAAATATAATTAAGTTGTGTAAGACAACTTATAATTAAGCCAGTAAATAAAGGTCCAGTCAGTACACCTGTACCGTAATGATTACGTGCTGAACCCCCTACAAATCTATGATATTTACCTTACAGTCAATTTTTAATTCAATATTATACATTAATATAGCATAATAAATCGAATGTGTCCACTGAACTATTAAATAAATCTAATTAGCTAGCTAGATAGGTATCTTGTAGTCAGATTATTAATGACTAATCCTTTAGAAACGCTGGGAAATTGTGTCTAAAAATAGTTCGAATTTAGCTTTCATTTTAGACTTCACGTCTCCCGAAATAAAACTGCGAACAAAGTGAAACAAGGAACTAAGTAACCTTGATAAAGTCCAATGCGTGACGAAAATTTGGTTTTACAGTTTACTTAGTTCCTTGTTTCACTTTGTTCGCAGTTTTATTTCGGGAGACGTGAAGTCTAAAATGAAAGCTAAATTCGTCTCAAACTCACGCTCCGCCTTAAGATCTATTTGTAAAAATAGTTCAACAGAACACTGGATGATCGAAGAATTGGTCTTCTGTGATGGTCTTTAACAAATATTTGGAAAAACTCGAGAAAAAAAGCGACCGAATATTGTCAAGGAAGTAACTGTTAGGCATAAAGAGGTGGAATCTTTGAAGCATGAATATTTGATTGATACGAGCCTAGATATGTTTAAAAATTTACATATGTGACCAATTAATAAAAATGTTTTACGACCGGACCAATTTTTGTACTTCCTCCTAGTAAAGATAATGGAGGAATGAAGCCCCACGTGCTACGTCTTTGCGAGGTTCAATAAAAGTAGCAGTGGATTACTACTTTTGGATTAGTGCCAGAGGTTTTGGTTTTGATTTCCTGCTTTCAGGTTTTCCGTCTGTTTTTACGTTTTACCTTCTCAAAATTATAATAAACATACAAACCACGTGACACTTAAAACGTCAGATTGCAGGTAAAATACGGGGATTGGAGAAGATAAAGACAATGAACACTGTGCCCACGTTCCTGCCGCCCAGCACCGCTGCAACCCGAATCCGGGACCGTTTCCAGCTGCCTACTGAGGATGAGAATGCAAAGAGACTTCCGCTAATTGAATATGTGAGTCTCTGCATAAAACGGGACGGTTACTGGTAAAGTACCTTTTTAAACCAAGTAAATAACTTAGACCTCAAATTTGACAGACAGCCAAAGTTAAGTCAACACAGCAAGTAAAATGAATAGAAATGGCCAAAATGGTACCTCCAAAATAGCACCTCCATACGATTTTTAGCCGCTCAAACATTAAATCATCTGGCTAAATCAGCTGCCCCATTTTCTTGAACAATAAATAAGATTGTCGCACGAAACAGGACCGTTGAACCGTTGGCTGGACACTGTACGTGTGACAAAACACACAGTGGAACTAGCATGCAATATGGGAGCCAGCGCGCTCCCCGCCTACGCTTCATATCAACATAGTAACTAGGTGCAAGATATTTGGTTTATACACCATTTGATGGGTTGTCCTCCCGGTGAGGATCGGGTCTGAGATTAGCTGTTTAGAATTCGAACTGAGGATTTGATCACGTGGTTAACAAGCCGGTAACAATTCCAGTCACGTGTTCTCATCATCCAGTCACGTGTTCTCATCTTCCAGTCACGTGTTCTCATCTTCCAGTCACGTGTTCTCATCTTCCAGTCACGTGTTCTCATCCTATGTTAAGAAACAATTCCTTCTGCACTTGGTCCAGAGTCAAGCGAATGTTCCACATCAAGTTGGGGTATATTCAGCTGTGTTAATAAACACTGATAGAAAAACTACAATTTATCTAATCAAGAACCGTATTAGAATCTCTCCACCGTCTTTGTCAACGAGAGGCTGGGTATTATCACGTGACTGCCACGTGACTTCATTGCTGTATTTATTTTTAGTAGAGCGTGCACCAGGGTTGCCCACGAGAGAATAACAAGTAGATGCTTTGTTTATTTTAGGGTGTGGCAACCCTAAAATAAGAGGGTGTCAGTGATATCATCGTAGGAAATATAGGAGGTGAAGAAGCGAATGGTATGAGAAGGAACTCGTTACATTACCTTATATGGTAGTGTTGCTATGGTTACATTGCCTTATATGGTAGTGTTGCTATGGTTACATTGCCTTATATGGTAGTGTTGCTATGGTAACAGTCTGGAAAACAAAAGAAGGAAACCCGTGGGGATGATGAACATAAGGTTACTCCAGTTACTCAGGATCAATCAGACGATTGGTGTAAGCTGAAAACTTGACTCTCTTTGTAACTCGTTGGTTGTCCAAAATGTCGTTGACAGAGAGGTGAACGTCTTGAAGATATTTGCCTTTAAGTTGTGCTATAGCTGGGCAACACCTCAGAAAATACTAGATGGTCCCTTTATCATGCTCGCACTTGGGACAAGCAATTATTGTGATTGATTCACGAACGTTATGAGGGTTTGTTAACCTTTGTAAGACCATAGTGTCCCGTTATATGATGCATTGCTATCCTTTATATCAGGCTGGTATTAATGAGGGTGACGAAGTTATCAAAAAGTTATGTAACAATAATGTGGTGCAATATGTTTAAGTTTGTTTTACTATAGTAATAATATAATATAGTAATAATATAATAATAATAATATATAATATAATTATTCATTCATTGAATAATTAATAAATCACAACAGGAAATGCGGAAATATATTGTTTTTTTCATCGGCTAGATATTTATTTATCAGGATGATAAAAGTGATTTGCCATGATGTTGTTCGTATGCACGATCTTACTTGATTCATGAATTTGATCATGTATTTCTACATCTTTGCAAACTTCATTTCATTTTTCATAACTTCATAATTCTACGAGAAAATAAAATATCTATAGATTCATCTTGTTAGTAATTAAATAACGTTTTATTTCACAGCATAAGCGCACCTTCAAGCACGTGCTACGATCTTTCGCCATCGCTTCTATTGGAGAGGTTTCACTTTCACTTTCACTTTCACATCTATATTATATTAATTCCATGTTTACTCGTGTACTCTCAAACATTAAAATAACAGTAAACCACCCAGGACCCAGTAGATGCTGAGTACACAATAATCAGACGATTAGTCGGAAAAGTAAGGAGGGGACACAAGGATTGGAGATTAGCTTACAGGTAATTACACGCCATATTATCTTATCTTTCAGGTAATTACACGCTATATTATCTTACGACTATGTCATAGTATTTTAATCTTGGTGGTGGGGAATGAAGAGTGGGGGCTGAGTTAGATCTGCACACATGAAGCGGGATGTTATTTTAAATAGACTACTTTTTAAAACAGGACATGTAAAAGAACTGCGTCGGCCGGGAATCGAACCCGGGCCTCCCGCGTGGCAGGCGAGAATTGTACCACTCAACCACCGACGCTGTTGCACATTATGTGAATATATTTTATCACAATAAAATAAACTGACAACAACTTGCTCTGCTTGCTCTTTACTTCCTTATCATCAATGAAGCATAATAAAGAAGATTAAAATCAAACCAACGATACAGCTAAGTATGACGTAACGGTAAGTGCTCGCCAATTGTCCTTTTATTTACAAAGTCTCAAAATTTTAGGGTTTTCTCAACTTTTGTTTAGCTCAAATCTCTAAGGTTAGTAAAATAAATTTAAGTCAGTCTTTCTTACTCTTAACTCAGAAGCCAAAGCAAACCCTTAGGACGAACATTCATGTAACGTTTATTAGTTCATGAAAAAATTAGTCGAACTACTATACAGTTTAATTTACCCGAGATTACAGTTCAATTTACAACGACATATTTTTTCCTTTACATAAAATGTTGTAGTAAAAAGAACTGCGTCGGCCGGGAATCGAACCCGGGCCTCCCGCGTGGCAGGCGAGAATTGTACCACTCAACCACCGACGCTGTTAGTGCATCATCGATCAAATTGTAATTATACAAAGTTATCCAAACTCTTATCGGTATAGTTCATCTATCATAATCTAATAGCTTAGATGACTGATTCATATTACCGTCCTCAGCCTGGTATCCTGAATTTATGTCTTTATGCGTAAAATTTTGGATGTTGTAAAGTAGGCTGCCCGGTGCCCCCGGCAGGTGGCTCCTGCCTCCTGGATTATATTTTTCGCCCATATTCTTTCGATATTTTGACAGAGTTATAAGTTATAATATATACAGTATAAGTTTGTCCCCAAAATCATTGTTTCTCGCTAGTCTCAGTGGTGAGTAATAATTTGTGAAGTCGGGATTAAGAGAAGTTATTCGCAATAGCCAATATCCTGCGAGGAGTGAAAAAGGAAGTAGACGAAAGGATGAAGTCTGAAGAAAAACACGGCTGGTATGGAGCTAAGGCGGTAGCCGGTAGGGAGTAATATTTTGTCACTGAATGATTAAGAATACGAAATCACATCTGGAACTCCAGTATAATTATAATAAGAATCGGCTAATATTAAGCATAGCATGAATAATGCTCTATTGACTGGCATTGCCATCATTTGGTCGCACTCAAAGAAGTACGTTGACGTAGGGCGCTAAATCATTGTAAAATAAAAACTACCCTGTCTCTCAAACTTAGTGTGACATCTTGTGTGAACGCGCGGCGCGTAATGCGATGATTAATTCGATCGACGCGACGCGAGGTGGGCTTGAAGTCAGTTTTGTTTATCATATTCTTTTATTTCTTTTGTTTATAGTTTATTGACAGAACCTTACTGGGCGGCACTCAGTCTGTCACTCCGCCATATCTTCAATCGGATTGTTATTGAACACTAAGCCTCGCCTGGGCCTGGGATCCTCAGGTACACTACACAGAACTGTAAAGGCGTAAATAGCAGTTTAAGGCTGATACTGGTGGGCTCTTTGAAGATTGGGAGAATGTTTATCAAATGCCCCTGGCCTAACTTTAATAACATCAACATTACCACGCTGCCCGACGTGGAGTCAAATCCTTTCAGTAAAAAAGGTACAAATTGCCATGCAGCGATTGCACTCAACAAAATTTCGGATAGGCAAAGCTCACTTTTGGCCGGACATTATATCCAAAAGCACCATTACAGTTTTACTATTGTAAAGACATCTATTATATACGCTGAGTCAGAAAATGCGCTTGTCGTCAGCAATCCTGGTCAATTTAAGGTCTTTCGTCTTAATTTCACTTGGGTAGCGGGAATTTATTAATACTTGGTTTGGCCCTAGGTAAGCAGTAAGCACATGGCAGTTCCTTTTGTGCTTCTTGCAGTTGGATAGTTTGAAAATATTTTGAGAATAAGGGTTTCAAGAACAGTACTTCACAATTTCAATGGTTGTGACTGGTTAGAAATATTCCGCAATAAACCATAATGAGCATCAATTGAAGGATACAAATTAGAGGCTTGTGATTAAGGGGATGCTAAGCAAACAGTCTCAAGTTTGATCACGTTTCAAAAGTAACGTTACTAATTACCACTGATTACTACGAATTAACTTTTTACTAAGGATTGCAGGCAAAGTTTGTACTGACTGTTATATTGGTACTTTATTTGTCGGAAAGAAACATAACAGTGTTCCGTCACCCATAAAGGGTCGTATATCTGATACATCACCACAATTTTGGTAATTTATTTTTGAAGCCAAGAAATTTATGGTTTATCTTAGTCTTACTTCAGGTGTCACATCTGAAAATCATGGTGACAGAATTGATGTTTGGAATGAATTTTTAACTAATTATTCTTTCAGGAGGTTCAGAAAGTCTGCTTATGATTACCACATAGCCCCCAGTACCAACTGCAGTATCGAGGAACTTATACTTAATATAAAGGAGAGACTCCCTGGAGAACATGCTCTAAAGGTTGGCTCTCTAGTAAAGAAGAAGTATACAGGCCCTGATATAGGAAATTAGAAAGTTTTCGGCCAGTATTTCTCAAACCTTCACTGATGTTCTGATTCACTACTGATCTTATCAACTTATAAAAAGTTGTTGAAGAAACTACATACATATTCAGTAAAATCCCAGCAATAATTTTTAGGCATTTTGAAATGCTTCTTTACCGGTAAACAAAAGTTTCATATATAATAGATGCCATGATGTTAATTACCAGGTAGTAGAGTTCCAAGGATGGATCAAATTGGAACTGGACGACGAAGTGGTGGACATAGACGAGCTGGATGACGATGTGTTAGAAGTGGTAGACTGCTTCAACTACGAACTCTTCCCCAACGCTGCATACGTGGCATCTACCGTTAAAAATGCTATGGTAAATCTCAATTCAACAATTTCCTGCAGATTTGGGAAAGTATTTTTACGTCGAAAAGATATTTTCCCTCAAGTACTTGATAAAGTGAAAGGTTATTTCTTGATAGTTAATCACTGGATTTGACTATGATTTTAATGTGTTCCAGATATCAATATCAGACTGCACAGAACGCCTCACGGAGCTACAAGTTCCAGTGTCGTGCAGTGATCAAGTTAAACTTAATAAACAAGAGATCTCCAGGTAAGTCTGTACTCTATAGACACCATACTGAGGTCCTCCTAATAAGAGATTTTTTTACTTTTTTTTAAACCTGTCGGAGGATTAATACATGGTTAACTTGTTCCAGACTTCCACTTTTACTCTCCACTAACAGGCTGCTACAAATGTGTGAGTCCTCAACAACAGAGGTAAACACTCTACGAAAGGCGATCGAGGTGGCTGCTCTTTGGTGACGCAGTAAACCTGAACTAGCAGTCTTACGCGTTCTGAAGTTCTGTAGAAACTAGAAAGTGACGACCAACTTGTCCTTATATCTTCACAGGGTCATCTCGATTATTCTTGTTGTGACACCTGGTGTGGACATATTCAAAACGTATTTTTAAACATTTTTTGTTTCATTTTTAAACCAACTCTGGTCAGAAACATAATATAGTGACAAAAAGTGAAAGTTACTGAGTAACCATTGACTTAAGCATTAAGAGCATAACACTATGATACATATAATAATGCGATTACTAACGAAATAAGTACGTCTAGATAGTAACAATCACGAACTGAGTACATTAGTAGGTTAAGTGATTCGTTATTGATGATTTTCGGGAAGATTTTGTGAATGGAATATCTGATTGTGTATAATTTTAAATTGTTTGCTCAACTGCAGTGGCGTAACGAAGGGCCCCGCTGACCCCACTTGCACTGTGCGGGGGGGGGGGGGGGGGGGGGGCATCTAAGGAGGCGCAAAATCGTCGTTGGATTGTGGGACATTTTTGAAAAACTCAACTGAGGTACTACTACTAGCAAAACTGCGCGTTTTGCTCTAGAAACACAATTTTTTTTAAAGAGATTTTACCGGCGATTTTACCGGATGATAATTAATCACTCTACACTCGACTGTCACGTGACTTTTTCAACCCGTTCTCTAGCTGGTCCTGAACGACTATTCGAAACCCTAACCCTCTTATCTGATCCCAACCCTAACCCTAACCCAATCCTTAACAAAAGCATATGCTGAAACCCTAACCCTAACGAGAAATTAGACTAACTTCCTTATACGGTCATATCACGTGATCGAGACAGTTTTTCGCCTATATCTCGTCAGGGGATCATTTTAACCCTATGTCATGGGGGGTGATTCGGAATCAGCGTCCGAAAATACATCGATTGAGGTTGGTTTCACCTGTCGGGGGCCCTTTTAGAACAATCTCGAAGATCGACTGTAGAGTGATTTAGTACGCTCGGATTTTACCGGCGTATCCTCTAAAATCACCTAATTTGTCCTATTTTAGGGAGAGGCGCCAAAAGGGGAGGGAGCGCGAGCGTATTTTTGGCGGGGGGGGGGGGGGGGTTGACGCGGATGTTACTCTTCTAAATTTCTTCGAAGTAGCGCGCGCTGCGCTTTCTTCTCGAAGTCGATGGCAAGTGCTACGAAGTAGCGCGCGCCGGGCCAGACCATTAACAATGGTTAAGGGGGGAGGGGGGCGCCAACAGGCAACGTAACCAGTTACGCCACTACTCGACTTGAACTGGTGACTAAAAACTGTTTCTAGTAATACAGGCAGTGAGTGAACTTATATTACGTTTGAGGTTGAATTGACTTCGAGTACTAACAGTAATTTTAATTTTTAAAGTGATTCTTTCCTGTAGCTGTTTTTCCTGTAGTTTTTCGGCACAGTACACCCGGCCCTCTGTGTGAGACTAGTGTTCATAGTTTGAGCCAAAAAATTACATTTAACTTTGAGCCAAACATACTTCATATCCAGAAATTTGGCAAAAATCCTTTAAATATGTGCAGTGTTTGGTAAAAATTTTTTCGGATACTCTACGCGACGTACCCTTGAACGGTCCCACATTTTTATGGTTTGTGGATCACGTTGAGTATTAATAGTAGATTTTCATTCAAATCTACGCTGATTGCTAATATTTGGTACTATTATTGAAGAAACTTTGAAAATGTTGTGAATTATTGTAACCTGTTAATTAGACAGCAAATGACCCCGTAGAGAAGGCGACAGTTCCTGACTCCAATAAAGCAGAACAAACTAAGACCGCCTCAAATACTTCTACCCCTGAGAAGACGACAGCAATTGAGTCCGCAGAAGCAGATCACGCTATGACTGTCATAAATTCGTCTACCCCTGAGAAGGCGACAGTTACTGACTCCAATAAAGCAGAACAAACTATAAAGACTGCCTCAAATACTTCTCATCCTGAGGAGACGACAGCTCCTGCCCCACCGAGTGTGGAGACACAGAGCACCATCGACCCCTCGAAAGAGTCGGCACCGGACGCGGCATTCATTGATACCAAAACTCTTAAACTGTTTCTGAGTAAAGAAACATTGGTGCAACTTGCTGACCGAAACTCGAAATCTAAAATCATCGAGCTGGTGAAGCTGTGCCACATGAGAGTAGCGCATACTTCAGAACAAAACAGGAAGATGGTTCTTGACCACCTGTTGGATGCTTCGCAAGGAAAAGTGAAACTCCAGCCGAGTCTAATCGATAAACTTGTCAAGAGACTTAATGATGAAGCAGTCACTGCCGAACTGATGAACATGGGTCTTGAGGTGCCTCAAAGTGCTAGAATGCGTAAAAACGCCCTTGAAACCTACCTCAATAATGAATTCAGTACTCTTAACTCAAGTGACTTCAATGAAACCTGTTGCTTGGAAAAAAGTAGAATCGGAAGCCCTAAGACAAAAAACAAAACCCAAAGGGAAAGAAAAACAAGAGCAACAAAAAGACTAGGGCAACCAAGAAAACTAACGACAATGCAGCTAACACTACCGCAGAAACGAGAAATTGTGCTAATGTCACTTCGGATAGCAATGCTATATTACATGCCACTCAGCAGAACGGAGAGGATGATAAAATCACTGAAAACACCGATGAACCGTCTGCACAAGACTCAAAGACTGCTAGGTGTTTTCCTACCACACCAGAAGAATCTGCTGAACCACATGAACTTGTCCCCAAGAAAGGCAAACCAAAAATCGGAAGAACAGAGGAAAAAAAACCAGACCCAACAAATCAAGCTACTGGAAGCCTTGGAATGAGCAATCCAGCATTTGAAAAACCCCTCAAAATACTTGAGAATAGTATTCTCAAGCTCCAAGAAACAACGAGCAATCAACAAGCTCAGCTGGAACTTTTCAAGAGAGACCAAATAGCCAAAAGCGTCGACGCAGAGTTGTCAGACCTGAAAAGCAAAGTGCTATCCCTCTTAGAGATGATAAAGATTCAGCAAAGCACCCTTGACAACCTTGTTAATCAAAGATCGACTCAAGAGCAACAAGTTGGGACTTCCAAAGCTCTACTTACAAATCCACCCAAACAAATGATGAACAGAGAAACCCAAACTACAAACCCCCATGATCACAAAATAAATGACAGAGGGACTCATACCGAAACATCATGTCAAACAGATCAACCAGCTTATAATACATCACCATCTCTGATTGAAAGCAAAGAAACCCAGACCATCCTTATGATCAGAGAAGCGCCCTCGCCAAACCAGAGATCTACCACTTGTAGGGCTACAGCTAACAATATTGAACAACAGCCGGAAAATAAAGAAATTCCTCCCAGCGGAGCTGACCAAACTGAAGGAAAAACCCAAACTAGTACTCCATCACAAGCGAACAAAGTTGTATTAGCTACAGCTAACAAGATTGAACGACAGCCGGAAAACAAAGAAATTCCTCCCAGCGGAGCTGACCAAACTGAAGAAAAACCCCAAATCAGTACTCCATCACAAGCGAACAAAGTTCTTTTACCTACACCATTCGTCGCTAAGAAAGCTCACGACCAACATGCTGGAAAAAAGACTGCCAAGCAAGACGGCTCCAAAAAAGATAACCAGTATGATAAAAACTACAGCCACCGTGATGGTTCTATTAGTAGTCACCAGGAGAAAAATAAAGAGACGACACCACCACGTAGCACAAATGACACTAATAAAAAGCCACGATGCCTTCTTGTTTTTGACGACCAGCTGAACGAATTCGAAAGTGATAAATTCAGTAAACAGTTTGATATCAACACATACAAGGTGTTTTCTGTAAATGATATCCTGTCAAGAGGCGGCCTGGTAGCAAAAATAAAGAATGTCTCATACGACACAGTCTTTCTCCATGTGGGACTCCAAGATCTACACTGGCTTAAGACAACCCCTGAAGATCTACACGATAAGTACAAACAGCTTATTTATAAACTCCTAGAAACAACTAATACCAGAATCTGTGTTTCTCAAATCATCCCCATCAAGGGATATCCGTACCTGAACGAAAGGATACAACAAGTCAATGAAATGATGTCCTCCCTGATAAGCTCGATCAGGCTTACTTATGAGTACAAAAAACGTATCTTCACTTCCTGCAATGACAATTTAGCTAACCTTATCACAAGGGCTGTTGGAAGTCATGGAATTGAACTAACCCTATCGCCTGAGGGTAAAAGGAAAATCTGGCTGCTAGTTAAGGATTCCTTGCAAAGAACCCTTGGACTTAATAGAGATAGAGTAAGAAAACTCAATATCTCAAGATACACAAATAAGGACAGAGACAATGACTAGCACAATCGAGTCTTGCTCCTCCGTTCTTAACATATCGCAGCCCAATGTTAGACTGGAAACCAAAATCCTCTCGGAACTCCCGATCTTATCTTGGAACATCCACGACACCGTGATGAGCGAAGAGGGCCTTAAAACAAATGACAGTGATTTTGTGGAAATCCTGCAGCAAAGCTTGATTTTCTGTCTCCAAGAAACCAAACAAAACTTCTCGCTTCCCAATTACGAGTGTTTCAATAGCTTAAGAGCTGACTCTCGCTCTGGTGGCATATGTATTGGTGTACACCGTTCCCTCACTTCGAACGTCAAGCTGTTAAGAACGGGATGTCCGGATCTCCAGGCCATCACTGTATTCCCCCAAGATGATAGTCGGAAATTCACTATTATAAATGTGTATGACTCCCCTGAACAATCCTCTTACAAAGCACGACGAAAAGGATTGTCAGAACCGAGTACATTAGATCTCTTATTGGAATTTAGGGCCAAAACCCCCAATTTAGGAGAAACACTCCTGGTAGGTGATCTGAATGCAAGAACTGCCGGTAAAAACACCACACCAGAAGAGCTCAGTGATGAACATGAACCGGAAGTAAATTACCCTATAAGTTTTCCTGAGTCGGTCGAGAGAATTAGTAAGGACCAAATACACAACTCAAGGGGAGCGCTTTTTCTGGACTTCTTAGCATGCAACAATCTACAAATCCTAAATGGGTGTACACTTGGAGATATATTCGGAGATTTCACCTCGGTTAACTACAACGGAAGCAGTGTAGTTGATTATTTTGCTGCTACTCCTAATACCCGCGAGAGAGTATCTTCATTCCAAATCCTAGAACTCACCAAGTTCTCTGACCACAAACCGTGTTTCTGCAAACTAAAATGTAAAAGTGTTATCTCCGACGCGGAAGCGCTAACAGAAACCCTGGAAGATGCACCCCAAAAACATAAATGGAACGGGGCTGAAAATGAAGCGAACCGGTATCGCTATATTGCAGTACAAAATACCCCTCAGTTTGCAGACCAAATTGAAAGTATAATAGGAACTGAATGTTATAACAAAGAAGACGTGATACGTCTAAGTCAAGGTATTGTTAAGATTCTAAATGATGTTGCCGAAAAAATGACTCCTAATAATAAAACAAAACAAAATAGGAAAAAGCGCCAAAAATACCGAGGAAAAAAGGCTCGGATGAAACCCAAAGCACCCTGGTTTGATGCTGCGTGCATCAATAGCAAGCGAGAACTGAATCGTCTCGCCAAGTCATACGGAAAAAACCCGGCAAGCCAATACCTTAGAAACAGCTACTATGAGAAACGTCGTCTTCACAGAAAACTCATCAAACTTAAGAAGTCATCCTTCTTTAAAGAACTGTGTAGTGATATTGAATCAGGTGACAATATTAATTGGGCAAGATTCAAGAAACTTAAAGAACTGAAGACAGAAGGTAGCAAACTTGACGTCTTTGACATGCTAAACTTCTGCAAATTCTTTAAAGATCTATATGGCAAACCTTCAATCGATGAAACTAGAATCGAGCAACTGCAGAACGGGATGACTAGGAGTAATTTGCAGTCGGAACTCTCTGAATCTCTCGATCAAAACATAACACACGAAGAACTCCTTAGATGCATCAACTCCCTTAAAAGAGGCAAAGCGGTTTCCGAGGATTGTGTCCTGAACGAATTTCTTAAATCTTCGAACATGAACATGCAGACCGCTATCTTACACTTGTTCAATCAGTGCCTCTCTTTTGGTGTCTACCCCTGGAGCACCTCAGTCGTAACCCCGCTGCACAAAAAAGGTAGTATATACGACCCAAACAACTACAGAGCAATTGCTGTTGCTAGTAATATCGGGAAGCTATTTTCTGGTATACTTCTACAGCGCCTGATCAGTTTCAGAAATCTTGCTTGTCCTGACACCTCGAATCAACTAGGGTTCTGCAAAGGAGCACAAACTGCTGACCATATGCTAACCCTTTCAACATGTGTAGAGAAGTATATATCAAAGAAGAAAGAGCGAGTCTACGCGTGCTTCGTCGACTATGCCAAAGCTTTCGACACAGTTTGCAGAGAAGCTCTCTTATACAAGATTTGGCACTTAGGAATACAAGGCCGATTCTTCAGCTGTTTGAAACACATGTATACTAACTCATCAGCGAAAATTAAACTCTTGAACAAACTGTCAGAAAGGATTGATGTTCTTTGTGGCACAGAACAGGGTCACCCAATGTCTCCTGAACTCTTTAAGATATTTATCCATCAGCTCTCTGAAGACCTTAACGAGCTGGAAGAAGTTGAAGTGCCTATCATCAATTCGACACGAGTAACTCACTTACTCTGGGCTGATGATCTAATACTGCTTGCCCTAAATTCGATGAGTCTCCAGAAAATGCTCAACACTCTCGAATCCTACTGCCTTGAGTGGGGCTTGTCAGTTAACATATCTAAAACAGCTATCATGGTTTTCAACCGTGCTGGGAGGATACTAAAAGAAAGCAAAAACTTCACTTACGGCCAAATATCCATCTCCTCTGTCCGAGAATATACCTACCTCGGCATAACATTTACTCTTACTGGAAGTCTGAAGCTAGCACAAGTGAAATTGAAGCAGAAAGCTATCAGAAGCTACTTCTCACTCAAAAGTATGATTGACCTACAGTCAATTAAGAAAACTGTGATATTTAAGCTTTTCGACGCCTTAGTTCTCCCTATCGCCTCTTACGGTTGTCAGATATGGTTACCCCAGACCAAATTCACGACGGCATTCTCTTCCCGGAACAAGTTCCCTCAACTCAAGGAAATTGCCGAAGATCAGATCGAGAAAGTTCACCTCTCCTTCCTAAAGTGGACTATAAGCGTCGGCAAAAGAACCTCCAATGCAGGAGTGTGGGGCGATACGGGTCGATACCCTCTTGCTATTGAGGCCAGTCCCCAAGTATTTAACTATGTTCGAAGACTAGAAAGCATGGAAACTTCCGGATCGGACGCCCTTGTTCGACATGCTTTCACAGAACAAAAGAAAATGGGCATATCATGGTACTCCGGCATTACGTCGATGAATCAATTTCTGGCAGAAACGAACGAAAGGCAACTATCACCCATTCAGAAACGAGATGTTCTCCGTTCTTGCTTTAGAACGCAATGGGATGAAGAGAGACAGCTCAACAGAAAACTTGGATTTTACAATTCGATTAAATCAAGTTTTGGTTGTGAAAAATACCTCTCTCTCTATCTTCCATATAACCAGTCAAAAAGACTAGCCCAAATAAGGACTAGCTCTCACCGCCTAAATATTGAAACGGGACGCCATGGACAAGACAGAAGAAACAACATCCTAAATCGTATCTGTCCTACATGTTCCACTAAGGACAAGAACACTCTGGAGTACATGGCAGAGTTACCCTTCTTTGATCCCATAATTGAAGATGAGGTTCATGTGCTTAGAACCTGCCCCCTCTACCAAGACAACAGGGACCGCCTTAGCCCTGAAGCTAAAACCAACCTCTTCGAGGGAATGGATCTCATATTCACTCAACCAAAGCTTTTAAAAGAGATTGCTAAATTTTTAGTTAATATAGATTCACTTCGTTTCCCGAGAGACTTAGCTTAAATTATGATATTTGTTTTTTCACGGCTTTCGTATCTGATTTCTAGGTTATGATTTCATTCTTGTATTGTCAAGCCAGGAGTGTTAGGGCTTCTCTTGACCAATTAACGTTTAATCCGTTTAATCCGTTTAATCCGTTTAGTAGAGGCTCTTACGGGCATTGTCTGCTCGATACGCTAGGGACCCCAGATACACCTTACTAGACGTATTTTTGACCGTAGAATCGATTAAAAGTAGTTTTAAGATGATTGGACTGACTTTTTGGGGGTAAAATTGCAAAAAACCGATTTTTGGGCAAAAAATAGGCCAAAAACCATGTTTTTTTGATATTTTGAACAAGTTAATTTTGTTGGCATGTCGGCAAAACTTGCATGGAGATAGCTAAAACACAGCCGCACAAGATGATATAAAAATTTGAAAAATCCCTCTATTTTTTTGGGGGTAAAAATCCAAAAAAGTGGTAAAAATTTGACTTTTTTTGCTTGAAGTTTGAATAATTTTTTGCAGTTGCATTAAATCAACCCAAAAATAGTCACATCGTGTTTGCCAAAATTTTTCCTTTCCGAGAAGTACCCACTTCATATACTTTATCGAAGTTTGAATATTGTCACTCCGCAAGCGTTTTTGCCAAATTTTCGACGCGCACTACGCGCAAAAGCATTTAGTTGTTATCAATTGGCAGCCGCGCGTTCATCATAAATTTCAAACAGCTATAACTCAGCGAGATTATGTCCGTTCTAGCTCATATTTTCACACTAAATAGAAAATAATGTGATCTTATTGCTGACAAAATATGAATATAATTACTCTATTTGCCTTAGAGTAATAGACTGTCAAAGTTTAAAACGCGCATTGGTATAGCACGTGACTAATAAGGCCAAATTTATACTTCTTAACATATTATCGATCTTTAGACATCATACTATTGTGTCCAATTAGCGGTTAGGTCTCTAAACTCGTAGCAGAAAACACGTCTTTTTGCCCGTAAGAGCCTCTACTAAATTTGGTTTTACAGGCAAAAAGTCTGGTGATCTTTTCTAATTCTTGTCATATGTTGTATGACCCGCCGCGCACAAGTGCGCGGCTCCCCCTGTATCGTAGAAACGACCGTGGGGGTCACGACGTGATACAAATCCTTTCTAGGCTATATTTAGATCACTAAATAAAAATTATAATGTAACACGCCACAACGTAATGAGTAAAAGTACAAAGTCTAGTATCAAATCTTTTTTTATTTGCCAGCATCGAGTATGACACAGCGCGCAACTCGCAACTACTGTAAACTGAAAGTCACACCGTGCACGAGCGACTTGAAGCTCGTGCGCGCGCCACCGACTACACGTACATACTATATACTATGTGCATCCTTGATCACATCTTGTAGCACGATGCACCACTGGGCCACGATGTATGTTTATAACCTACCAGGACGCGCGCCGAGTTGGACTCGTCGAACATATATTTTACGAGTATCACCCGTTAAAAAGGGTTAAGGAGGAGTTGCGGGTTGACCGACAACTAAACTTAATATAATCTACTTGTTATGTCTGTTTTATGTGTCTTGTGTTTTGATTACATATATATAATAAAGCATAAAGTAATAAATAAATATAAATGATTATGTTTGCAAATTTTCAGGTGTCCGTGTACTCGATCCAATATTTCTAAAAATTATGTTATATAATTTTATTTTTCAAAGATTGTGATCAATAAATCAAATCAAATTTAGTTTCGTCACTGTAAATTAAACTCGTACTCCATACTCAATCGTTCCCTTAATTTCGATTTCGAGCTCGGGTTTTCTTTATTGGGCGGCGCTCAGCCTGTACGTCATTCCACCGAATCTCTATCGTTTATAATTATGAACATTATTATAGCCTGGGGTCCCCAGGTAACGCCGGAACGGTTTTTTAAAGTATTTTGCGTTTGGTGCTGCTATAAAAATAATGAGCTAACTTATCAGCTGACGTATTTGTCCGACCAGATTCCTGAAAGTAGACACCAACACTAAAGCTGAGAGTGAGACCCAAATTGTTGCTCCGCGCTGGGATGATGATTAATCACCCTACACTCGAATGACTCATGACATTTTCAACCCGTTTTGACCCTGAATGACTATTTCAATTTGAAACCCTCACCCTTTAATCTGCTTCCAACCCAACCCTGAAGAAAAACTAAAAGATCGAGTGGAGAGTGATTTAGCACGCTGTGGCCCCAGCCAGATTTAACAAACAGCAGGTATCGTGACGTGAATCTATGCCTATGCCTATGGTACGTGACACACGGGTGTGGTGGATACTGTGATTCATGCGTTCTTTAAATTTACCTACTTGAGAGTTGAGCTAGAGCTTATTTACTGGGCGGCGCTCAGCCTGTCATTCTGCCATATCTTTTATGAACTCAAAATCCTGAGGTCCCCGGCTAAAAGCTTAATAAATCTTTTTATAACACAGACAGAGTGGGTGACAGAGTGAATCCACTTTGAATTGCCCAATTCCACAATCTTACATCAAACGCCTGATCAACGACAAAGTCACAAAACTTAATCAAGAATCATGGATTACTGATGGTCCCAGACACACTAAACTGACACTTGGACATAAAAACATCAACATCATCAAAAATCTCAACACTACACTCAGTAACAACAGACAAAATTACAGAACTGCAGTGCACCTCATCACGGGACATTGTGGCCTCAACAAACACCTACACGCCATTCGCAAATCAGACACAAGTGCTTGTCCTAAATGCGGCGACGGAGAGGAGACTGTCTCACACTTTCTCGGACAGTGCCCGGCTATTGCTCAAATAAGAGGTCAATATTTCCGGGACTACTACCTCTCTGTCAATGACATATTCGACAACCAACACATCTCCACCATTGTCAACTTTACAAACCACACTAAACGCTTAGTGGTGCCAGAGGAGTTGGACCAGACAGGTGTAACATAGCGACTACTTTAACGCCGTCTTATTTCGCCTCTCTCTTCCACACTCAACCACCACTTAAGCGTTTATCTATGACACACCCCACAACACTTGCCATCATCCTTGATTACACATCTTGATTCCACTGGCATCCTCCCACAGGACTGCCATAACCCAGAGGTAGGCAAAGCATTCATATGCTATCCTCTCGTGGGCCAACCAGGCCCAGCCTCTCTTTAAAAAAAAGAAGGAAAAAAAGAGTGGGTGACTCTGATATTCCTTTGCTTTACTTTGCTCTCTAGAACGACAATATACTTTTAGTATGTAACAGTTTCTACATACGTCCTTAGTCCTTAACCGGGCGAGTAGACAGTGAGCTACCAGCTAACTAATGGTATTGGGACTGCTGCAAAGTAACGATATACTGGTCTTTCTGAATAGTGAGTTACTAGTTCACAAATGGTATCGGGACAGCTGCAACGAAACGGTATACTGATCTTTCTGAATAGTGAGTTATTAGTTCACTAATGGTATTGGGACAGCACGGTAATATTGACCTCAGTCAAAGAGCTGCACCGCATACGCCCCATTCATCCAGCCTTATATAGTTGAGTCAACTGGAATCTAACCATTTTTTAGTTGAAAAGTGATCTGTATGCAGGATCAGAGATCCACTGGTTCAGAATTGAGCATGGTGACCAAGTTCTCAGACATCTTGTTCTTGAGTTATAACCTAGTTTTAATGCTCTCGTGAGTAGCAAGTTGAAGTACACTTAATTCGAAATATTTCAGCTTCTCACGAGAGTTTAGTGTTAATATTGGGCAGACTCCAGAATGTATTATAACTTACTCAAATGTACAAATTCATAGAATTTGGTTGTAAAGATATTTGTGCACAATGCAGTATGCAAAATCGACACACGACATATTATTCTTCATTTTGCTGATGTCCCTCAGTAATTACCACCCTATTTACCACCCCATTTACCACCCCATTTACCACCCCATTTACCACCCCATTTACCATCCCATTTACTACACATTTACCACACATTTACCACCCCATTTACCACCCCATTTACCACCCCATTTACCACCCCATTTACCACCCCATTTACCATCCCATTTACCACCCCATTTTAATAAGACATCTAGCTGATATCCGGGAAATATCATTACATTCATATTAGATATCTGATAATATAGCACTATTGATTATTTAACTGTCGTTATTTGTTGTATAATGTGGCCTATTTTCCCGTGTAGTTTTTAACGGAGGTTTTCAACGTATCATTTCGTATCATGGGGATAATCTTGCTGCTGTCCCTTTTCTTTATTGAAAATGCTGCTGAGGATCTAGATGAAGGTAGGATCACCATTCACCATGGTTTTTACATGATTTATATTGTTAGCAGTCAAATAATATTTTTAAATAATATGTGTAGTCTATTGAACTATGAAATGGACAATTGATCTAATATAATATAATATAATATCTATAATATAATATCTATAATATAATATCTACAATTGATCTAATATAATATAATATAATATCTATAATATAATATCTATAATATATTCATTACACAATCGTCGAGTAATTACTATAATTGATAATATTTTACTCGTGATATTATTATCTACCAGCTGATATACTGTAATAGCTACTTTGAGATAATAACGTGGTTATAACAACAGGCTGGGTAGCAGTTATACATCGTGGGGTTGATATAGACTTCAATCTGGAGCAGTATTCTCTTGAAATAAAGACTGATAGCGCGCTAGGGAGTGGAAATTTAGTGCGTGTGTTGTTCTGGAATTCAAAGGGAAACTTTATAGGAGGACTCAACCTCTACTTCACCTCCTCTCCTCAGTACCTTATCGAGGGTTGCAACTCGGGCGGTGCTAAGTCTAACATCCCTACTGACCTACCTACTGCAAGAGACAAGGTATGGAGGATAACGTTAGCTAGAACCTCAGGTATCAGGCTAGTGGTACACTGTAACGAGGCGGAGGTGCTCAACTACCTGATATCAGGCTCAACGTGTGCTGACAATAGCTGGAGCACTAACTGGAGCAGGAGCATTGCAAAGATGCAGTTTCTTCCCCAAGACACTGCCTCGGATTTTTACAGACCTCTAACAGGTAACTGGGTAATTCATGAGCTAAAATCTAAAATACGAAGATAAATGTTGATTGTAAAGCCTGCATAATTGTTTTACGTACCTATCATGAACGTGACGTGTAATACTCGATGTATTTGTTTTCAATTTGTTTTCTTTTATGGAATAATTGAGCCCTGTATAAAATTTGTGAACTATCAAACTTTTTTTAATTAGCAAGGGCAATATTTTTCAGGATGTACCAAACTGAAGGCTGAGTGGACAAGTACGATTGAGGCAGCAGCCGACTTTCCAGTAGACCCAGGAACTGTCTTGGAAGTGACCTGTTCAGCTGACCCAGGAGCTCTCAACAAAGGGAGCAATGAAGTGACTTGCACGATAGGGACAGAATTCACCTTCTCAAAAGAGCCTTGTTGCTTCAGCCTGGGTAAATCATTATAATAGTATTTGTTATGCGCATAATCTGGTTAAATACATGATTTGAGAACTGACTTTTTGGAAGATGGATGCATAAAACAGGTCAACACTTCAAAATGTCCCCAATCAACGAATCTATTTTTATTTAAATCTAGTGGCCGGGATAAAATCTAATTGCCCAACTTGACCCTACCATGTCCTTAATTCCTGTAATTTACCCCTGTCCATATTTACCCCACCCTACCCATCTGATAACTTAGATATCAATTAAAACAAGAAAACTTTATAACTACATATCTGCCAAATATCTTTATTCGAAATGTATACACCCTTTTGAATATCTCCCTTGCAAGCTTCAAGCATAATTTCAAAATTTCTGCCGGCAATATCTGTAGATAACACTCTAAATAACTCTAATTCAGGTGAGTAACTTAACAATGAAGCAGGAATTTCTACACGAGAAAGGGACGTGATGAATGCTGAACCATTCTACATAAGCTATATATATATAGCTTTATAGCTATATATATAGCTATGTATATACTGTAATGTTTTTTTGATCTCAATAAGTGAAATCATCGTCAATTATAAATTTGATCTCCTAAAACCTCATGCTTGATTAAAATCGTTTTACTGCTGATAATACTGTAGGCAAATTATATTAATTAATCAAGTTCTAATTTCAGAGCAACGAGAAATAAAAAGAACAGGGGACCGTTCACAAATGATGATCCTACTCAATCTGTCGCCATGAATTAGTTCCTTCAAGGTTATATTACATTTTTATTACAGTTCCATACTTAGGACCATTCATTTAGATCATAAAATTGATAGAAAATGTTATAATTTCTAGTACTGCACTATCCTCAAACACTGTTATCTAGTCATTGGCATAATGGGGTGTCGAAATACTATGGCTTTAACTTAAGCTACATCCATGGCGATTTAAAAACCTCTCACTTTTAGCTTCATAATGAAATACTCTCGTCTCAACTCAACCACGTAACAAAGTTTAATTAATGACAGTATAGATTAGAATGTACGGGGAGTGCTGACTTATATTTTGATATTTAACTGAAATATACTTTCAGTGAGTTATTTATTCTTACTGAATGGTTAACAAAAAAAATAGGTGAGGTGGTCACTGCCAAAATTGGAAAAACATTAATCGTTAATCTTAAGATTTTTTAGATATCATTGAGCATAAGCAGTGATACAACGTATCTCGGGATGATCCGCAGAGTCTCGACTAGTTTCGGCTTACCGCCATCAACAGGATCGATGAATCATCTCAAATTATTTGTTATATAGTAGTGTTGAAAGTATTGAAAGTTTTATTATTTTAATACTTTCAACACTACTATATAACAAATAATTTGAGATGATTCATCGATCCTGTTGATGGCGGTAAGCCGAAACTAGTCGAGACTCTGCGGATCATTCCGAGATACGTTGTATCACTGCTTATGCTCAATGATATCTAAAAAATCTTAAGATCCTAACGTATTTTATCTTGGGAGGATTGCGGCTAATTAACACCCTTGCTGGACAATCTCTACTTTCCTTAACGTCAGCGAAAGCTTTATCAAATCGTTAATCTTACTATATATAAAGCGAGACGATATATATATATTTATTTATCCGCACCATTTTACTGACACCACGGCATCAACTTTAACACGGGTTTCCGCAAAAACCGTACAAGATATAAAACTGAGACTTTTTTAACTGATTCAAATGCTTTAATGGCCTTCAAATCAGCATGAAAAAATCGAAAATCGGCCAAGGAATAAGAATTTTAGTACCCAAAATTTGGACCCCCAAGTGGTGTCAAAAACGCGAATTAAATAGGTAATAATTATTTTTACTGGGAGACTTTAGGGTAGGAAACTGATCCGACCACCAAAGAGCCTTGACACCAGTCTTAAAGGTTTGACGGGTTCCTGCTAGTAATTTCTAATCCCCAGGAAGGTTCCTGAGGACACAGGAACAAAGATTGTAGAGTTGACTAGTCAGCAGCCGCATGGAGGGGAGGGAGAGGAGGGGAAGGATCTAAATGCACGGAACACATGATCAGCCTAATACATTTAAATTTTCCTGTAATTTTGATCCTTCAAGCACCGAACATAAACATTTAGGGTCCGACCTTAAACTGTTGGTACCATATCATAGAACAGTACAACCACCCATCTAACATCTAAATGTGTGTCTCACATCAATGAAACTGATTTCGTATCTTTAAATAATGCTGCTCAGAATTTGTGTTACAAAACACTGGGTTTCAACTTTGAGTAGTAGTACATAAACAATCCACACCATGGTACACTACCACCCCAATACCATGCAGTTAGCGTCCCCATCCGGCCTCCCGCCTGTAGATGGAAATATACGCATTCAAAAAGGTGAGTTTAAGAGTCTCTGAAGGTGAACCAAACTTGAATGAAATGACGTTTTATCACGTATTTGACATATATTAAACAAATAATAATACCTTAAATATGGTAAAGGTCTCTGATAAAATTTTAATTTTTTATATTACTGAGTTGTTCAATTGTTTGATTTCAGAGCAACAAGGTCGGCAAGGAAAACAGCCCTAGCCTACCAAGTATCCGCAGGGTTTAAATGTAAGTTTGAACTTTACAAATGAACATACATATTTTTAACAACATACCACCATTAAAATGCTATTCATAGCATTTATAAATGGGTTTTATAATCAAATTTGTTAACGACCAATTTTATAAGTAATTTAACTAATTATTTTAGCGATTGGTGAACGACAGTCATCGAATAGTTTGACAGCGATTAAAAACTCAAACCAACGCCAACACGACTTTAAAGTTAGGAAGTAAGATAATAATAATTTTTTAATAAAATAACTACTTTAATGGCAGCTACTTGAAAAATGTTATTTTTTAAAGGTTATTAGTGTGGTTTATTTGTAAGTTCTAAGTTAGTGACGTTATTTCAACCCCTCAGGGCTGCTCTTCAAGAGCGAACATCGACTCATGATCACTTGGAAAACCCTTATCTCGCAGATAAGCTTTTGAGCTTTCTGTCTCATCAATGTGAGTTTTGGATCGTAGTGTAAATGAGGAAGTGAGGGACCACATGCAAAACTGGTATATCTGTTTTTGATAGTTTTGAGATAAATGTATTTTACTGATTTATAAAATTCTATATCATGTGTAAAACACACTTCTAAAAAATGGTATATCTGTCTATATACCATTTTTAAAACTAGAATTGTTCCAAACTGGTATATCTCACGATATACCATTTTTTCTATACTATTAACAATAAAATAATTTAACTGAGAATGGTATATCTGAAGATATACCATTTGGGTTGGCTAAAGTCTATAAAATTTGTATAGATATACCGGTTTTATAGAAGATAAGTTTCTTGAAGGTGGTATATCTGCAGATATACCATTTTGTTATCATGATTGTTAAAAGCTGAAATGGTATATTGTAACGTATACCAGTTTTGGAAAAATAAAATTTCACTTTTTTTCAAAAATTTCTTCAAAATTGTTCAAAAAAAGTTCCAAAGATGCACCTTTTCACCCTGAAGACTATGTGCTACCTGCGCAAAATTGGTATATGTTCAGATATACCAGTTTTGCATGTGGTCCCTCAAGTATAATTTTAATCGCTAAATGATATACAAATATTAATAGCATGAACTCGTGATTTAATTAACTTTGATACATCCCATTATTTAACTTATCGGTAATAATTATAACGGACATTTCTTTCACGTTAAAGACCTTAGCATGAATAATTATGTCTAAGAAAATAATGTCTGTGGAATTAAGCTAGGTCCGTGAATAATAAAGTCAGGTAACTGTTTCCATTGACATTTGTGTGTGTGTCCCTACATATGCGTATGTATGTGTATAGCCAATTACTAAATAGTAAATTAGGTTATAATTCTCGACGATTAGATATATACGGTCCATGTAATTAATTACATTTAAATATTTCAGAGCATCAGCAACATGTATCTTGTATCCCAGAAAGAACTTAACGACATCCCCGAAGTAACTTCACATCCCAAAAGGAACCTACCAACATTCAACAACCCAGAAGGAACCTAACAACATCCCAGAAGGAACCTAGCAACATCTTAGAAGGACCCTTACATCGCAGAAGGAACCTAACATCCCAGAAGTTTCCTGACAATATCTTAAAAGGAACCTAACATCCCAGAAGGAACTTAACAACGTCCCAGAAGGCACCTAACAGCATGATCCCATAAGGAACCTAACAACAATACATCAAATAAAGAACTGTGAACACTAGCATGCTAATAATTTAACACGAATGAAGCAGAAAGTATTTCTATGCAATCAATTGTATCAATGTGCTCCTCATTTTATATATTAGACATGAGATTTGACAGTGAAGACATATCTAGAAGTACAACTGCTCTGATGCCGTTTTGACTTTCATTTTCAAGCTTTCAAAAATGTTCATGAAAAAACCTTTTATAGTATATTGTCGGATTATTTTTCCTTTAACTTTTATGTCAGATAAGTTTTCTTGGTAAATTAGATTAAGTATCAACAAATATATATTTTAATACTTTCTCAACCGCAGTCAGCAGCAGTTTGTTTGCACTATTATATATATAATATATAGTCCCCCTGTGTTTTTCTGGCACGAGTAATGACTGTTTTTGTCCCGCAAAATAATATAAGCCCTATTGTAATTTGCATGGTACCGGAAAGTTTTCTCCAATGTGAATAAGTTTGAATAACCTAATATGGTAATATGACTTCTATAATAAATTTTCTTGTACGCGTGATTAGGATTCGTTTTTAGGACTATATTTACAAAAAAAGATTATGCTGACACAAACATTTGTAACCGCAATTTTTAGTTATTTTACTGATTTTAGCGATTTTTATAGCGTTATGCTATAAGGTGGAACATTTTGATATAACTATAAGGTTGAGCTTTTTGAGACCAAGATCAATGCAACCCCGAACCTGAAATGAGAAGTACGTACCGTACCCGGCTTAAAGTACGTACGGTACGAGGTTTTTTATTAGTACGTACCATACAACAACTTTAAAGTACGAAATTTGTCCGAAAAAAATGGTGTCCGTTTCTTACCTTATTTTTCTATTGTTGTAAAATTGGCAGGTATGTATGCAATTTTCAAACCACGATTTTGGTTCCAATGAATGCTAAAGTCGAACTAAACAATTTTTAAAACAACAAATTAATTTGAATACCTGCAATTATACTCGATAGGAGTACGTACAGTCATACTAATACTATTCCAATGACGGAAATAAGAATGCGGCGACATAAGTTTAGGTGCCCGTAGCGCAATTTCAAGTGTTCCTGCTATTATTTTGTCACGTGACTTACTGGGCCGCGCTCAGCCTGTCATTCCGCCTAATCTCTATTGTTTATGAACATGATAGCCTGAGGTCCCCAGGTAAGTCATGACGAAAGTCGGACTTCCATCGAAAACCCATTTATCGTACTTTATAACCAATTTTATTAGTGCGTACGGTACAGCCATTTTTGAAAGTACGTACCGTACGAACTTCTCATCATGATAGCCCGAACTTATCATCAATCCATTCAGTAACCCGATGTTAATCAAGCTTTATCCCAGACTCTTTTTTTTTGTGATACCTGCGCTGTGACTGGTTGAAAACTGAATTAACATAATTCCTCTGATCTCCTCTCGTAATAATTACACTTACCCTCAACACTACTATACTTACTATACAGGACTATTAATAACGCATATTCTCACTAAATTATATTGAATATTTAATATAATCTAATCCGCTAAACATACGTAAAACTAGACTATAATAGAGTACAACTACAAAGAAGATTTAAACATGTGTCTGTATACTGAGCCAGTATCCGAGACACATATTCCCTTTCAACGCGATTCCTGTTTTGTTCCTCACCAGGGTCCCAGCGGCCAACCGATAAAACTTAATTAATCAGCACTGCCGCTCACTTCACATAATCTGATAACCCTCCCATAAACCTGCTTCAAACCGGACTTTGCTGTCACGTGACCTCCCAGCTGCGCTATGATAGGATGCCAGGCGAACTTTAGTTCCTCTGCTAATCTCTTCCTAAAATAAACCAAACCTCCATGTAACTGCATACCATTGAATCGCCCCAAATTATGCCGATAATTCTTTCCATGAGCCAAAAACAGTTCGTGAACTTAAAAAATACCCGGACTTTGCTGTCACGTGACCTCCCAGCTGCGCTTTGGTTGGATGCCATACGAGCTCTGGTTCCTTTGCTAATCTCTTCCTGAAATAAACCAAACCTCCATGTAACTGCATAACATTGAGTCATAGCACCCGCGTTGGTTCTTAAACAAGGATACCTTTCTGTGCGTACACTCCGCTTTTTTTGTTACGGTGTTGCCGGTCTGAAAAACACTTCTGAAAGTGTTACTACCTTATCTTCTACTCTTAGTCATAGGATCGTTTCCCGCTGCTGTAGAGGGAAATAAGCACAGAGCATTACGTGACTCGCTTTAACACGCTCTTTAAGGTGTAGTGTAGTGTAGTGGCCTTGGGTGACTATTTGAAACACAAACCCTATACTCCGAGTCACAGTAGTGCGCAAATACATGACAAGCTCTTACTAAGTGACTAGGCCGAATCATTCATTTATTTTAGTGATTTTAATGATCTTAGTGATTTTTGTGACTCTAGTGATTTTAGTGATTTTATAGATTTTTATAATTATATAAGGTCGAACTTCCTGATATAAAGTTGTATTTGCTGATATTATAACCACTGGACCCCCATACTTATAATAATGAACGATAAAATTCTACATTAGATCAAAAATCCCAGAAGAAATTAAAAAATTACTCAAACCAGAATTAACATCCACCCACTTTTTAAATTTAGGCGAGTTAAATTACTAATAAGAAAAATGCAAATGATATCAAACCTTAAGGGGATATAATTATCAAATTAGTAGAGGTCGACGCCCAACTTATTTTATAAAATTCTTGTCCGGTTACAACTATTTACATTTTTCTAGTTGATAGCATCTAATTTGCAAATATTTCTAAGCTTTAGCCATGGGTATCAATGCCAATGTACTTTCCTGTGTTATTCTTATTCTGTCCGCTCTATTCGGAGGAGTAAAAGCTCTCAGACGTCAGCAGAGTCGGTGAGTAATTTATAGTAGGATTTTACAGTTGAAATTGTTGAATTTGTATCCGGTATCATATTCATACTTTCATAGAATAACGCAAACTTATGCTGATACACATAAGTTGATAGTGGAATTTTTGTTTTTCTGAACAACAGATGATTTCCCGCCCAACACAAAAACAAACTTTACATTTAAGTTTATGGGTACTGAGTATTATTTTGCATTTTATCTGCAAGAGATGTATTAAAACATGACATTCTTCAGGACATATTATTAGCATCGAGTATACTCAGTAACGCCCGACTTACGCAACTAGTGACAGACCAAGCAGATAAGATAGTCGCCATTAGGACCGAGCTAGACGAATCAAAGGCAGAAAATAAGAAGTTACTGAGCACAATCAACAAGCTAGAGGGCAAGATTGAAGAATATGATAACCTTAATGAAACTAAAACGGAAATTGAGGGACTGAGGAACGATCTTTCTGCTAAGATCGAGATTTTAGAAGAGGAGCAAGCAGACCAGAAAAGGAACTCTAGCGATCTTTCTGCTAAGATCGAGATTTTAGAAGTGGAACAAAATAAGACCATAAATGGGACTAGAAAGGTAATTGCGGGACTGAGGAGCGATCTTTATGCTAAGATCGAGGTTTTAGAAGTGGAACAAAATAAGACCATAAATGGAACTAGGAAAGTAATTGCGGGACTGAGGAGCGATCTTTCTGCTAAGATCGAGATTTTAGAAGAGGAGCAAGCACACCAGAAAAGGAACTCTAGCGATCTTTATGCTAAGATCGAGATTCTAGAAGTGGAACGAAATAAGACCATCAACGGAACGAAAACGGACATTGAGGAGCTGAAAGTAAAATTGACTGATATAGCTTCGTATAAAAACGATACCAAAACAGATATGAAAAGTTTGGAGATCGAATTAAAGCAGACAATAGCAGGAGTGAAAACAGATACCAGTTCCGAAATAAGCGACGTTTTAGCGAAGGTTGAGGAAATCTCTTGGCCAGAGGGATCTTATTGTATACTAGGAAGTGGGGGTAGTTGCCCCGAGGGATTCACAAGGTATCAGGGGTGGTCTAAGGCTATTTGGACATACGCTAATAACGGGTATACAAAAGCAGTGACATTTGGAGACAGCAGTATAGGGTGCAATAGTGGCTGTTCACGCAGTATTAACTACTGGAACGTTGACATCATTATAACGTCTTGTTGTAAGTAGAGCACACAGCCAGGGTACAGTTGGCACACAGCCAGGGCACAGTTGGCACACAGCCAGGGCACAGTTGGCACACAGCCAGGGCACAGTTGGCACACAGCCAGGGCACAGTAGGCACACAGCTAGGGTACAGTTGGCACACAGCCAGGGCACAGTTGGCACACAGCCAGGGCACAGTTGGCACACAGCCAGGGCACAGTTGGCACACAGCCAGGGCACAGTAGGCACACAGCTAGGGTACAGTTGGCACACAGCCAGGGCACAGTTGGCACACAGCCAGGGCACAGTTGGCACACAGCCAGGGCACAGTTGGCACACAGCCATGGCACAGTTGGCACACAGCCAGAGAGCACAGTCGGCACACAGCCAGAGAGCACAGTTGGGATTTTATTAGGACTTCTGCGTTTATTAGGGGTAACTGAAGTAGTATAAACATTATAAATACAATGAGATGCAATGTACATTTTTATTAAAATCTGATTGTTATGTTATACCCTGAATTGTACATGATATGGATTATTTTAATAATAACTCGACTGCCTAAACGGAGTAAATCAAGAAATGCAATAATATAGTGGACTGATCATAAGACTTAGTCTTGGGAGCATAACATTTAATTAAAAGATGGTGCCGAAATAGCAAATTGGAGCCAACGTTTTGTTTTAATGCGCACCTTACAGTCATGGTTACTTGCTGATATTGTAATATACTATGACTCTTTAAGGCCACGGCGGTAATAAGTCACGAATTTCTGTATGTAACTACTAGGGCTACTATGTAACTAATAGTAATACTGTGGTATTAACTATTTCCGTGCTGCTTAATTAATCTACATTCTGTACAATTAATTTACACAACTTTATACTTTAACATGATATTATGAGACGTGATTTTTGAATAGTCCGAAAGTAGGCTAGTCACTTTGCCACTTTAATGTTGAACTGTTATAGGTTAAAACCGCTCCAAGTTTAAACAGGTCGTCATTTTAAAGATTGACATTGCATTCAAGAGCATGTTCTTTAATTCTTCTTAATTTTTATCGTTACATATGTTTAACTATATTTTTAGATTTAACAAAATATATAATTATAACTTGATTATCAAGAACTAAAGCGAGCTGCAGAAGAACAGATCTTTAAAGAAATTCATTTGTTACTCTTAAAGCTATACATCAAATCCCAGAATGATTTAGTGATTAAATTTAATGATTTAGTGCTCACTTATACGATTGTATTATATCGCTATGTATTAAACTTGAGAAATAAAGATTTGCGTCTTTCAACTGTTATTATTACTAAAGACAATCCGAATTTGAATTGGGGAGGGGGTCTGGTAAATTTACATTAGAGTGTGTTCTACAAAAAAGCTGTGTGTAAAGCATCTAATGTCGGGATCGTGCTATGAAACTCAACAAACAATCAGTTTTTGAACTGCATTTCACCCAAATTAAAATATCTCTCAGAACCTGTGTTTTATCCACTGTCCGCTGTATACTCACGTATTGGCCCTATTTCGGTTATTTTCCATTATTTACCGCTTTATTCAAAAACTCTGTAACCACTTTTATTGACTCAATCACAAATAAATTAAAAATTAATGACAAAAATGGAAAGTACAATAAAAATTTTTAAATGTGTCTCAGCTATTTCTAAACTTGAATGATCACTTCCATCAGCTGCTCATTTTCAACTCGAAGATTGAGGTCTGCTTCATTTTCAACTCGAAGATTGAGGTCTGCTTCTGATTGAGTTTCTTTCAATTTCAGGCACGTTTTTGACTCATATTGTTTGCTGAATGCCCCCACAATGATTGTTAAAGGCAGAGCCATGAAGATCATGCTTACGTACACAAACACGGACCCGAACAGCTTGCCTTGCGTTGAATTCTGGGAAATGAGATATGAACATATTATGTATGTATATTGTATATGTATATGTGTATATATATATATATTATTTACGCATGTGTGTATATTAGCTCATTCATCGGTAATTCACCACGTAAGTATTTTTAAAGGTTTTTTAACAGTAATAAATTATCAGAAATAAGTATAAATACATACTTACAGGTACTATATCACCGTATCCGACAGTGCTTAAAGTAACTACAGCCCACCAAATGCCGTGAAACCCTGAGAATAAATATTTAATGTTTAATCAACTTCTCACAAAAAAATCCAGTAAACAGGGTATACAACCAGTTTGACAGGGTTAAGATTTTCCAGCTCCGTCAGCCACAATAGTGATACGTAAAAATAAATATTAATAAGAAACTTAAATATATCAAATTTTATAAAAACATAAGTTTGGTTAAGAGTAAAATATAATGACATGTATTAAACATGTAGCTGTGTAGCAGCACGTTCCCATTTAAGAAATTAAATCGGCCCACGTAGAGCAAAACAAATAACTGCGCTATAAAAGAGAATGGAATTAAACTGGAATTAAACTGGAATTAAACTAGAATTAAACTGGAATTAAAATCTTAAAATTTAACCGCGTTACAATATCACGAATGGTGACATTACTAATTTACCTGATTTGATATCTGCAGAATTGTCCGTTTCCTCGATGAAGTAGAGGCTCATCCCAGCCACAACAATACACATACTCCACACAATAAACAGCATGCTCAGCTCACCCATAGATCTTGACAGAACAGTCACCATCAGCAATAATCTTTTGTTCCTCTTAATCAGTTTCAAGATTCGGGCGATCCTGGCTACTCTCAAAACTTTTATCGACCCAAAATGCGCTACATCTACAAGTACCTCGAGGAAGAAAGGGAGAATTGTGAAGAGGTCCAGCCATGTCCCTGGGCTTTTGACAAATTCGAACTTTCCGTAGGTTACTACGAATCTTAGTAGGACGTCAAATGTAAAAAAGATGATTGTTGCCAATTCCAAAGAAGCCCATATTTTAGTGATTTTCAAAGTTTTGTCCATTAACATTACATCTATTTTAGGGTCAGTCTCACTGATCATAAGTATGATTGAAAGGATGATACAAGCGATGTCAACCCATCCATAGATAAGACCAGCTTTGCTGCAGCTGGGATTTTTAAATGCATTATCAATTTGCTGTCTGATTCGCCCTAAGCAAGTCTTTGCAATTGTATGTGAGTGTACCTTGCTTTTCTCCTTTTGTTTTTCTTGAGCTTCAGCTTCTTTAATCACAGACACCATCCGGAAATATTCTAACGAATCCTGAAGACAGTGTTCATAATAAGCGTGTTAAAGCGTTTACAATTGAGATTGAGAAGCAACTTAGACAAACGAGTAATATACTTACCTTACCTATTAAAATTGTGAAGAGTTGCAATAATGCAGCATCCAAATTAAGCACACCCTCTTTGTTTACCTCAAACATTTCGCTGGGTATAGACGCTGGTTGGTAGAGTTTTCCGTAGAGGTAAAAATCAAAGATACTCTCAAAGGCCTCCTGGTTTGTGTCGAAGAAGTAGTCCCCGTAATGTGTGTCGTAGTGTTTATCTAGGTCAGCCGATCCGAGCAGCGTCTTTGGGTACCTGATCATCAGGCTAGTTATTTACCAATATTAATATTTTTGGGATATCATCAGAGTTCGATATTTTTGATTGGTCCATTTCCGATTACTCTACAGTTTGAGTCAAGTTGACTTTAAAGCTATTACTCCAAAAACAAAAGTAACAAGTATGCAGCAGTATCTAGTTAGAATGGAAACAGTTAAAGTTTTCATATTTTCATAACAGTTTTAGTACCTTTCCAAATAGCTGCGATAAATTAAAAACTTTCTCCCGGATACGTTGATAAGTATCTTTTTTTCTGAATGCGATTTTCCTGCTCCAGCAACTTCCGTTGTTGTCGATACTTGGTTTAAGGAAAGAGTTTCGCTTATCGTACTGGGAAAATCTGAAGATTGGTAAGTTTAAGTTGCAGCTACTGCTGTCTGAATCCTTTTCCTTTTCTAATTTCATCTTGGTATCAAGTCCAATAAATGTTGAATTCACTAATAAATTCTAGCCACGTTGCCATTTAAGTTTCAACATACTTTTTTTCATATCATGAGGTGAGCCGACTATTTTCTACATCTTATTAATATTAAACGGTTACCATATAGACTGACTTTTAAAACTTACTGTTATGCCGCATCATGTGTTTACCAATAAGGACATTAGGTAGTAGGAAGGTCAGAACCTTAAATTTATAACGGTTTGTATTTAATGATCTGGGATTTCAGTTAATGCCTTAAAGCACTATATGGCAGTTTCATTACATCATAATTTCATAATAAATAGTATTATGATTTAATAATACAATAATTTCATAATATGATAATTTATGATAAATAATGTTATGATAAGTTCATTTTATAATTTCATGATAATTTAATATGGGATTGGGTGTCTCTTCGCATTGTCAAGTTGGTATTTATGAAAGACAGTGTTGACTAATCCTCCTTGATTAGATCTTTAGATGATAAATATGTGCGATGTTGGGTCAAATGAACACATGGATTGCTCAATATTTAGAATCATTTAGAATTAGAGTAAATTGTGTAAAAAAATTGTAATTTAATAAATGACCAAAAATGAAGAAATCATAAAGTATATAATAATACTTTTTAATTGGTTTGTACTTTGTACACGATAAATATGATTAATCAAGGCTTACCTAAATTGTGATCATTGCCACAACTAGTTGCCATACCAGGCTGATGACCGATCAGGCTTATCACTGACTCTCGCATGTGTCTCTGTTTGGTATGCACAGCCCCTCCCATCAGTTGCCGCCTCGACCTGCTCGGCTCCATGAAGATCTGGCAGTTATCGTGATCAAAGTCGGGACTTTTAGATCTAGATGGTAGTTCTCGTACCAGCTGAGTCTGAGAGTTCTCCGATAGACGTAGTGTTCCGAATGAGAACAGGTTCTGTATCTCGTGGAACATTGTCATTTTGTTTGGAGTTCTTCTTACTGTATGCAATTGATGATGTTAGTGATTCGAACGATGCAAAATATTCCTTTAAACTTAAATTTCTGAGCGGGTTTCTAAAAAGGCTGAATAGTGAATAGTTCATTAAATTTAAAGCTCGATTCCATGCTTAAGCTTTAGATGCCATGCTTTGACCAAATAACTATAGGGGGGGGGGGGGATAACGGGGTCATAAAAACAGTGTTTCAACGGAGGGTAGGAAAGTCAACGCAATAATGCTCACATCTAATTATCCTTCCCTCATCCTTCTTCTCCTCCTCCTAATTTACTAAACAACTGAAAGGAAATTCAAAATTGTCTGAAATTGGGCTGAACTTTATCTGATGAAGCTCTATAATCCAATTTCTGACAATAGCCTAATTATCTAATTGATATACATTAACGTTGTAACTGTAAGTGAAATAATTAGTCCTTTTTAGAAGACAGTCGTCTCTAATGGCTTAATTAAACAACTTCAGAGTGACTGCTTTATTTTGCTCCTGCATCATATACTTTAAATTAAATAATGACTCCTGCAATTTAACGTACGGTATAACCAGGATTTTTATTTAGGAATAACATCTGCGAGGCGAGTCTGGTCTAGAAACATTAGACCGGTCGGCTCCTGGTCTGGTCGCCAAATTTAATGGCATCAAATTAAAAGCTCATAAATTTATCAAATATTATGCATCTTTCTGACAACAATTGATATAAAGGGTAACTAATAAAATGTTCTATACTTGTAGCTTGATTTTTCATTCACACCCTTTTGTAAAAAAGCAATAATGAAACTGAAGGGTTACGAATCATCGTTTTTGCAGAAAAACGTGGATTTTGGAGATCGCGATATAGGTCTCAATATGTCGTATTCCTAACGTCCGTTACCATGACAACTAGCCGCGCGCAGCGCGCGAGGGTTGCTTGCGGAGATGTGATGTATAGCTAGCCTGTGGCCAATGAATGCACGGCGCGAGTGTATTTAAATGCTGCTAATTGCTGCTAGTGCTAACTTTAGCAGCAGTTTTTTTGCACTATAGTCCTCTTAGTGTGACTAGTATCGTTATGAAGCAGTACATTCACTGAACTTGGTGTCGAAATTGGCATGAGGGAAGCTGCGATTGGCCGTAAAATTATCTAGAAAAAAAAATGGCCTCGGTAACATTCATTCCTCTAAGTTGAAATACGACAAATGATCAATTTATGAATAAGTATGAAACTTGGTGTGAATAATAGGTGTAACTCTAAGTAGAGAGATGAAGGTGAGGAAGTATAGAAATGTAGAACATAAGGTAACATCACCTGTTTTAATCACCTGGGAGTTCGAGCAAAGATAATTAAAAAGGTTAATTACCGATTAAATTCACGAACGACGCGACTTAAATAGAAATGGAGGAATTTGGTAATAACGAATAATTTAGGAGCAAAACTATAAAATATATGTTGAGGAATACTGGATGGAACTGAACAGAAAAAACCATATTACTATATTATATAATTTTACCAAAACCCATATTCATGGGTAGAGTGGACCGCTGCCAGTGTCTCTCTTTCCCAAACAAAAGGAAATGATATTAATTTGATTGACCGTTCTCAAATGCAAAATGATACCGAGAATGAAATCGGTCGCTCGCTTTTTCCATTCATTCACGGCTTACGAATTGTAATAAATTTCGATTGATTACATCAGTCAGATGCTGTAAAAATCTCTTTGGGTTGCGTTCGGATCGATACCTAGTATTTCGGGGTAAGGGTAGTAGTTATTGCTTATTGAATTAGCTGAAGTTTATTGAATCTTTATTGCCGAGTACAGCTGCCTTTGGGTAGATCTTCTTAATCTATTACAATTGTAAATGAATGGGAAAAGCGAGCGACCGATTTCATTCTCGGTATCATTTTGCATTTGAGAACGGTCAATCAAATTAATATCATTTCCTTTTGTTTGGGAAAGAGAGACACTGGCAGCGGTCCACTCTACCCATGAATATGGGTTTTGGTAAAATATCATCTCTTTTTGATTATAATGTCAGGGTACTTTATAAAGTCGAAATATAAACTGATATCTTCATTAATTAATAAGGAGGAAGTTTCAACGATTTCGAAATTTTCCTTTAAAAACATTTCCTTGTGTTTAGGTAAGCATATCGGTCGATCACTGACTGAATATGCCACCTAATACTCATTCAAGTTGGCATTAAATTCATATATAATGACATTAAATGTCGTGGCAAAGCAGAATTTGTTGGAAATCACGAATGAGCAAAATTCTCACCTTTCGCACGTGCAAACTTTGAGCGGACGTTGCGTGCGCATCCAATATTGAATCGCCGTAAATTTTTTCATGTAATTGTTTTATATATAGCTTGATAAGCATGCAAAGTTTCAAAGTATTTCAAGAAGAACTGTAATCACAACGGCACTCAAAAGTTGACAGAAAATGACGAAAACAGCAATTTTCAGTGATTTTAGCAATTTTCTATCAATTTGGGCGTGTCCCCACGTGTGTAACGTTTCGATTTTCAACTTCAAAACAAGCCTAATGCACAATTTATACCTATAGGAAGCAGAACTGAGCTCCTCAACTCAAGGCATGGCCCAACACCAGAGAATACTAAATCGCAAAATTGACGTTTTTATAAAATAATTCTTCAAAAAAGCACAAACTTCAATGACGAATATCTTTATGAAGGAGCAAGCTAGAAAAACTTACCGGTAGATTTTCAGAATGCTTGAACAATTATCTAAGATGAAAATCTCCTCAGATTTTGAATAAAATTACTCCTTAATGGTTTAAAATTAATTTTAAAAGTTATTACTTTGTCAAAAATCAAGTTTTAAAAACGGTTAACTTGATGACGTCATCAAGGGGTGTTTATGACGTCAAATAATTTGTTTATACAATGTAAACTAAAGTGTAAACAATTATTTGCAAGACCTGTGGTCGGAAATGCCTTTATCTTTTATACTTTTGAATCTATGGACAATTAAATACAGGCTACAATTGACTGGCAAAGCGTCTATCCCTGAATATGTATGTCACAGTGCTGGCAAGCACGACCGGTGCATTTATTGTGGGTATACTATGTACCCCCTTTACTATTATACCCCCTTTACTATTATACCCCCTTTGGTACCTACACGTTACAAGCCTCTTTCGTGCACGCGAAGCGTGCACTCCGGCCGGAGGCGTTTTTCAGGCATTAAGACTCATCGGAAGTCGTTCAGCAGATTTATTTTTAGTTCAAAACATTCTAATTTGATGTCAAAGATGACAGGAATAAAAAATAGTTATGTTGAGATTTTTAAGAAATTTGCATAAAATACTCGCCAGCACTGTTATACGAAATTCGGTAAAAAACCCAAAATCGCCATATTCAGGTGCCTTTAAAACCATGTTAAAATTGAGTTAGAGATCTGAAATTTTTCAGGGCGTCTAGACGTTGACCAAATCGACTGCAAAAAAAGTTTCAGGTTTCAGGAGCATCGGGAAGTGGGTTTTCTAGAACCCCTGTTTTACGATAGATTGTCGTGATACATATATACATATATATATATATTCAGGGATAGACGCTTTGCCAGTCAATTGTAGCCTGTATTTAATTGTCCATAGATTCAAAAGTATAAAAGATAAAGGCATTTCCGACCACAGGTCTTGCAAATAATTGTTTACACTTTAGTTTACATTGTATAAACAAATTATTTGACGTCATAAACACCCCTTGATGACGTCATCAAGTTAACCGTTTTTAAAACTTGATTTTTGACAAAGTAATAACTTTTAAAATTAATTTTAAACCATTAAGGAGTAATTTTATTCAAAATCTGAGGAAATTTTCATCTTAGATAATTGTTCAAGCATTCTGAAAATCTACCGGAAAGTTTTTCTAGCTTGCTCCTTCATAAAGATATTCGTCATTGAAGTTTGTGCTTTTTTGAAGAATTATTTTATAAAAACGTCAATTTTGCGATTTAGTATTCTCTGGTGTTGGGCCATGCCTTGGGTTGTGGAGCTCAGTTCTGCTTCCTATAGGTATAAATTGTGTCATAGGCTAGTTTTAAAGTTGAAAATCGAAAAGTTGCACACGTTGGGACACGCCCAAATTGATAGAAAATCGCTAAAATCACTGAAAATTGCTGTTTTCGTCATTTTCTGTCAACTTTAGAGTGCCGTTGTGATTACAGTTCTTCTTAAAATACTTTGAAACTTTGCATGCTTATCAAGCTATATATAAAACAATTACATGCAAAAATTTACGGCGATTCAATATTGGATGCGCACGCAACGTCTGCTCAAAGTTTGCACGTGCGAAAGGTGAGAATTTTGCTCATTCGTGATTTCCAACAAATTCTGCTTTGCCACGACAGTTTAATGTCATTATATATGAATTTAATGCCAACTTGAATGAGTATTAAGTGGCATATTCAGTCAGTGATCGACCGATATGCTTCCCTAAACACAAGGAAATGTTTTTAAAGGATAGATTTCGAAATCGTTGAAACTTCCTCCTTATTAATGAAGATATCAGTTTATATTTCGACTTTATAAAGTACCCTGACATTATAATCAAAAAGAGATGATATTTTACCAAAACCCATAATCATGGGTAGAGTGGACCGCTGTCAGTGTCTCTCTTTCCCAAACAAAAGGAAATGATATTACTTTGATTGACCGTTCTCAAATGCAAAATGATACCGAGAATGAAATCGGTCGCTCGCTTTTCCCATTCATTTACAATTGTAATAGATTAAGAAAAACTACCCAAAGGCAGCTGTACTCGGCAATGAAGATTCAATAAACTTCAGCTAATTCAATAAGTAATACTAATAACTACCACCCTTACCCCGAAATACTAGGTATCGACCCGAACGCAACCCAAAGAGATTTTTACAGCATCTGATTGATGTAATCAATCGAAACTTATTACAATTCGTAAGCCGTGAATGAATGGGAAAAGCGAGCGACCGATTTCATTCTCGGTATCATTTTGCATTTGAGAACGGTCAATCAAAGTAATATCATTTCCTTTTGTTTGGGAAAGAGAGACACTGACAGCGGTCCACTCTACCCATGATTATGGGTTTTGGTAAAATATATATATATATATATATATATATCACGACAATCTGTCGTAAAACAGGGGTTCTAGAAAACCCATTTCCCGATACTCCTGAAACCTGAAACTTTTTTTGCAGTCGATTTGATCAACGTCTAGACGCCCTGAAAAATTTCAGATCTCTAACTCAATTTTAACATGGTTTTAAAGGCACCTGAATATGGCGATTTTGGGTTTTTTACCGAATTTCGTATAACAGTGCTGGCGAGTATTTTATGCAAATTTCTTAAAAATCTCAACATAACTATTTTTTATTCCTGTCATCTTTGACATCAAATTAGAATGTTTTGAACTAAAAATAATTCTGCTTAACGACTTCCGATGAGTCTTAATGCCTGGAAAACTACTGCCGGAGGCCGGAGTGCACGCTTCGCGTGCACAAAAGAGGCTTGTAACGTGTACCAAAGGGGGTATAATAGTAAAGGGGGTATAATAGTAAAGGGGGTATAATAGTAAATGGGGAACATAGTATACCCACAATAAATGCAACGGTCGTGCTTGCCAGCACTGTGATCCCTGAAAAATCTGAAAGACTATACAACCCATGGCAATCAACTACGAGACTAACATTGCTTAATAATGTGTAATGGTACGGTACGTGGTGTCGATGTTATACATTTTCCATTTCCGACCATAAAGCTCACTAGAGCAACCAGGGAATAAAATCAAATGACACGTACTACGTTTTAATTTTATAAAATTGTATTTATAGAAGTAGAATAAACTGAGTCTATTGAGTTTCATGATTTGATGTTTCTTTCATTCAAATTTCTGATTGTTTCTGAATAAAGTCCTTTCAGAAACAATCCGCAACTTTTCAGAAACAATCCGCAATTTTAATGAAAGAATTCATCTAGAATAAAGTGAAGACATCACTTTGTCTGTAACATTCCAGTAAATTGTGCACAACTTTGGGATAAATTTACAATTTAGAAGCACGCAGGACACGCAGGGATCGATATTTATTTAATTAGAAGAGTGAAAACTTCACTATGCAACTTTGGGGCAGACTTTTGTCACACGAATGTCGCAGTATTCGTATGTAGATCAAGGGTTGTCGTGTTCAGTCTGTCCGTAAAATTGATACACGTTTCGCGCGCGAAAAGTGGCATGCAACGTATGTCAAGTAAAATTTGAGTGCGAATACAACTATTTTGAATTTTGATATCGACCCAAATTACTAAAAGTAAATATTCTAGTACGTGGTGTGGGGTGGCAAAATAACAATTCTTCAGACTGAAACATGAATCAGGGCTTTACTTAACAAACTGACTTCTTCACTGTCTCCATTTTCAAATGCGTAGATAAAGGATCTTTTTAAGAACAATAGTATGGGAAGGGTTGACTGACCGGATCTTTTATAGTTTTACTACTACCCCTAAAGCCCTAACGCCAGCTTTGCAACCTGCAAAATGACGTACGGTTAACGCACATGAAACAGTTGCCTAGTATAACACGGTTGACACGGACGCACGGTTGCAGAGGCATTAATATGGTCACTTAATAATTAATTGTACATAATTTAGAGAAAGTATCCTCGTTATAATGAAAGCAAAGGTAAAGGTTTACTTTTGTAAACTTTTCCCAGGAAAACTGGAAAAGTTTGATGAAAGAATGTTGCTGCCACTCTCACAAGAAATCTTTTATATTTGATATTAGAGCAAAGCTACAACATACTAATCAGTATACCTCTGGGCTCTGATATTGCTGATTAAAAAAGTAAATTTTCTTAACAATCATAATACTGATTACTTCGGCTGGGCTAAAAGACTGTGTTAAAAGAGCCGGGACAAAATAAATCAATTACCATTTAACTGAAGCTAAGTTAACGCGGAAGTCAGAAATGATGTCTTGTCGTTTGACTCATGCACGTCTTTCTTTGAAGTCATCAATAACTAAATATTCAATAAGTGGTCCTTCTAACAGCATGTCTTTGTTCAGCCACCGCGCCGCTGGTTTTTGAAACGATGTCAGATTAAAAACATAAAGTTGGAAGATTTAAGGGGTTTTTTTTACTTAATTTCATTGCTTACAAATTATAATGTAACACTAAAGGGGCCTTAGGGGTGATTCGGAATCAGGATAATAAAATATATCGAAAATAAAGCTACATTTATTATACCCTCAGGCCCCTTTCACAAGATATGATTAATCTGTACTGAGCGAGTGATTAAGTAAAAGTTCCAAACCGCCGCTGCGCCCATCTAAATGCAGTCTCGGTGCACGGCTCTTATGGAAAGCTTTATTACATAAATAGAGGACACAAATATTTGTATAATTGAGTCTGCAGCATGCAGGGGTAAATCATCGGCGACCTAAAACGAAATAATGAAGGTTAGTGGTACGTGAATTGCATGGCGTTTCACTGATATATTGGGCAGAATGACGAAACAGTGTCGTTTAAACAGTGTCGTTTAAACAGTGTCGTTTAAACAGTGTCGTTTATGCAGGCTAATTTTGTGCAAACGGTTTGCACGGTACAGTGATTATGTAATGAAAGGACTAAGGAGTAGTAATCACAGACAAAAGTCGTGGACGCCCAGGTGAAGTTAAATATTTTTAGGCCCTGGGAATATGTCCACCCTATTAACAGTTTTATTCAATTAAATTTTCTGATTCAAGCTAATTAAGTTGAATGACTCTTTACTTACTTACTTACTTTACTACTTAGTTCATTAATACACCATTTTACTAGACATCTTCAGTCTTCACCATATCTTGATCTTATACTGCACTCAATTTTAATAAATAACCAAGTGATACAAAGTAAATGAACAACAAACCATACAAACGTTAGATAATTATAAAATTAAAAACGAAAACTCGAGGCACTGCCATATAATATATATATGCCATATAATGTATAATAATATGTAGTAATATGTTATTCATATTTAAAATGGTAAACGTAAATCCGCGTATGCTTGAGTAAAGAACGAAATAATTAAGTAGCCGGTCGGGATCCTGTAAATGGTATGACTAGTCGGTTAGAGTAGCCTAAGTTATTCAATTTCAAATCTGGCTTAATATGTTTACAAGAGGATAAGAGCTTGATGTAGAGCAGACGGCGACGTTGTGGTTTAGAGGCAATGGCCTTTATATTCATTTCTGTCGTGATTTTGTCTCGTCTAACTGGTCAGACAGTGTTATCTGAGGACTTCAGGCTTGTAACACAACGTTACCTGAGGACTTCAGGCTTGTAACACAACGTTACCTGAGGACTTCAGGCTTGTAACACAACGTTACATGGGGACTTCAGGCCTGTAACACAACGTTACATGGGGACTTCAGGCTTGTATCACACGTTACCTGAGGACTTCAGGCTTGTAACACAACGTTACCTGAGGACTTCAGGCCTGTAACACAACGTTACATGGGGACTTCGGGCTTGTAACACAACGTTACCTGAGGACTTCAGGCTTGTAACACAATGTTACCTGAGGACTTCAGGCCTGTAACACAACGTTACCTGATGACCTTAGGCTTGTCACACAACGTTACCTGAGGACTTCAGGCTTGTAACACAACGTTACCTGAGGACTTCAGGCTTGTAACACAACGTTACCTGATGACTTCAGGCTTGTAACACAACGTTACCTGAGGACTTCAGGCTTGTAGCACAACGTTACCTGAGGACTTCAGGCCTGTAACACAGGGTTACTTGAGGACTTCAGGCCTGTAACACAACGTTACCTGAGGACTTCAGGCTTGTAACACAGCGTTACCTGAGGACTTCAGGCTTGTATCACAACGTTACCTGATGACCTTAGGCTTGTAACACAACGTTACCTGAGGACTTCAGGCTTGTAACACAACGTTACTTGAGGACTTCAGGCCTGTAACACAACGTTACCTGAGGACTTCAGGCTTGTAACACAACGTTACCTGAGGACTTGAGGCCTGTAACACAACGTTACCTGAGGACTTCAGGCTTGTAACACAGCGTTACCTGAGGACTTCAGGCTTGTATCACAACGTTACCCGATGACCTTAGGCTTGTAACACAACGTTACCTGAGGACTTCAGGCTTGTAACACAACGTTACTTGAGGACTTCAGGCCTGTAACACAACGTTACCTGAGGACTTCAGGCTTGTAACACAACGTTACCTGAGGACTTCAGGCCTGTAACACAACGTTACCTGATGACTTCAGGCCTGTAACACAAAGTTACCTGATGACTTCAGGCCTGTAACACAACGTTACCTGATGACTTCAGGCCTGTAACACAACGTTACCTGAGGACTTCAGGCTTGTAACACAACGTTACCTGATGACTTCAGGCCTGTAACACAACGTTACCTGAGGACTTCAGGCTTGTAACACAACGTTACCTGAGGACTTCAGGCTTGTAACACAATGTTACCTGAGGACTTCAGGCTTGTAACACAACGTTACCTGATGACCTTAGGCTTGTAACACAACGTTACCTGATGACCTTAGGCTTGTAACACAATGTAACCTGAGGACTTCAGGCTTGTAACACAGCGTTACATGGGGACTTCAGGCTTGTAACACAACGTTACCTGATGACCTTAGGCTTGTAACACAACGTTACCTGATGACCTTAGGCTTGTAACACAATGTTACCTGAGGACTTCAGGCCTGTAACACAACGTTACCTGAGGACTTCAGGATTGTAACACAACGTTACCTGATGACCTTAGGCTTATAACACAACGTTACCTGATGACCTTAGGCTTGTAACACAACGTTACCTGAGGACTTCAGGCCTGTAACACAATGTTACCTGAGGACTTCAGGCTTGTAACACAACGTTACCTGAGGACTTCAGGCCTGTAACACAACGTTACTTGAGAACTTCAGGCTTGTAACACAACGTTACCTGAGGACTTCAGGCTTGTAACACAACGTTACCTGAGGACTTCAGGCTTGTAACACAACGTTACCTGAGGACTTCAGGCTTGTATCACAACGTTACCTGAGGACTTCAGGCTTGTAACACAACGTTACCTGAGGACTTCAGGCTTGCAGCACAACGTTACTTGAGGACTTCAGGCCTGTAACACAACGTTACCTGAGGAATTCAGGTCTGTAACACAATGTTACCTGAGGACTTCAGGCTTGTTACACAACAGGTCTTTTCAGTTAAGACAGGTCTTTTCAGTTAAGACAGCTAATGCACAAGGGCTGAAACACGCTAGAAACAGGCTCGTGATAAGACAGAGTTAGGGATTTCAACTCTCTCACTCTGACTACGAGGACACACTGATAGCGAGAATTCCTGGCACTTCTTCTTCCAGTAACCACTTTTCAGGTCTTCTCAGCTAGACAGCTAACGCAAAAAGAGCTCATCTTGAGGCCATCACATTTAACCTAGGACTAGGGGACCGGGTCAGCTTTGCCAATTTATTCATCGAAGTGTGACTGGACGCTCTACAATCATCTAGTAGCAGCAGAGTTTTACTGACACCCTGGTTCTAATCAGTTTCTACAGCGGAAGATCTCAACGCTCGAAAACAGTTCATCTCAGACATCCTGCAGAGAAGCTTTATCACAGACTGTCCCATTACAAGGGGAACACTTAGATGAACAGTACCCTGGTGGACAGTATAACTCATTAAAGCATAGCGGACCTCTTTAGTTCTGAGACGCAAAGCTAACCGGACCAGGAATAAACAACAATACAATGGGAACTCTTCGTGGATGCAAATAGGACATATATTCAACTTTTAAGGAATGCATTACGCAAAATTTGGATTCAACTTCATGTTAGCTCGACGTTACATGGTAACAATACAGGAATGGTGCTTAAAAGCACCATTTTTAACTCCAGGGTCGTTCTGAACATCTCAGACCATCTCAACTCACTAGGTATTCACATCGAGTAGAACTTAGATGTTCCAGATGTTTATCGATAACTTGTCTATAAATATGCAAATTCGGGTTCGTTCAAGTTCACCAAGAAGTCTTTAGGACCTTCAGAAGCGAAGATACCCTTGCACTGGAGAGCGAATATTGAACGTAGCCCCTGGGTCATGCCCATAATTAACTTTGTTGCTCCGATCTTTTTTTTTGGTAATTCAAACGTTAGTGGTTAGCTAAATGGTAGTCCTGGGAGTCCTGGCGTGCAGCTAGCAGGAGTTGCATTCTGTGGGCACGGTGATAAGACCTCCCTCTTAAAGTAGGAGGCCAGAAACCGTTGACCAGAACAGAGAGAGAGAGAGAGAGAGAGAGAGAGAGAGAGAGAGAGAGAGAGAGAGAGAGAGAGAGAGAGAGAAAGCTAAATGGTCAGTACAAAGTCTAAAATGTATCAGTGGCGTAGCATTACCATTTGACGCCCTTTAAAATATTTTGGCGCCCCTACAAAAAGTTTCTTATGTTCTAAAAAAAGAGTTTTGGTGCCCACTTTACAGCTTTTTCGCGCCCCAGCACTAGCAGCTTTTCGTACCCCAAATATTTGTTAACGTTCAGTTGGCCGGGATATGGTACACTTTGCTATCAAACCAGACCTAAAATTCGGGAAGAAAGGCCCCCTCTGATGACTGCAGATTAAACCTAAGATGAAAAACCATGAAGGTCTTAACTTATATTTCCTTCAAGACCCTAAACCTTGATTTTTGATTTGTGCACTGTTATTTCGTGATTTTAACGTGTCTCTCTGCATCGCTAACCTGCCTCCTGATTAAGTGATGTAGTTTAACACGACTGCAGTCTCGACTGGTAAACAAATACCGGTTATGTGTTCTACACTCATTATAACTCATAGAATGTCTACATTGTTTTTCGGCACCTACCTTCGTGTGGTTAGTATGACTGTATTAAGTCCAGCTATTGTCTTTGCTTTGATCGGTTTACTCGCTAGTCTCTGAAAATTACAATAATCTTTGTTACAGGTACTGATAAATTGATCTGACTTTTGAATGAGCAGCGATTCTTTTTAATTTTATGGGAAATCATCCCCAAATTGTAAGACCTTGCTTAAATATAATGCTATAATGGTTAGGGGTGAAATATTGAGAGGTGAAATTTTATATTTTTATTGTAACGATCAATCACTGATTGGTCAAATGGGCGTAATTCTAATCCGAATCGATAACCTTAGAGCTCCTTATAAGTTTGGTTTAGAAACCGACCGGTCTGGGGTTTTTGATAACCGGGCCAAGTACTCAAATACTTTCCAAACCGGATACTGATGCCGGATATCACTGATGCAAACCATCATGTTTTAGGTATCAGAAGCGTCCTTCATCTCCAGAGTTACTCAGTTAATACCTTTTAGGGGCCAATGGATGTGGAGATTGATGGGATTGATCCCCTTTGTATCGAAAGCAAAGAAGTAGACCTTGATGACAAGCCTTTCGAACTTATCGTTAATCCAAGCTCCACAGCATTAACCTTTAAGAAGGATCGACCAAATTTTTCATCATCAGATCATATAAAAACTCCCTTGAAAGACTCGCTTGATGATGATATGTTGGAACTGAAGAAAGCAGCGGCTCTTGGAAAAGTAGATACAGTTAAAGAGTTCTGTGCTAGAGACGATATTATCCAAAAACTTGTTGCGATGGTAAAAAATAAGAAAGGGGACAATCCACTCTTTGAAGCTTCAAAATGGGACCAACCAGAAACTGTGAGGGTTATTCTTCTTGCTGCAGAACGATCAGATAAAAGTAACCTCATGACAGATCTCATAAATTTACCGGATGAGAAGGATAAAGAGACACCTATCTCTTATGCAGCTTCCTGTTTTCATAAGAAATCCTGTATTGCCATTATTAATTTCGTTAAAACACTCAGGGTTGATCGAAATGAGTTGGAAGAAAAAGTAGAACAGCTTCGCTACGAAAAAACTGAAAGTGTTCAGACCTTGAGCCACGATTTAGGCATAATTTTCTCTGGAATAAAAGTTCCAGGTTCAATCCGTCTCGGATTCTGCAAATTGCAACCAGAAATGGTGAAAACATTTGTTGAACAATATGAACCTATTATAGATTATCACAAGAAAAATGACCGCGACAAAAGCCTTATTGACGTGCTTCTCAGAAAAATGCCGGATCTAGTTGAACAACTCCTTGATAAATCAATTAGTTTGGCGGAGGATGGGTGCCCGGAAGATACCACAAATAGATTGAAAGATAAAGGTGATATTCATCGAGTCATAGTTGACTTTGGGGTTCTAGCTTACCATCCTAAACGAAAGGATGGTAATACAACTGATGATAGCTCTACAGTAGAAGATGCGGGACCACCTGCCAAGCTACGGCACTATAGGCACGGTCTTAACCCACTTCAAGTCCTAGCTAGAACAAACCGACATGAATTGCTAATGCATCCTGTTGTATACGCTTTGATCACGAAAAAGTGGGAACAATTTGCTAAATTCTACTTCTATTCAGTCACCTTTCTTTTTTATCTTCTCTTCTTCAGCATGCTGATGGTTTATCAGTTTACCCTGATCAAACCATTTGTCCGTCTGGAAGATGGGACAATAGTTCGGACCTGGATAGCAAACTCTAGCCACTCTTGTGAAGAATATCCTGATGGGTGCTTTAAAAAGAAGTCAACGGCAAACTTTACTACAGGATATTTTGTCTTGATAATGTCTGGTCTTCGGCTTTTCCTTGAGATGTTGGATCTATTCAATCAGATTTTTGTCGAGTCTCATTCGAAAAATCAAAATGTTTCCTTCGAGTTCGATCATTCATTGCCACAACACGTTCTTAGGTACTTGAGGACATGGGTAGTTGGCGTGGGTAACTATTTTGGGCACACTGAGAATTTGTTGGAGGTCACCCTATACGGCACATCCGTATTGTTCTCTCTAAATGTTCTAGAAAAAGGGGTGATATCCTCTCTGCACTGGCAACTAGGGACCCTCTGTGTTTTAACCAGCTTCATGAACCTCCTCATTTTATTCCAGATAGTTCCACTCATCGGAGTCTATATCACCATGTTCTTTAGGATTCTCTGGACATTCATCTCCAAGATATTAGCCCTTTTGACATTCTTCGTGATAGCGTTTGTAATAATATTCCACATGTTGCTGAGTCACACGGATATATACGAAGAAGCAGTGAGTGGCCAGGCTATCTACAAGACCTTGTCACAGGGAGTGTCCGGGGTGGCTTACGAGGACTACAAAGCCGAGGACTATGGACTGACCTTCCCGGAAGCCACTCTAATTGGTCTGATAGCTTTTGCAATCCTTGTGCAAGTGCTATTTCTCAATCTTGCCACCGGTTTGGCGATTGAGGATATTAAGAAGATTCGGCGAGGTGCGGAGGCGGCAATGAATGTTCTCACGATACGACATATTTTTAACGCTGGGAGGTCTTTAACTGTAGTCCGTTGGATTTTTAACAACGTGCCCTTCCTTAAAGAACACGTTCCTAGCCCCATCAGACGTCTGAGACGTTTCCAAAACATGCCTTCAAAGAGTTTTCATCCCGAAACTATTCAAAAGATACACCAGATAATGGAAAAGACGGAAAGAAAAGAACTTCCTGCTGAGAGAAACGCGCTATCTTTTTCTTTCAAGATTGATATCGATCAACTTGGTCAACTTAAAATAACACAAACACAAAGTCCTTAACACAAGCACCTTGTCCATAAAATATTTCATAATGGTCTATGATTTATTTTAGATTCCATGACCTACCTCATCCGCGGCCCAAGTTACTTATTATAATTATAAAATATAAACCATATCAAGTTCAAATTCAAAATATCTAAAAACAGCAATCCTAAAAACTTTATTGGTAGCTGTCTCAAAACATAAAAAAGTCCTCAAAAGATAAAACTAAATTTTCTCAAAAAACTTCCATGTAACTCTATCAAGAGCAATGCAGCTCTCATTGTCAAATATTCAAAATCTGACATTGAAAGTAGAGGATTTAAAATTTCCTTTCGTTTTAAGTAATTTATAATCATGTAAAGTAAATTTATACTAAGACTACCAAGCCTGAAGCCTCCCTTTACGTCAGCATTAATACCAAATAAGATTGAAAAATAAGCTGGAGAGTCTTCCATTCCTCTAAGGATGTGTCCAAGCATACTCCATCGAAAGGCGATTACACGACCAGACAGGGGAGTGGCAGGCCCTAGTTACAGCCTGCCTTAATTATGAGCATTGTAGAGCAAAGTACTCAAACAAGGGCAACTCATCAGTTTAATTTGGCATATTGTTAACAATTACAAGTCTACAGATAAACATTTGGGTGCTCAATAAAAGAACTCAGTCGGCCAGATTTCTAATGTTCACATATTATTATAATGCCGCATTTAACTTTTATAGTTTAAAGTTCATGAATCAAACAATAATTTCAACGAAACATAAAGTACCGGACAACACCATGAGCGCTACTGAAATTAATGACAAGTCGCCTAGTATCTGAGACCGATTAATATTAATAACCGCTCTTAAAGTGCACAAGAATTACTACACAGTACAAACAGTCAGATAAATAATGAAGTTTGAGATTATTGTAAAAATGTTGATACTTAATTATGATTAGATATTATAATTAACAGCCGTAATTGGGAGACGTGAGCAGGCATGATGATGAGCAGTGATTGTAAATTATTCAAGCTATAGTGTTAATTGTCATCTATTAAATAGTAGAATGATTGACTTTTCTCTGAAAATCAGATTTAATTTAGGATGGATGTCTTTCCGTGTGTTTCTGAGTTACTGTTTGAAATTTTATCTTAACTTTTATGACACAGCTTATAGTGTATTCTGTGTAAAATTATCTTTATCCCCGTTGTTGCGACAAGTAAAAATGCTCTTATTAGGGAAAGGAGATTTTTCGATATATACTTTCAACACTACTATATAACAAATAATTTGAGATCATGAATATGATGTAGTTACATTGAAACGTCGAGTAATCTCCTTTCCCTAATAAGAGCATTTTTACACAGAATACATTACAACAATGCGACTCATAAATAATACTCCAATCCGGATTTTACACAGCTTATAGTATTATCTATTTCAATCTATTTGCGAAAATAAACCTTGTATGTGATGTTAGTTTTACATTCTCACGACCTGTCTTACTTTCGGTCAACAGTTAGTAATTTAAATCATCATAATTCTATCAACTGATAAACAACGGCATAAATCTAAATCTCCTGTGCGGCGGCCGCGCGCTACTGCAAGTTACAACGCCATAAATTTATACTATTTTACGGGGCCCAGTTTCTGAGTTTCAGACCGGGTCTTGTCTGTTTTGCAGAATAAACCAAATCCCACAACCATGAACAAGTTTATGATACAAAATAAATCCTCCTCGAATTTGCTGGAGAGTGGTGACCATAATTCATCCAAGAGTTTGCATTTTTCGTTCAGTTTAACAGCGAAACAAGGCCGGCAAATCAACAAAAGTGTCTGAAAGCAACATGTGAAGTTAGCACATATAAGCAAGGCACGATTCTTTGGTGCTTTATACGACTTCGGAACGTTTAATAATTCGGTGGCAGTTTTAACGGCATGTGAACTGGTATGTGGGTTTGGAAATCGGTACGTGGGTTTGACAATCGGCCACATTTTTAAACAAAATTCGTTTAAAAGTCCAAGTCTATCGGCATATCTTGGAATTTGTGGGGTCTGATTCTGATGTCGATGATGAGTTGGGATTTTGAAGGGCTGGATTTCTTCTCGAATATTTGCTTTCGTTTAGTGGCCGAGATTTTGTTCTTTCTTTTCTTCCATCTCCAAGATCCCACTGTAAAGAAAACATTTAATCCGTTATATGTGCTCAATGCTCATTCAATCAACTATTCAAACCGAACAAATTTTCCTTTGCTATACCGATCAAATAGAAATTCTATAAAACTAGATTCTCACAGAAAATGCAGAAAGAAATTAGAAATAATAAGCCACCGCCGCAAATCGTCGAAATCTCCATCGAGATTGTGATTCCAGCTACAGCTGAAAAGGAGCAGGATTAGGGAATGTTACTGCCAGTTTTTGTAACTTTTACCACAATGAATATATAATGTATATATGGCAGATGGCTATCTAAGAAATGTAAAGTGGTAAAAAATGTAAAATTTGACTAACAAAATAAGTAAGAACCGTCCTTGCATTGATGGTTACAGGAATGACAGAGACCGATCCCTTCATCGATGCAATTTTTAATAGTTGAGCAATTATGACATTTTCCTTGAAAAGCACACATTTGCGTATCGCACTCCTCGCATTTCTTACTACCTGGAATTCATTTTTCATAAAGCATATTACATTGGTAAATTGCACAAGAAATTCAAGCAGAATATTGATCTTGAAGGAATCAATTATTATCATCTCACCTGGAATCTGAGCAGCGGTGGTACCCGGACAGGGATAACATACAGTCCCTCCCTCACTTGGTAGGTAAGTCCCAATCTCACAACACCGACAAGGCTCGGTACCAGACGTTGAGTAGTGACCTGCTTTGCACTGATCTCCAGGGTCGGTATCTGTTGGGGGGATGTTATCAGTATCTTTCTGTGGGTAATAGGTGGCCGTAATTCTGTGATAAATTACGTGATAGATTATGCAGATGTGTTTTAAGAACATATATATATGTTAGCAACACTTGAATGAATTTAACACCAAGGCAAAGGAATAAAGGCGCGCACGTGAGAATTTTAACAGAATATTTGTAATATTAAGTAATATTGAGTAATATTATGAATATTTGTAATATTAAGTAATATTTATAGGTGGTACTCGAAAATAACATTAAACCTTCACACTGGGCTGACCCCTCAGTTTTCGTAGTTGTCCCACCTGGACATCGTAAACAGTATTCTTGTCCTGAAATGGGAGGAAATTTATCCGTTGATGTAGCTGTGGAAATCATTTCAAAATTTGTAAGATATTGAGAACATTTATGGATCAATCATAATTCAGATTATTCACCCATGAAAAGGTTGAAACTCTGACCTGTTTGATTCTGATAGAACCCCAGCCCACAATCCAAACAGGTGACCTCCCCACTTTTCATCTGGTGACTGCCCTGACCACATGGCTCACACTGTACTGAAGTATTAGACTGCTGGTAATAGCCAGCCGGGCAGCTCACACATCTGTCTGCGTCAGTCCTGTTTTGGTAGGTTCCTGGTGGACAGTACGAACAAACTGATCCGTCTTTGTAGGTACCTGGATTGACGATATTTTCAGATTTCTCAGGTTGCTAAGAATCTAGTATGTCAAATAAAATCATTCAAAAGATAATAGATTAACATGATAAAGAATGAATTTTTGTTGAAATTGGGATCCTACTATGAAGGTTAACCAAATAAACCTGGTGGGCAGTAGCAAGTAGAACGGTCAGCACTTAGAGTCCAAGAACAGGGTTTACAGGATGCTTTACCTTCCTGGTCGTTATATTGCCCATCAGGGCATCTCTTACACTCCACCTCATCTGTATTGTCCTGGGGAAGATACTTACTTTAGGTTACTTTAGGTTACTTTAGGTTACTTTAGGTTACTTTAGGTTACTTTAGGTTACTTTAGGTTACTTTAGGTTACTTTAGGTTACTTTAGGTTACTTTAGGTTACTTTAGGTTACTTTAGGTTACTTTAGGTTACTTTAGGTTACTTTAGGTTACTTTAGGTTACTTTAGGTTACTTTAGGTTACTTTAGGTTACTTTAGGTTACTTTAGGTTACTTTAGGTTACTTTAGGTTACTTTAGGTTACTTTAGGTTACTTTAGGTTACTTTAGGTTACTTTAGGTTACTTTAGGTTACTTTAGGTTACTTTAGGTTACTTTAGGTTACTTTAGGTTACTTTAGGTTACTTTAGGTTACTTTAGGTTACTTTAGGTTACTTTAGGTTACTTTAGGTTACTTTAGGTTACTTTAGGTTACTTTAGGTTACTTTAGGTTACTTTAGGTTACTTTAGGTTACTTTAGGTTACTTTAGGTTACTTTAGGTTACTTTAGGTTACTTTAGGTTACTTTAGGTTACTTTAGGTTACTTTAGGTTACTTTAGGTTACTTTAGGTTACTTTAGGTTACTTTAGGTTACTTTAGGTTACTTTAGGTTACTTTAGGTTACTTTAGGTTACTTTAGGTTACTTTAGGTTACTTTAGGTTACCTGAGGAATTAGGTGATCATTATGGTAGGAATGTTACCATGGTTATTATACATTGTGGTAGGAATGTGCTTGCGTGTTTAATGAACTATAACTTTGTCGTTAAACGGAAATGGAACAATCGCTTGATGAAGATGTAGCTTTGAAAATCGCGCGAATGTCAATATCGCAGGCTTGATGAAGTTTTGTACAGAAAGTGTCGTATTTGTAGAGAAAAAAGAATGGTTTATTTTACTAATAAGCTAATACTCTAATACTAATAGTACCTGGTATTTTCCACGTGGACAAAGGTCGCAACTTTCTTTTCCAGTAGAGTTGTTGTAAGTACCAGGTTCACATCCAGGACAATCTACTGCTTTAGTATTATTTGAGTGCGTGCCTACCAATGTATGTTGTTATTATTTTGTAATACGTGCGTTATCAAACTGTTTTATTCAAAGAATTAAATGCAAATTACATCTCGGAAATTGTCAAAAGAAGAAAACAAGAAGGAACCGCTTACTAGTTGACAAGCTTAAATAGCAATGCCAACCCTGATGACGTAAGCAACCCTGATGACGTAAGCAACCCTGATGACGTAAGCAACCCTGATGACGTAAGCAACCCTGATGACGTAAGCATTAATTGTGTTATGATCGTACCTGGAGGACATTCTGAGCAGGCCTTCAATCCCTCAGCTCCAGCCATCCAACCCACCGGACAATCGTTACAGCCTAGTGAGAGGAGACAAAGTTCGTGGTTACTAAAGCAACGTATAACCGACTCTGAGTAGGTGTTAGATTTTATACCGTATAAATGGTGCGGAATTAGATGAGATAAGGATTAAACGATCGCCATAAATTTCAATTCATCAAAACATAAGAGAATTGTCGAGGAATCTTAAATTACAAACAACAATAATAACAATCTTAATCTCAGACCTTCATCATTAAAACAAAAACAATTCTATTAACTTTAAAACTTACAGCATTTGCACCTTAATTGTTCAAATGATGAGATAGAAACGAAAAAGATCCAGACTTGAAAGATATAAGCTAAGTTATAAAAGCAAAGATGACTTGCTGAACTCATTATCAGAGTGTTCTACAGTAAATTTACTTGTCTGTCCCGGTAAATGTTGGTGTGTTCCTTTTTTACAATTAAAACAACTCGTTTGACCACTGTCTGGCTGAAAGAGTGGACTTTTACTTTATGATATGGCAGTTGGAACATGGTTATAACTTTATAACTACAGCCTGAGTCGTAACAACAGTTGCGATCAACTCATCCAATTTTATTGGATCGAAAAAGAATAATATCTCAAAACGTTTTAATCAAGTTTAAATAATTTGACGAACAAAGTAACATTGTTCCAATGAAACGATGCTCCAGATTCAAGTAACATTGAATAGCAAAAAAACCCCACAAAATTGCCTCAAACTGCAATGTTTTACCTGGTACTGACCCTTGGGGCAATCCTCACAGTTCCCTCCGTTAAAGAAGGTTCCAGAACCGCAAGAGTCCTGACCACTCCCTTTAGCGACAGCGACAGCTGCGTGGATATTTTAGTGTAATATGCGACTCTGACTACAGTTTCGAATTTTTTAAAGATGCATCTCAATATTTTAAGATTTGTCATTATTAAAGATTAACGATATAGAGTGAGGGTCATTGCAAGGAATAAAGTTGGGACATAGAAGGGTCATAGAATTGGTTAAAATCAAAGGTTAGATTTGTGAATCCTGCTAATTGTAATTAGAACAAGCAAATCATAACATTTTTAAGCAGAAACATACCTGCAATCAATATTAGAGTCAGTCGAATCTGTGATTTAACATTCATCATCCCGAACAGTGTAAAGTTTCAAATATCGACAAAACTGAACAGAACGTCATAATAATGGCACTAAACAACGAACCTTTTCTCCATCAATGAAGGGCAATTCGGATATTTACAGGTCCCTTTCTAATGGCCGATGAACGGACCTGCGGACAAAATTTCGTGATAATTTGTCCTTTAGGTGAGTTAGTCCAGGCCGGGTGTTCTCCTTTCTTATTGGAAGGTGTTACTCCACTCTTATCTTCACTTGGTGCCACGAGGTTAAACTTCAGTCCTTCCATACATATATTTTATGATGAACAGTGAGGCATTATGCACTATACAGACTTGTGATAGGACAGTGTACCTCCCTTTGTATGGTATTGCCTTGCGATTGGGTAATGAAGGGTCATGTGATTCATTACATAAGAAAGAAAGTCATGTGATTCATCATCACAGAAGTTCTAAATTTCCGTGAAAAGTTGTGGCTCATTGCAAAGACTTCAAAGTACTTAAGCATGAATGGTTGATTGAAGCACCTCTTGAGTCTTGGTGTGTTGAATGACTGTATTAGAATTAAAGGAATTAGTGTCCAGCGCAAATTTGAGCAGTGCCAAATACCAATAAAGCAATAAGCATTGCACATCTTCAACGTTGATAAATAATGTATCACGATCCTAGGTATTCTAGATTTCGTTTGTTTCCAACATTAAACGGGAGCTATATTAGGTATAATCCCAACGAAAACTGAAGCCCATGAATGACAGCGCTTATTCCTATCAAATTAAATGACATCTGTGATCTTCTTTTGGATAGAAAAAGGTCAACAAAAAAGTAACTTGTCCATTACCAAAATCACCATAAGTTATCTACTAATATCACGATTCGACAATTGACATATCAATGAACGTTTTGGTGTCATTTTCATTTCTCAATCGCAAATCGAATCGAATCAACAGCTGTTCGATATTTTTAGAACTGAGGATGAATTTTGGAAATGATTTCTCAATTAGCCCGTGGACAACGTTTGTTTTTAAATCATTCGACCATATTAACCGGAATTTTAAAATGTATACACTCCGTTGTAATAGTAAATGATACTCCATTGATTTACTTTACAGCTCACTTATAAATAAGTAATAGAGCCCCGGGGCGACAAGCTTGAAACTGGCTGCAGTGGGTTCGTAGTCCCCCAGCTTAGCAAACCTGTGTTTCATTTGTTAATGTTTTAAGAAATCATATAATGGTAATGCCACTGGACTAATCAAGATAGAACACTTTAATATGAGATATAACTATACGTTGTGCAGTCATTATCTTACCTCCTTCATCTGCCTTCAATTTATTTCAAACCCGGCCCTGGTTTCTCAATGTTACCCAGACTCTGGGTGTCGGAAGTTATCTCAGTCGCACAGAACAGACTCCCAAAGTTAAAGAGACATATAGAAATTGTTTCATTTTAGTTTTGGTGCATCAGATTAGATGATGGATAAATTGAAATTCCAGATGAATTTCTTGATTTGTAACACTGACTGGAGCTTATTTCCCAGCAATACTGCAGTTCACTTCGATTAGTGCCGTTTGAATGGAAACTAATATGACGATCAGTTTTGTGAACTGGTCCTTCATATCCCGGATTATTTAGATCAGTGAATGGTGGGTCCATCCACAAATATTGTTCTGTATCAGATTCTGCCTGTTTCCAAATAATCTCCTACCATTTTAACCCATAAACTGGATAATCTAGTGGATATCTTTAATTTACAGCTAGTTAAACAGTAATTGTCACTGAAAGGTTTAGTTCTGTATAAAACCCAAATATTTCGGTCTGGAATCTAAAAGCTTTAATATATGATTTTACATAAATTCCAATCATAAAAACAGGAAATTCTGATTTCTGACGTTTACTCTTAGTAAATTCTGAACAAATTCAGGGTCACATAGGGTCACATAAAGTGTTCGAACGAAAATATATCACAATTAAAATCCAAAGAATACCACGATTACTTTGTCACAGTCGGCACAGCTTATGAACATGATTTCTTGTTTTCTGTCTGCAGTATGTAGTTACTTAGTAACTTAGTAACTTAGTAACTTAGTAACTTAGTAACTTAGTAACTTAGTAACTGATTAATTTAGTAACTTAGTAACTGATTAATTTAGTAACTTAGTAACTTAGTAACTGATTAATTTAGTAACTTAGTAACTGATTAATTTAGTAACTCAGTAACTTAGTAACTTAGTAACTTAGTAACTTAGTAACTTAGTAACTTAGTAACTTAGTAACTTAGTAACTTAGTAACTTAGTAACTTAGTAACTTAGTAACTTAGTAACTTAGTAACTTAGTAACTTAGTAACTTAGTAACTTAGTAACTTAGTAACTTAGTAACTTAGTAACTTAGTAACTTAGTAACTTAGTAACTTAGTAACTCAGTAACTTAGTAACTTAGTAACTCAGTAACTTAGTAACTTAGTAACTTAGTAACTCATTAACTTAGTAACTTAGTAACTCAGTAACTTAGTAACTTAGTAACTCCAAACAATGACCAACAATCCCAGAGCAGCACCCATCAGGTGACAACTCCCAGAGGCCCCACAATACTGCTCATCACTCCAGTCAGCACAGTCCGCTATCTCACCGTCACATTGGTACTGCGGGTCGTAACACTCCCACTTGTTAGAGCAGGATATTAGGTCTGGGAAGAAAAGGGTACCGTTATAGAGTGGTTATTAAAGGGTACCGTTATAGAGTGGTTATTAAAGGGTACCGTTATAGAGTGGTTATTATGTCGTTACGAGTTTTAAAAACCACATCTTAATTGTGTACATGAAATGTTTATCAGGGTTCAGATAACATCAACTATAATGTCAACACAAGCAGTTGCAGCTGTTTGAACAGCTGTTTATATTTATGGATAAAACCTCTTTAGTTTTTAAGACGAGTTTTTTGTTTTGTCTTACCTCCGCATTTAAGTGGATCAGAGACTTTAGCGGGACCGGAGACTGAGGAGTAGAAGAATCTCACTAGTTTGTAGTTGAAGGAGTTGGTGGTTCTTATCAGTATTAGTAGTTTGTTAGAGTTCGAGGTGACACCTGAGTTTTAGAATTTTAGATTGTTATGAAATCGCAACAGATCAAATAAAAATACAGAAGCTGAAATAAATAGTGATTTATGAGGAAAAAGTGGTAATGACGCTTTCCCAGTACTATTGTAAATGCTATACAATAGTTTAATTCAATCTCACCTGTATTACTGCGCTACTGTTTGGGGTACTAAATCTTTAAATTCTATTCAGTCTTTATTCTCTGCTCAAAAGAAAGCTATTCGCGCCACTGATTCAGAATATCATAACTATTTTTACGACAAAGAAAAACGTAAACTACCATCTCACACAAAATCCATCTTCAACAAAATAGGAATTTTAGCTCTTCCTAATCTCATTGCTAAAAGCTGTCTAACTTTGATGCACAAGGTTTATATGGGAGTAGCACCATCGAGTATCTGTAGTATATTTGAAAAATCACCGCTTAGACAAACGGAAAGGAGAAATCCAAAGTATTTTGAAATTAAGTTCAACAGATTACGGATCACCGATTATAGCATCTCTAACGTAGGACCACGATTATATAACAACACGATAAACGAAATAAACAAAATCCTTCCCTTCAACGTACCTAAGCTACAAGATAAGTTTATTCATTCATACAAGGACAACATTGTACGTTACTTACAGGACAAACAAAAACTTGACCTAGAAAACCTTTCGTGGACGGACAAGAACTTTGTCCTTTACAACTTTTAAACAAAATATTAGCAAAATATAACAGCTGTAAGAATCCTAAACGTTAGTGCAGTCAAATAAATGAACTGCGATAATGCATTTGACAGTCAGACACTGCAATTTATTCTGCAACTTATTTTTCAATTTTCACTGCCACACTTAGGCTTATCTTGCCTACACATTTTTTAAAAACGAAATTCCTTGCGCACCGCGTACTAAAATTACTTGGATTTCTACCGCTTTGATAAATGACTACAAGAAGATGGGGAGTTAATATTGTTGATTTATATAATATAGATTATTTATTCTTTAGTGTAGATTAACTTTATTTTTATATATTTTACCAAGTGTGAAGGATCAACCATACGTTATTAATATTTTTGAAATATTTAACGATAAATTGATATAATAATAAATGATTGTAATATTTTTATTGAGGCACATGCCACCCCATCGCGGGTTTACTACTACAGTACCATATTTGAGTTAAAATCGAAGCATTTTTCTTGTGTTTGACAAAAGCTAAACTTACTAAGAGTTTGGTTTTCAGCCAGGTCACGATGTTGCTCGAGAAGGATTGGACTGTCGTATTGGTTACCGTCTCTAACGATAACATTACTAAAGTCTTGTGAAAGAATCAGTGTTGTGATCACTACCTGCAGGGTGGAATGTAACGTTATGCGAATACTGGGAACAGTTGGTTATATTACATATACTCATATAATTATCATACTCCTACTCTTGCTCGTAGCAGCATCTAGAGAGCAGATTTGACTGGTGAACGCGCGAGGCTTCTTATAAAGTTCTAATTAGGAACAATTATTGTGCATCACAACCTGTTCAGCTAGGCACGTGCCCATGGACTGCACAAACTGTAAATGAACCAAGTTTCTTACATAACCGTATTTATTTTAATAGTCTATTCCAACAGATTCAACGCTATTTTACATAATTTTCTATTGTTCAGCACAACTCACATTAACAAATCTACCAGATTGACAGGAGATATTGTAGACTTGGTACCTGAAAGTATCAGTCCCGCTTCTCCACGACAACCACTTTGTGGTGGTGTCAGCGTGCAACTCCACTCGGTACTGTTTGTATGACTCCTGAAGTTTTACAGTTACTCCTTCATCAAATTATTATTTACAATAAGTGTTTTTCATAAACTATCTTAGGTATCAAAATTGTTGTTCAGGTTGGTTACTGGTTAAATGGTATTGATATCCTACTGCCCAAACAAACCGTGTTATGGTCCAGTGGCGTAACGTTGCCTGTTGGCGCCTCCCCCCGCCGAAAATGCGCCCCCTTTTGGTGCCCCTCCCGAAAATTGAACAAATTGGGTGATTTTAGAGGATACGCCGGTAAAATCTTTTAAAAAGTGTGTTTCCAGAGCAAAACGCGCATTTTTGCTAGTACCTCAGTTAAGTTTCGTTACGCCACTGTTATGGTCATGGCAGTTAAAGCAGACTGATCAATTCTGATACTAAGTTGGAACTTGGTGGAATACGGTGATAATTCGCTAATCAAATCAAATCCACAATGAACAAATGAACAATTCACACCGTACCATGATGTTGAATATCCACTGATTGTAAAAGGCCACATCAGAGTTGATATCGTAATCGTAAGTTTCAACATTCTTCCCAACCCCCCAACTCACCAAACCGTACTGAAATTCCAGCTGGATTGAATTGGTCCATTGATTGAATAATTGATCAACAATTACCTGGGTGGAAATTATTTATCTTTTCGAATATAAAACTAATTATCCCATATATAACCATGCTCATAAATCCCCGTACAATAACTGCCCGGATCTCTTACCAGAGTGAAGTTGCCGTTACCATGGTCCCTGAAAACAGGTCCCCCACTGTCCCCTATAGCACTGTGAGATGTCATCTCGTCATCTCCTGTACACAACATCCCCGGTAATATGTAATACCTGATAGTTAATCAAGTGAGGAATTATCTATCACCATTATCAACTAGCAAAACTACTTAATGAGATCTTTTAGATCAAACAGATAATCTCAAAAGTTTTTTCGGTCAAGGTAGAACTTGTAATCACCCTTTTCGACGGTAGATCTGTTGACAGTATTTCTGATCAGGGACGGTGTAGTTAGCAAACTGGAGCACTGTTGCTATCAGTTCCGTCTCCTGCGTGCCCCATCCTGCAGTGAGATTACAGGTATAAACAGCTAGTATTCTATAAACAGTATTATATAGTGCCCCATCCTGCAGTGAGGTTACAGGTATTAACAGCTAGTATTCTATAAACAGTATTGTAGTTCCCCATCCTGCAGTGAGATTACAGGTATAAACAGCTAGTATTCTATAAACAGTATTATATAGTGCCCCATCCTGCAGTGAGGTTACAGGTATTAACAGCTAGTATTCTATAAACAGTATTATATAGTGCCCCATCCTGCAGTGAGATTACAGGTATTAACAGCTAGTATTCTATAAACAGTATTGTATAGTGCCCCATCCTGCAGTGAGATTACAGGTATTAACAGCTAGTATTCTATAAACAGTATTGTATAGTGCCCCATCCTGCAGTGAGATTACAGGTATAAACAGCTAGTATTCTATAAACAGTATTGTAGTGCCCCATCCTGCAGTGATATTACAGGTATTAACAGCTAGTATTCTATAAACAGTATTGTAGTGCCCCATCCTGCAGTGAGATTACAGGTATTAACAGCTAGTATTCTATAAACAGTTTTGTAGTGCCCCATCCTGCAGTGAGATTACAGGTATTAACAGCTAGTATTCTATAAACAGTATTATATAGTGCCCCATCCTGCAGTGAGGTTACAGGTATAAACAGCTAGTATTCTATAAACAGTATTATATAGTGCCCCATCCTGCAGTGAGATTACAGGTATTAACAGTTAGTATTCTATAAACAGTATTGTAGTGCCCCATCCTGCAGTGAGATTACAGGTATTAACAGCTAGTATTCTATAAACAGTATTGTAGTGCCCCATCCTGCAGTGAGATTACAGGTATTAACAGCTAGTATTCTATAAACAGTATTGTAGTGCCCCATCCTGCAGTGAGATTACAGGTATTAACAGCTAGTATTCTATAAACAGTATTGTATAGTGCTCTTCTTGGTTGTATCCAGATGTTTCAACGTTTATTGCACAAAGAGGGCCGCTGTAACCCGAACAAAGTGAAGGATTTAGCGATTCATTATAATATTCATCAATGATTACTGATGCTGATCGTTGTTGGACACGGGAAACATTCCAATGTTTCGTTTTGGTATAGCCCCCTTAGATAAGCTACCAAAGAAGTGCCAGGAGATTTACACATACCTGCAATAGTTACTGGAGAGCCAGGAGATTTACACATACCTGCAATAGTTACTTGAGTGCCAGCAGCTGGTTGAGAATCTGCTACACTGATTTTCTTTATGTTGGCAGAAGTTAGATCAAACCCGTCCTCTATGTACAACAGTGCTATGTCACTCTGGGTAATGTTATTGTCACCAGTGCTATGTCACTCTGGGTAACGTTATTGTCAGCTGTGGCGGGTTTCTCAATTGTATCAAAAGAGTAGGGGACCCTTTTTAATGGTTTTTAGTGAAATTGTTGCAGAATAAGCAGACAGTAATATTAATTGTAGCTGTTCATGACCAACTGCTGATCAATTCTCGTGAAGGCCATGAAGAGGAGTATGCTGATTAAGTAGAAGGTCAAAAGAAACAAACCGACCGCATTCATCATTAGTAACCCTTTCCATAAACGTTGCTATAGCACTCGGTATGAATATGTGAAAATAAAGAATATTTGGTGAAGGTTTGAACTTTGAAGTATATTTAACAGTAGATCAAGTTTTCCAGTGTTGACAGTCGTACACTGATTGGGCTTCACAATTCATATTTTATTCCAACATTACCTTTAAAGTTTCCACGCGTTTCAAAGATTTGCATTCTTTTCATGTTACTCTCTTTTTAGTTAGCAGATAGATTATACTGACGGTGCATGTGTATTGTGTAATTTGTATTGTGTAATGAGTATTGTGTAATGTCTCATCGTCTCCTTTAGTAATATGTCTTTCCTTACAATAACCACAGTGTAGTAATTTACTATTAGCTTCAAGTGGCGCTAATGATGACAGTACCACTGATGATTGAGATTGGTCGGTTTCCCTTTGACCCTGCACCCCTGGCTAAGTTTAGTATTTCGTACCTGGAGATACCACTGGTTGTAGTTTTCGTGGGTATAAACTTGGGTTACAGATTTCACAACTGTTGATGCTTCGTACAATCTTGTTGAAACGTCCCCCGCAATTATCTATTAAGTATAATAATGGTCAGTACTTGGCCAGCAATTTGAAATTTAGTTTTCAAATATTACAGACAGAAAATTTAGATATTATAAAAGGGAGAACTTTTACAAATAAAATACCACAGAAGCCTCAGTAAACTGTAAATTTTAAATTCCCTAACACGTCTGTAAATAAATCATATTTAAATTGTAAATAGATACCCTAAACCCTTTGTAGTCTGGAATAACCTAAACCCCAAATCATATATAGGACGAGAAACGCCATCTTAGGACGAGAAACGCCATCTTAGGCCGAGAGGAGAGTGAGGACTCCTCGGACTATATTATGACTACATTATAACTACACTATGACTAAATAATGACTACATTATGACTACATTATGACTACATTATGACTACATTATGACTACTTTATGACTACTTTATGACTACATTATGACTACTTTATGTCTACATTATGACTACTTTATGAAAACATTATGACTACTTTATGACTACTTTATGACTACTTTATGACTACATTATGACTACATTATGACTACCTTATGACTACTTTATGACTACTTTATGACTACATTATGACTTCGTTATGACTACACTATGACTACATTTTGACTACTTTATGACTACATTATGACTACATTATGACTACATTATGACTACATTATGACTAAATTATGACTACTTTATGACTACTTTATGACTACCTTATGACTACTTTATGACTTCATTATGACTACTTTATGACTACTTTATGACTACATTATGACTACTTTGTGACTACATTATACCTTAATTCCCAAAAATTTGGGCGACAAAAAATTTGAGCGGGCCTCTCGCCCAAATATTTTGCAGACCAAATTAATTGCATAAATCTTTTCCGTCTGCTAAATTTTTTGCTAACCAAACTTTTTGCATTTGGCCTGTGGCCCTGAAATCTATAGAAAGATGGCTTTTTTTAAATATCCAAGTGAAATAATATTTGAAATTTTAGTTTTCTAATCTGTCATTCATGGCTTGACCAAGTAAAAAGGCTTATATTTTAAATGAATAGAAATAACTGGAATAGCTAACAGCTACTAATAAAACAAATGGTTAGAGGTACGGATACCTCAAAGCTAAGCGTATGTGCCGCTTAGTTTGATAGATCATGATGTAAACCTTCTAATTTTCTTCCAAAGCTTTCGACCATCTGATGAGGCGTCATAATGATAATTGTATGTGAAAGGGGTATGATAAGATATGCTGAGTGTAAGTAGACTAAACTATCTGATTGAGAGACTAAATATCACTATTGTATAATGTATATCTATCATTTTGTACTGTGCCATCATCACTGTATTTTTTAGTAGTTACTGGGCAGATCGTCAATTTCATAATGTGAAACAACTCAGACTACCACCTACATGCTTAAAATTGAAAGCAAAATGACTGGAATAATAAGGAATAATAATGAACTACGGGTATTTGCCTCACAGAATGGCCAAAAAAAAGGAAGGTCTCTCAAAGTCACAAAACAAACTTTATTCCAGTTTTTATCTCATAAGAAGCTAAGTTGACACTCATATTTTTCTTCCCGGGGGTTCATTTAATCTCATAACCATTTTTTCTTTGAGAAAAATTGGCCGGAAAATCTTCCTCGAAAAAAACATGCCTCACAGAATGGCCAAATCTGAATTTCTATAATTTTGTTGATGGAGATACTTTTTAAATTTCTATCACCACACGTTCTTAGAAAACCTATTAAGGAATGGGGTAATAACCTAAAACTCACGAAAAAACTGAGCTGTGAAAAATTATTTCACAAAAAAGAAAAAATGCCTGACAAAATGGCAAAAAAAAAAGAAAACGAGAAAATTTTATTTTTCTAAAACCTTTGGCTCTTGTTTCAGGCATGCTGCTGGTATTAATATGCCTTGTTAACACCCCCATATAGGTGAAATTTCTTAGAACTGAATAAAAAGGGCATAATTTCCTACACCAAAAATGGCCATTTTGTGTGGCGTTGTTCATATTCCCTGATTTCATGATTTATAACCTTCATTCGGCTGTAAAAACACTCCATCTGGGGTGTTATTGTATAATAAATAGCTTGTGAATACTTTAGACTTATGGTTTCATTGAATAAAAGGAGTTTCAAATTTTGGCCATTTTGTGAGGCATATTTTGGCCATTTTGTGAGGCGTTTAGCCATTTTATTATTTTGTTTCTTCCTAAATTGAACAATGTTCGTTTTGTTTGATGAATACTATTCTTTAAACATCTTCTGTCATACTGGTGCCAGAAGTTCTCACCAAAATGCAAACTTAGTTCAAAAATTTGAAAACAAATTTTGTGAGGCATATTTTGGCCATTTTGTGAGGCGTGTAGCCATTTTAGCATTTTTTTCTTCCTATATTGAACAATGTTCGTTTTTTTTGATGAATACTATTCTTTGAACATCTTCTGTCATACTGGTGCCAGAAGTTCTCACCAAAATGTAAACTTAGTTCAAAAATTTGAAAACAAATTTTTTAGTGCTCAAAATTTCTACATAAACAGTCATATTTATGCCAGAAAATGTGGTCCTAGTTAATGATTTCACCACAGGAAGTGTTGCCAGAAGACTTTTGTTTCATATGGTATCCACAAAACCTACCAGTCTTTTATAAAAAATTAGTTACAAAAACATTTACAAATTTGGCCATTCTGTGAGGCTAGCCATTCTGTGAGGCATTTACCCGTAAGGCAAATATCTATCTAAAATTTTAGTGGAAAATCGTTCATTTTTCGAAGAATTTGTGCCCAAATTTTCGGTCGCCCAAATGAGTTCAAATTTTCTGCCCAAATTTTTCGGGCTCAAATAAATTGTGCTCAATATAATGGCACACAAATTTTTGGGAACTAAGGTAACTACATTATGACTACTTTATGACTACATTATGACTACTTTATGACTACTTTATGACTACTTTATGACTACATTATGACTAATTTATGACTACATTATGACTACATTATGACTACTTTATGACTACATTATGACTACATTATGACTACATTATGACAAATTATGATTACATTATGACTACTTTATGACTACTTTATGACTACCTTATGACTACTTTATGACTTCATTATGACTACTTTTTGACTAATTTATGACTACATTATGACTACTTTGTGACTACATTATGACTACGTTATGACTATATTATGACTATATCATGACTACTTTATGACTACATTATGACTACTTTATGACTACATTATGACTACATTATGACTACTTTATGACTACATTATGACTACTTTATGACTACTTGATGACTACATTATGACTACATTATGACTACATTATGTTATAACACCCTGCAACCCTTGACAAGTCTACTAACCTGGATATTAGGGCCGTGGATAGTAAAAGAGTGGTTAGTACCCTCATATTGAGCCTGGTCCAGGATGCAATGCGCTGCTGTTACTACCCAGTGCTCTGACAGGATAGACCCGCCACACATGTAACGGTAACCACTCTTGTAGGTGTAGATACGGACCTGCCAGTCGATTGTTCTCGTTATTTAGAGACACATTTTACACAGTCATCAAGGTTTAATACTAAATTTTGAAATGTGAGGAGGGAATCAAAACGCTGATTTCTACCGACTTAGAGGTGTAGAGGGTTCACCCGATTCACGATTTAGCTTTACCGAGAACTGAGTAAAAATCTTTCTTTTAAAATACTGTTGTCATAGTGATACTCACAATGAAAGGAATATGGCCGACTGTGGCCGGATCTCCGTTGTACACCCGCACCGAGGGGTAGTCCACATTCCTCGTTAAACTCTGATTCAGTGTCAGAGCAACTCTGTTCAATCTAATCTCTGGTTTGAGTCCTCTCAAATGGTCTGAAGAAGTGTTGAAGATGTTGTTGTGAACATCTTCAGAGTCACTGTGATGAACCAGCTCATGATTTGATGATGCCTGACTGCTTGAGATTCGGCCAAGTTTAGAAAATATGAGAAACAGTGCGAGGATCACCCATTTCATGGTATGTTAACAAGAGCACAAACTGAAATTTTAGAGTGTCTTATTTTTCATTGTTCCTCAATTTCAAGGTCACATTTCGTCTTCGATCCGTGTAATAATAAGAGTGTTCCAAAATCACCAGTATCTTAGTCAGACCTCCAAACAGTGAACTACTACTGAATCAACGGTACAACAACTATCAAATTAATCGAACTTATCGAAGAACAAAGCAACCAGTCTTGAGCAAGTATGATCGTCACAAGCTTATCTCATTTATCTCAGAGTTTAATATCTTCGCAGTATGTGACTCTAGCTTCGACCGATTGTTTTAACTTTAAATGCACGCAGTGCAGACAAATAAATTACAGCTTGCTACATGAAATATGTTCACACTTGGGGTTTGTGTAAGCATGACCATGTTCATGTTTATAGTTATATTATTTTATATTTATAATTTCTTGAGCTGTGCGATATTACACATCATAGTGGTGACGGCAACAAATGTTTTTAAACTACACTCTCGCACTTTATCCACACTTAATACAGGGTGGGCCAAAAGTCAGTACCCATACGTTGGCCTTAATAGCTCAGTCACTGATTGCCTAATTGAAATAATAACACGGCGGAGCTATTAAGGCCAACGTATGGGTATTGACTTTTGGCCCACCCAGTACTTTACTATGAAAAACCAGTGGAATTGTTTTACTGGCTGTGTTTTATTATTCTTTCTACTCAAATTTGTGTACCCTTAATAGTTAATCTAGAACGCAGCCATTTATTTACAGTGAAATCTCGTACTTTCCTAAATGAATTCGAAATACTACTTAACTCTTAAGTTAGTAAGTTTGCTGATCAATTGAAACAAACTATTCATAATATTATACGACAAGGATTATATTATATACAGCATATTACAAACATAGCACAAAAAACTGCTTGTCTCCATAAAATAGATCTTTATGAATGATGTCCCGATATCATATCAAATTCATACAAGATATTAAACCTAGTTGTTTGACACAACGTTGCAGTCACGTGTCAGTCACAAGCCTACAGCATGACATCACGTGGAAGTTGCGTGAGGTATCACGCAGTTGTTGCGTGAGGTATCACGCGTCAGTCCCTATGGTCGGCAATGCCCCGCATGTGATTTGCAGCTCATCTTCTTCTCCTCTTGATCTAAGTGTGTCTTTCTGTTTATTTGGCCAACATAATGTTCAGGAATTCTGAAATAAAATATGTTATTGACAATTATTTATAGAATCTAAGGGCGAAATAATTTGCGAAACCCTAAACAACACAACCAGCAAAGCCGCAACCTTTCTTCAGAACATTGCACCTCCTCAACCTGTCAATAATGCTTGACATCACCCCTCGTTCCGCAGCAAGAAACCTGCCAGCCACCGCAAAATACTTTTGCTGAATGTGTTAAAATAGCCGAGCTGCCGCCACATCTCTGGCTTGTGGAGGGAATACAATGAGCAGTATTGAGACAGGAAGCTGGCAATACAATTTGGAGCTTGTCAACACCCTCGCTCACTGCAGAGATGTTAGGTGTAGGCATGGTATGTGGAGCTTTCAACACCCTGCACAGCTCAGTGTGCACTTTTTGTTACCCGGCTGTCCAAGCTCGCAACCTTTCCTCGATATAACAAGATTCCGTATCGAGTGAAATGGTAAATAAAATATGTTGTCCGGGCGACACATTTATAACAAATATCTGACCAGTGTCCAACAAGGCAGTTCAATATTAAACCTGGAAGATTCTCCCTGAAGACCTGTTCAGCCGACAAATATTTGCACAATTATTGGACGACTGTCTAATAAGACCGTGCCTAGTAGTACCACGGCTCCCTCTACGGCATACTCAAACAGATCAGGAATAAAAAACAATATATGGGCATATCATGCATTTTTCAGGGAAGAATAATGGTCGACTACAAAAAAGTGAAGCGTGCACCATGTGTTTCAGAAAGTGACTACTTTAACCAGGGCGAAGCGTTAGCTGATTTAACCACGGAAGGGCACAGCCCCAGTGGGGCCAGGGGCGAAACACCGATGGGGTTTGCAGGCGGCGTCACCGGCCCCGGAAACTTAAGCTAATTATAGGAGCATTTTTGGGTATTCTAAGCACAAATACCGAATTGATGCTTGTACGCCCGTAAAAAAACTGTGGCTGCGCTCAGTTGGAACAATGGAACATGCACTTTTGATTTTTATGTAAAAGCATCAAACAAGATTTTAGTTGGGGTGGAGCGATGCCATCTCCAGCATTGCAGAACGTTTTAGTTTTATGTAAAAGTATCTTACCATCGTAATTGAGCATGCCATCTCCATCCAAATCAGCTTCTTTGATCATTGCAAGAACTGAAACGAGAATATTTAACGAGAGAAAGATATTTCAATAAGGAAATGTTAAAAAAGATGAAAATGCACGCCTCCACTAACCCCCGCCTCGTCCACCTCGTCCGCCTCCCCGCTTCTCAGTTTGCGTCAAACAAGGTCAAGACAATTATTACGGTGAGCACCATCATGAAGGGGACAGCATAGTAACAATGATGCTATCCGTTACCATGATAACCAGTAACAATGATGCTATCCGTTACCATGATAACCAGTGCAATTATTTTAGAAGTCACATTTGATAATCTTGGATCGCAAAATATTTTCACTACCAACTCCCACTTCAATAATTAGTACTTAAGTAATTGTGCTATCACTTTTCAATTAGACGAAAGGCATCATTCATTAATATAAATTGCTACTCGTCATTTAATGAGGCGTACATCATCGCAAGGGATGGTAAAACTGAAAATGTTTGCGCTTGGTTGTATCGTGTAATGTCACCATTGTATGCAAATAATGGTTACACCTTTCTCACTTACTGGTGTCATCGAAATAACGATTTTAACTTTTCATCAGGGTAACTTATTGGATATCGCCATCAGAACTGCGGCAACCATCACCAATTATGCCAATACCCGATTTTACTGACAATATCTAATCACAATGACAGGCTACAGGTCAAATGGATCCGATATGAGGCAACTACAATAAAAAAAAACCACTGGCACTGTGATGTTAAGTGACAATAATTGGTGATCGGTCTTACGCTTATAGTTATAGCAACTATTAAATGCAGTTTCAAAAACTTACTTTCATGATCGCTCATGTCTTCACCGATGTTGGTCATGACGTGTTTAAGTTCAGCGTTGTCAATAAATCCATCACCCCTCTTGTCGAAGATTTTGAAAGCTTTTTTGTACTCGAATTCTGGGTCAGCTTTCTCCATTTGACGGGACATAAGAGTACAGAACTCGGCGAAATCGATCTCACCGGAACCTGGGATTGACAGTGAAACCACCTCGTAAATTGATAATTGCTTTGCAGCGCAGATCGAGGAGCTTCTTTTAATTTAACAGCTCTCAAACCTCATTCGATATCTCTCAGCATAAGTTTATCATTTCGGCCGCTGACAGTCAATACTATCACTGTCAACATTTGAGAGAGACACTTTTGATTTAATTTGTATAACAGTATAATTGAAATCAATTGAAGGGCTGGGTTATAATACAGATTAAGCCAACAATAATTACCGTCACTGTCGACCTCAGAAATCATAATTCCGACTTCTTTCTCATCGATGTCCTGTCCCAAGGTCCTCATCACGCTGGCCAACTCGCCAGTGGAGACTGTTCCAGATGCATCCTCATCGAAAATATCGAAGGCATCCTTGAACTCACGGATTTGGTCCTCGTTTAAACCGAGTTGAGCTTTGAGAGTCTGGAAGATTGTTATTTCCAGTGCAGAAAATAGTAATAAAGAGATAAAGTAGTTAATTCGTTGAAAACCTACTATTGACTTTTAGTACTTGGTTTTAAATCGCACCTTTCATGTTAAAATTGAATAAAATGTCTTCACCGACTCTATTTTGAGGGCGCTTAATAACATTCATTCGAGCGCAATCCGGTTTGACGGTGATTTTTGGTAAAAATTTCACCTGAATTAAAGAATAGTTAAATAGTTTAAAGAATTGCAAGAAACTTACGGGATTCAGCATATTGGTACAATGTTTGGTGCGAACTAACAGAACAGCAAAATATATTCAATACTACCAAGACGGATGTTGAACTTAATGAAATGTTCCGTCAACGCTTTCTAAAATTTCCATCCAACCAGCGTTGATTCCAATGATCACGTGTGAGCTTCTAGCCCAGTGATAGTCTGACATTTCAACGCCTTATTTAATGTACATTCTACGTGTACAGCAAAGTTTTCCCAAATCACTGTATTTTTGCACGGTGGAACAGTTCAGGGACTGTTTCAGATTTACTTTTAAGACTGTCTGGTAGTGTCAAGTCGATCTTTAGAGATTAGCTTGTCCCGGGATACCCAGTTCAACACAACTACCGTGGAACGCACGTGTTAGTTTGCTGCAGTCACGTGTGGAATGGTATGCTGCACGTGGCACAAACCTCATTTGGAAGCTTTGCAAGTGCAGATATGTGACACGCAGCTTCCAACTTTAAGCTTAATTGTTTTAATTGGTCTGAATGGACACCTCAACAACTATTAGCGAATTGTTTTCATACGCTGATGTGGAGGTTCGCCATACTTTCTTCGAATGGTTTTATAAAATCAAAACGATTCTTGATGAGTATTGCGTGAAGATGAGCTAGTTTATTAATGAACGTAATGAAACGCATTTGTAGAAGTAAAGCCGGCCTGTCGTGTATCATTTGCTATGTCACATCTGCTAATTCTGAGAGTGCCACATGAGTATAGTGTGAGTTCAATGTTTAAGTAATCTACTAAATTACCGGAGATACACTTGATTTGTGCGGCAGACTTCCTGGTTCAAGGTTTGCATACTTACTTTAGAGCCTAGAGGTATGTGAGTTTAGTTGGTAGGCTTCTGAAGTTATTTTAGTGAGATTCCGCGTTCATGGGAGTTGTGTGTGAAAATCTTGACAGCTGAATTCCAGACAATAAATTATTGAATAATGGTAGACATAATGGTAGACATAATGGTAGACATAATGGTAGACATAATGATAGACTCTAATAACTTTGTACACCTCCCTCTATTTACATAAAATCTCGCATTAAAACCAATTATTCATAATCATAACATACATTGGATCCTATTACAAAATGTATAACCAAAACTGCCTGTGTCCGTATAATAAAAAATCGTCCAAAATTATCATATCTTTCACACGAGGATGGTAAACTTAACCGCTGTGACGACACGAGTGACGTCACGTGGTATTTGCGTGAGGTATCACGCGTTAGATGGTGTGATCGGCAGTGCCCCGGGTGCGGTATGAAGCTCTTCTTTTTCTTCCCTTGTGTGGTCGTCTCTCTGTTTATTTGGCCAACATAACCTCCAGGAATTCTGAGTGAAAAAATATAATAATAACTTAAACACTTATCATTGATATGAAACATTAATTAATATTCGAATAATAAAGTAAGAAAGTGTGTCAAACATTTTAACCAAATTGTAATAAACATGAACACTAATTCAAAGGCCATTATATTTCGTTATATTTTATTATTTTGTCACTTACCGTCGTAACTCAGTTTTCCGTCATTGTCAACATCAGCTTCCTTCATCATTTCAGCAACTGAGGGAGAGAAAATATTCATAAAATTGAAAACGTTTTTCTCTTATTCGAAAGTATTGATCCTTCGAAAAATAAACTGGTCTGTAAATTCCAAACACTTTATTTTATGGTATTTCTTGGTATGTTGGCAATATATCGCTTCAAATTCAGTCAAAGAAACTTACTTTCGCTGTCGCCCATGTCTTCACCAATGTTCGTCATGATATGTTTCAGTTCCGAGGGATCGATGAAACCGTCGTGTTTCTTGTCAAAGATAGCGAAAGCCTTTTTGTAGACCATCTCGGGGTCGGACTTCTCCATCTGACGGGCCATAAGTGTGCAGAACTCGGCGAAATCGATTTCTCCCGAACCTGGGGAGTTGGTAAATTAGTTAGGTAACGAAGTATTAACATTTATAATTCGACAGAACAGTTCACAATCCACATTTTTGCCATAAAATATGGATATAATGATAAAAATAACTCGACTTCTTTTTACCCCCCCCCCCCCCCCCCACCTCCACTCCGTAATCAGTTTTACACATAGCTCGCTGATTACGTAATATGTGAACGACCCCCAAATGGAAAAGATGAGATTAAATTAAAATTTACCATCACTGTCGACCTCAGAGATCATTACACCGACTTCTTTCTCGTCAATGTCCTGTCCCAAAGTCTTCATTACGCTGGCCAACTCTCCAGTGGAAACAGTTCCAGAGGTATCCTCATCAAAAATGTCGAAGGCAACCTTGAATTCACGGACTTGGTCCTCGTTCAAACCAAGTTGGGCTTTGAGGGTCTGTAAAAATGCAATATTAGGAAAGGAAAGCTTTACTAAATTAAAAGAACTGGTGTGAAGATCATTTGGTCAAGAAAATTATTTAACGTCACTATTTAATTAATCGAAGAAATTAGTATGCTAAAATAAAACCAGCCGGACTAGTATATGTTTTTTGTCTTGTATTATTTATAATACCACGAAGAAATAATTTTCACAGACTTTATGGCAAATCTCGCATATGGCCGCGAAAATTCAGCCTGTTAAAAAAACAGTCGAAAATTTTGAGTCAGATTATTTCTGCTGACAATTGAATTTTATTACGTTCATCCCACAATTCACAATAATATTAAATTTAATACGCTTTAATAGTGGAACTTGATTTTTATTTCATTCTTTTATTAAACTAGAGAAAATCAAGAATTTTAAAACATTTGAAGTCGACTTGCAGGAATAATTAAGCCTGCGACAAATTCGGTCCATGATAACTATTTCGAATAAGTTGATTAAGGAAATTAATCGATCTCAGTTAAAAGCTAGTAGAGGATGAGAAACTTACATCGGTCAGCATCTTGGTGGAGGAGCAAAGTTACAGGGCACTAAACAAAAAAATAAAATCTGCACTGCTAAGACGGATGTTGAACTTAATGAAATGTTTTGTGGACGGTTTTTGCAGTACCGGCGTTAGCTTCAACGGTCACGTGCACACAGCTGGTCCTATGAGAGGTCAGCATTTCAGCACCTGACTTAATACGATAATCCATTTTTCGTGTACACTGAACCCTTCCGCTCTGGTAGGGTGTTTTTGATAGAAAACAGCAGGCAACCGTTGAGTTTTGTGTGAACAGCTCACCTCAAATTTTAAATCAATCACCAGGTGGTCTTATCACGTGCTGTCAACGCACCGGCCGAATTGGTCACGTGACAGTTTCTTAAACCACGTGTCATTTGTTAAAATCACCTGACCTCGTGCACAAATTCCAATTTGCAGACCTCGTAGCAACTGCTCCTTCATAATATTTTGTATCATTAAAAGCAGAAATTGCGGAACTTATCAAAGTGGTGCTCCATTTAGTTTTAGAAGAATTTGGTATTTTGGCAGAGTCTACAAACAATAAGCATTAATTATCAGCGACAAATTCAATCATAACGGCCCCGAGTTTATTTATTTTCGTTGCTATTTTGGGTACCAGTTGCTCAGTTGCTGGTACCCAGCCTTCAGACGAAGACAGCCTGCTCTATATCACGGACATTTCTGTCAACAGCTTATTCAATCAGTGAAAAGCTTTATGGCCGCTTCGATAGCGACCGTCTGTTTGCCGAAATAACGTTTAACCAATGACTTTGCATTCTGCCCACAATGCAAAAGGCAAACACCAATGAGTCCGAGTTAGTGCATTTATAGTTGTTAAATATTTTTGGATTTCTATATGTTGAAACACAATTATTTTATAGCTTTCTTAATTATTTTACACAATTGTCGGCTAGAACTCAGGCACTGCAAAATGTAAAAGCTTAAAAAGTGGCAGTGACAATGTAGACAAAACGTATAGATGGTAGTGTTTAGTAAAATGAGACCTAAGTTAGGTGCAGCGCGTCCACAAAATAATAGCCATTATGAAATACAGAATTTACAAAGTTTGAACAATTCTGCAGAATCAACTGTATAAAACTGGAAAAATTCTAGGAACTCAACAACGATACTATCAATGAAGTTAAAACAGTTCTGTTGAATTTAACAGTATACGTTGACAGTATGGGTCAAACATCCCGACTCTCGCGGACGTGACCGCTTATGTTCCTACTAACCCTAAGATGTGTTAGTAATGTTGTGCTATAGATCTGCATAATGATGGGGAGGCAAATCATATTTGTTTGACACGTGACAGAGATTATTGGTTTTGAGTGGTTATTGTTTGATATCCGTCACGTGTCAGGAGAAGAATATGATTAACATCGGCCCAGGGAAAAAAGGAAATTGCGGCATGTGCGGAATCGCGAGTTTTCCTATTATTTGCGAAAAATTTTATGTATAGCCTAATGTATAGTCTGTTAAAAATCGCGGTATTGCGATTTTTGGGCAAAATAATCGCGATTTTCTTTTTTCCCTGCCTCGGCCCATCCAGTATCAAGATTTATTCAACAAAAAGTTCTAAACAAGGAACAGTTAAAAAAATTGCCCAAGTTTAATATTTCCGGAATTAAAAACTAGAATGTAGAATTATATCAATGTAATCTTTGTCGGTATATCTTGATGTAAAGTAGATGACTAATAATTATTAAACAAAATGTCCCCCCTACTTATAGTACTTACCGTCCGTCCAATTTCATAGAGCAGCTCAATCTTCTCGTCGGTGATGCTTTGGAGAATTTCTCGGCTAGATTCCTTTTCAGTCGAGTGGGAGTCCTCAATTCCCGTGAAAACATCGCCGAAATTGGCTTCTGGGAGATCTGAGGATGAGATTATTTATTGAAATTAAAACCAGCTCACTTTCTTGGAGTAACCCTCCAATCACCAGCAGCAGCAAATTGTGTTATATGTACCACTCTTTCTATTGGTGAGTTATTAGATTCATCTTCACCACTGGAGAAAGCCTTGGTCTTCATTTTCTTTTCTACACCTTGTTCCTCATCCAGTTTTATAATATCTTTCCTTGTGTGTTCTTCATAATTCAAAATTTGTTGTCTAATTCGAATTAATCTGCAATGCCATATTCATTACCTTGAATAGGACTGGGTGAAGTAAGAGCTGCTGATGTAAAGGAGGGTAGATCCAAATTTGTTGATGTCTGCATTGGAAGATGAGGGAAAGAGAAAGGGTCACATGTTGTTTGAGAGCTTGGATCGGTGTTCTGCAATGTTTCCTCCGCTCCAAAATCCATCAATCCGCAATTCTGGTCATCTGAAGTTAAGTTTCTTTTTGATTTCAAGACCTCTTTTTCGGCTTCAGCAGTTTTTTTGCCAGATCTTGATATTGTTAAGTCCAAACTTTCAGCCGAGTTAAACGCAGAATCTGCTCCATCACACTTACTGAGATCCTCGTCTATATCTGAACATTTTTCTCTTGTTAGCGGCTTCTCTTCTCTTCTCACTATCCCAAGAATTTCTCTTGTGAGCGGCTCCTCTTCTTTTCCCACTATCCCACGATTTTCTCTTGTTAGCGGCTCCTCTTCTCTTCCCACTATCCCACAACTTTCTCTTGTTATCGGCTTCTCTTCTTTTCCCACTGTCCCACGAATTTCTCTTGTTAGCGGCTCCTCTTCTCTTCTCACTATCCCACGAATTTCTCTTGTTAGCGGCTCCTCTTCTTTTCTCACTATCCCACGATTTTCCTGTGGCAGACAGGACGACGTGAACCGACAAACACAGCTACCTTCCTCCAAGTGTAATCTTTTATTTTCTGTCTTCGGCTCACAAATATAATTGTCTTGCCTCCTGATTCGCTCTTGAAGCTCCAAAAGGGTTACATCTGGGCCGGCATGGCTCTGTTTGTAAGGGTCATCCTCGAATAGGCTGATATCGAAGTAGTATCGTGATATGCGGGGCATATCTTTTAGCTGGATAGAGTGCTTATTATAAAGTTATAAACTGCTGACGTTTAGTGATAAGCAGTAAATAATGTAGGAGCGAGTTTGGAATATGAAGAGTTATTGTAGATTTATTTGGCCTGGGGCTAGTCTATATGGGTATAACTGAGAATTATAATTACACCGATTTAATAAAGTTTATGTTTTGCATTATAACTAGCATACGTTGTAAAAAAGTCATTAATCTGACTAAAAATAAATAATTGACGCGTCAGTAATTCCGAATTGGCGAAGTTACGAAAATACGAACGAATAATGGAACAAGTGTAGATTGAAGATTATTAGATACGGAAGATTTCTACATTTTTAAATATAACGAGCAGCCACTAGTCAGTTCGAACAAAACCTATAAAACCTAGAACCAGTAGAACAAAATGTTATAACGGTATAAATGATTCAATAATATTATGATCGTTGTTGACGCACCACTTTAAGTTTAAACATTAATACTTATATAAGTTATCGAAATTTTCTTTAAAAATTCAATAAGTTTTCAAGCTTAAATCGCAAATTTAATTTAGTTCGAAAAATTTGAACGTTCGTGTTGATGGAAAGGCAGAATCGTAGACATTAGCCCGACAAATATGTATCAAATGATACAATAAGGATCAACGATATAAGAGATCGTTCACATATTACGATGTAAGAAAGTCTAATTGGGAATCGGGCTTAAAATTCCTTACGCTAATGTGAAGTTGATCTGGATAACTAGCATCTGTCATGAATTTCAACTTTTGTTAATATTGGAACCACCCATATGAAATTAAAGTTAAGTCATGATAGCTTATACATGATACTACTATGATACTATGATAGCTACATGAGAACTGTGTGAGCAGAAACTTCCTAGTTGAGGTTACAATAACTTGAATTTAATTCGGATAATGTTTTCACCGCTGCGGTAACACGTTTTGGCTGAGCGATGAATTTTATAATTTTCGACGAAAGAATTTCCTCTTTTGTCTCGTGAACTGCATGTTTATTCTTCACGTATAGTCACCAGCATGTTGTGACTTATGAAACACAATTCTCTACTCAGCCAAGCAAAGCCGATATAAGGCATGTGCAGGTTTTCTACTCCACACCGAATTTGCCTCAAAGTTTTAGGTTTTCAACTGTCATCACTGACAATTTTAGCAGCAGAGAAATTATTTTGAGAAACCTTAACTATTTGGCTGTTTTTATTAAAATTTGCTTGTATCACAAAGATAAAGTAAACTTACTCAGTCGGCCAAAAAAGTATTACGTTAATAAATATACGTAAAAGTGATGATACATCACTCTACACTGAACTATCACGTGACTAAGTTGAACACGTTCTCTAGATGGCTTTGACAAATAATTCAAAACCCCTTTATTCTGACCCCAACCGTAACCCAATCCCAAACTCAAGCGTGTGCCATGCTGAGTAATAAACCCTAAACCAAACGAGAAATTTGACATATTTCCATATATGGTCATGTCACGTGATCAAAACAATTTTTCGCCGACAACTCTTCAGGGAATGGAAAGCATCTTAACCATATCATATGTCATAATTTGGAAAACAAAATGATCAGATTTCAAACTACCTTATCGGACCTTATTTGGACGGACATTAAATGAACGGACATAATTGTGAACGGACATTAATATGAACGCTAGAAGGCATTCAAAACCATCAAAAATCCGAATTTTTTTCCTTTTTTTTGACGTTTTCTATTTCGGCAAATGATTTTTAAATCCATTTTGTATACAGTAAGTAAGAAAAGCAGTCGTTAAGCAGTAAAAATGTTATAATATGTGTACTACATGATCAGTGTCTAATATCACATATCATCTTCATCAAATGGGTTTTCGTGCAAGAAATAGTCCATGCTTAAAGCATTCTAGATTTCTAGCTTTATGGAAACCTTTTTTATCAATCTACCCCGGTCCTGCATTTCAGTGTTAACTTTTACAAGCCATTCGGCGTGAAGTGGTTTTATCTTAGACAACTTTAGGTTAACCTTAACATCACGTGGAGCTTTCCTAGCACTGTTTCATTACCTCCCCTGAGTAATATGAACTATAACAACGTCGGACAATGTCCTTGGCAACACGATTTACGGTAATATCTAGAGACTGGAACAAGTTTGTCATGTTGGCGGGGACTAGCTCATGAACTATGTTGTTGAGTGCCATAATTTCGTTGACTTTTTCCGCCAAGTGACCCTTGGAAAACATCATATACCATTAGATTTTTTTGCGCCTCCGGCAGACCAAGGAGAACTTTTCCGTCGTTAACTTACGGCACAATAAAGTTCTCATAGTTGTCATATTCTGGACAAAAAGTTCGAAGTGGAAAAAGTTTTGAAACAAATTCTACGGACTTTAACTTGGACCAGGGACAAAAGAAAATCGCGGCATGTGCGGGATCGCGATTTTTCCCATTTTTTGCGACAAATTTTTTATGTCGCCTGTTTGGCTTGTCACGGTACCGCGATTTTTGGCCAAAATAATCGCGATTTTCTTTTGTCCCTGACTTGGACGGACCTTAAATGAACGGACTTTATTTGAACGGACATTAAGATGAACGTTAGGGCCTCTAGCGTTCAATTAATGTCCATCTAAATAATATAAGGTCCGATAAGGTAATCGCCGCGCCTTGACGTTTCAAAGTAGTGGCAGTGGCGATGGTTCCCATTTCTTAATAAACGTATAATATTAAGTTAAACTCACCTTTTCTACGATCCTCCAAGTTGGAAACACTACGAGTACGAGAGCTTGTTTCTTTATGACTGTCATTGTTGATGTTCCTGACTATATGGTGCTGCCCTCACAATTCAGAGCTCTTAACAGTTAACTCTTTATCAAGATTTCCATTACCTGAGGTATTTTTAATTTTTACACCCTCTCCAAGTTTTAATTAAAATCGTGAAACGCAATAATTATTGCATATTCGATGAAAAGGTGCACTCTAAAGGTTTTTATATTTTATGAGTGACAACAGAAGTTACAACGAATTATTTGACTTTGTACTAGCAGCTGGTGGCACTATCTTTATACTGAAGAATGAGGAATGGTTTCAGTAAGACAAAATTTACCAACCCCAAAACAAATGCAAACGAAACAAATAACCGAATTCACTAAACCCGATTCATGTGAAGAATTATGTGAATTTTAGTTAATTGTCACGGGGAAGAGCTAATCTAAATTTATATCATGGAAACCCCGACCACGTGGAGGAATCCACCAAAACTGGTGGTTTATAATACCGGGCGAGCACTCGGAGTAATTCCTCCGCAATTCTGTGCTGTCATTCACGACAGCACTGTCTAACAACTCCAATCAGTTAGATGGGATACTGGATATATTCCTACTGGCAGGCTAGTCGGCGTAATTAATATCCACTAATTGCTTGACAATCCCGAACAGGCTGGGTAGGTACTCTGGTACTAGGTATTATAGCACAGCACGCTAAAAGTTCCCGAACACGCACGGCTGGGTAGGTACTCTGGTACTAGGTATTATAGTATTAGTACAGCATGCTAAAAGTTCCCGAACACGCACGGCTGGGTAGGTACTCTGGTACTAGGTATTATAGTACAGCACGCTAAAAGTTCCCGAACACGCACGGCTGGGTAGGTACTCTGGTACTAGGTATTATAGTACAGCATGCTAAAAGTTCCCGAACACGCACGGCTGGGTAGGTACTCTGGTACTAGGTATTATAGTACAGCACGACTAAAAGTTCCCGAACACGCACGGCTGGGTAGGTACTCTGGTACTAGGTATTATAGTACAGCACGACTAAAAGTTCCCGAACACGCACGGCTGGGTAGGTACTCTGGTACTAGGTATTATAGTACAGCATGCTAAAAGTTCCCGAACACGCACGGCTGGGTAGGTACTCTGCTACTAGGTATTATAATACAGCACGGTTAAAGCTCCCGGATACAAATTTAAACAAAAATATTTAGATCGATAATAATATATGTATATGAGTATATTATGTATATGTGTAGCTGGAAGAACCCCGACCACGTGGAGGAATCCACCAAAACTGGTGGTTTATAATACCGGGCGAGCACTCGGAGTAATTCCTTCGCAATTCTGTGCTGTCATTCATGACAGCACTGTCTAACAACTCCAATCAGTTAGATGGGATACTGGATATATTCCTACTGGCAGGCTAGTCGGCGTAATTAATATCCACTAATTGCTTGACAATCCCGAACAGGCTGGGTAGGTACTCTGGTACTAGGTATTATAGCACAGCACGCTTAAAGTTCCCGAACACGCACGGCTGGGTAGGTACTCTGGTACTAGGTATTATAGTACAGCATGCTAAAAGTTCCCGAACACGCACGGCTGGGTAGGTACTCTGGTACTAGGTATTATAATACAGCATGCTAAAAGTTCCCGAACACGCACGGCTGGGTAGGTACTCTGGTACTAGGTATTATAGTACAGCATGCTAAAAGTTCCCGAACACGCACGGCTGGGTAGGTACTCTGGTACTAGGTATTATAGTACAGCACGCTAAAAGTTCTCGAACACGCACGGCTGGGTAGGTACTCTGGTACTAGGTATTATAGTATTAGTACAGCATGCTAAAAGTTCCCGAACACGCACGGCTGGGTAGGTACTCTGGTACTAGGTATTATAGTACAGCACGCTAAAAGTTCCCGAACACGCACGGCTGGGTAGGTACTCTGGTACTAGGTATTATAGTATTAGTACAGCATGCTAAAAGTTCCCGAACACGCACGGCTGGGTAGGTACTCTGGTACTAGGTATTATAGTACAGCACGCTAAAAGTTCCCGAACACGCACGGCTGGGTAGGTACTCTGGTACTAGGTATTATAGTACAGCACGCTAAAAGTTCCCGAACACGCACGGCTGGGTAGGTACTCTGGTACTAGGTATTATAGTATTAGTACAGCATGCTAAAAGTTCCCGAACACGCACGGCTGGGTAGGTACTCTGGTACTAGGTATTATAGTACAGCACGCTAAAAGTTCCCGAACACGCACGGCTGGGTAGGTACTCTGGTACTAGGTATTATAGTACAGCACGCTAAAAGTTCCCGAACACGCACGGCTGGGTAGGTACTCTGGTACTAGGTATTATAGTATTAGTACAGCATGCTAAAAGTTCCCGAACACGCACGGCTGGGTAGGTACTCTGGTACTAGGTATTATAGTACAGCATGCTAAAAGTTCCCGAACACGCACGGCTGGGTAGGTACTCTGCTACTAGGTATTATAATACAGCACGACTAAAGCTCCCGGATACAAATTTAAACAAAAATATTTATATCGATAATAATATATGTATATGAGTATATTATGTATATGTGTAGCTGGAAGAACAGTTTGTATCAATGTCTACGACTTACCCACTAATGGATCCTTCAAGAAGCTAAGAATAGTTCTAGAAACTGAAGACAGTATGTCAACTCTAAAGTATCTTCAAGAATTCCTGGCCGGTGTTCCGCTGAACGAGGATGTCATCCTTCTCGGGGATTTCAATGCTAAAACTGGCACCCTGGAAAACATTTTGTCTTACCATAGTCAAATGAAAGACACCGAGCCCGACGCCCATTTCTTTAAGCAGCTGGCTAAACGCAATAACTCAGACCCAAAGCTAAACACGAATGTGCGACCCTTCATTGAACTCCTCCAAACGACTGGCCTAGTCATTCTCAATGGTAGAACCCTCGGTGATATATTCGGTGAACCCACCTGCATTCAGCGCCATGGTGTTAGCACAGTTGATTACATCTGTGTCTCGACGAGTCTTCATGATAGAGTCCGCCACCTGAAAATTGAGAGCATCTCTCAATACTCCGATCACAGGGCGCTATCTATGTCAATATCCACTATAATCCCTCAAGAAGGATTTCTACCAGCCTTGAATCACCAGATATTCAAGATGCACCTAAATCTTTTAAATGGAACAGATCAGAGAACCTCTCTGCCGATACAGCAACCAAGTTCCGGCTGGCACAGAGTGATCAGTCATTTAAAGACAAAATGGACTGCCTCCTTAATCAATTTGTGAACACGGCAAACGAAGCTGCACAGCTTAATGAAGACGTAGTCGCAACATACCACAATCTTGCGAACTCGGTTACAACGACCAAAAGTGGCAAACGCACCAATAAGAAAAAGTGGTTTGACCAAAGCTGCAGACATGCCAAAAGTGAAGCCAACAGAGCTGACAGAAATGCCAACAGTAACCCACACAGCAACTTCCTTCGTGATCAGCACTTTCTCAGAAAAAAGGGGTTCCGAGCTATCAAGAGGACCAAAAAGGGGAAAATTCTGTACGAGATGAACCAGAAGATAAACGAATGTGGTGAGGTAAACTGGGCAGCGCTCAAACGGCTATCTGATCAGTACAAAGATGAGGAACCTTTCGACATCTACGATCTCCTCCTCTTTCACAAATTCTTCAATGATCTCTACAACCGAAAGTGTGGCGTGAACAATCACTCCAAGGATGATGGCACTTCTACTCCTATGTCCAATGATTCGCAGCCTATCAAGGAACTAGTCGACGAACTGAATCGCGACTTTACCTTACAGGAGGTCAAAGATGCGACTAAAAACTCCAAACAATAAGAGTGTGTCCGATGACCTGATATCCAACGAGATGTTGAAAAACTCCAATGAGACACTTCAACTCGTCGTGGTAAAACTCTTCAATGCCTGCCTCCAGCATGAAACTTACCCCTGGAACAATTCAATCACAACTCCCCTCCATAATCTAGTATGAGTAGATCCATTCGAATCTACTCCTTAAATTGAGAGAAATTGCCTGTCCTGACCGACCCTATCAACTTGGATTCAGGAGTGGAGCCCAATGTAACGACCACATACTCACCTTGAATACCATTATTGGGAAATACACCAAGAAAGAGAAGAAGCGACTTTTCGCCTGCTTTGTCGACTACCACAAGGCTTTCGATAGCGTTTGCAGGAAAGCACTCTTGTTTACGGTGGGCAACATATGGGCATATCAGGCAAATTCTTCGAATGCATCAGCCACATGTACAATAACTGTCTTTTTTTTTAATCAGTCAAGCTGATTCAAAAGCTATCCGCAGCCATTGACGTCACCATCGGAACAGAACAAGGACATCCAATGTCTACCGAGCTCTTCAAACTCTATATCCACGAGCTCTCCATCGGACTAGAACAAATCGAGGAATTGGATGTACCTCTATTAAACGGTGTCAAAGTAAGTCACCTCCTATGGGCAGATGACCTGGTCAGTGGTCCTCTTAGCGCTGGATGCGGGCAGCTTACAGAAACTGCCCAATTGCTTGCATGACTATGCTGTAAAGTGGGAGTTGTCTGTGAATATCAACAAAACCAGTGTGATGTTCTTTAACACTAACTCACGAATACTGAAATGTGCTTACGGCTTCATACTAGGCAACTTGGACATCGCACCAGTCAGAAAATACTGCTATCTTGGAATCCAATTATCTCTAAACGGTTCCTTCAAACAAGCAATCGATGAACTTAGGAAAAAAGCTTTTCGCTCATTCTTCTCTATGAGACAAATTATTGACACGAGAGCCCTTACCACTAGCACGATTGTAAAACTCATTGATAGCTTAGTCAAGCCAGTCGCCATATATGGATGCCCTATTCGGCTGCCATCAACCAACATCGCGAAGGCCATCCTCTCGAAAAATTAAAAAGCGAGTCTCCCAAAGCAGCAGCAAAAGATGCTCTTGAAACTACTCACTTGAAAATCCTTAAATGGATAATGGGTGTCCACAAAAAGGCAAATAACAACTTCTGCTACGGCGATACAGGAAGAACCCCCTATAAGGCAGTGACCATCCTCCCTCGATGTATTGCCTATTTCTGTAGAGCATCTCAAGCGGTAGTAGGTAACGTGAACACTCTCTTGCATCATAGATTTCAGGAGCAGAAACAATTGAACCTTACCTGGTATGATGCATTGTCCACTATCATCAGGAAGAGCACCGTCGCTAAGCCAAACCTACCCCACGGCCCACACCCTTGCGGGTCGTGAACACATACACGAAACTTTTGTTAACCAATGGAAGAAGGATCTTCATAACCAGGCTAAAATATCATTATACACTGCGGTCAAAGCTGAGTTTGGTGAAGAACCGTACTTACAGCTCCCATGCAAGGTTAAAAGAGCTAACATTGCTAAATTTCGATCTAGCAGTCACGACCTGAGGATAGAGAAAGGTCGCTACACTAGAGATCGCTACAACACAGCACTGAAAACATGTTGCTTTTGCTGCTACTCAGACATCGACGTCATGCGGTTCTTTGAAGAACTACCATTCTTTAAAACACCAATTTAGAAATTATGCTTGAAGCTTGCAAGAGAAATATTCAAAAGGGTGTATACATTTCAAATAAAGATATTTGGCAGCTGCCAAATATGGCATATCTAGATATGTAGTTGTCACGTTTTCTTGTTTTAATTGATATCTAAGTTAACAGATGGGTAGGGTGGGGTACGGACAAGTTGTCAGAATGCCAGAGAGACGGTTTCTCAATTTTTTACTGGATTGGAAACCAAACTATGGAAAGAGACTGAGAGGACGACCCTGCAAACTGCAAAGGCTGGATGGCCTGTGTACTCGAGGATGCGGCTGACTTTACAGTTTACAGGTGTCGATAACATCAGTAGAGACGCAGTAAAACAGTTAGCTCTAAAACGAGTGGGATGGAGGAACATGTTACGCTTACGCCGTAGAAGAGATTTGTGTGATGCAGGCCACTCCAACTAGGAGGAGACCTCTTCATGTAGCATGTATGTAGGGTGGGGTAAATATGGACAGGGGCCATTTTGGATATGGTTTGTAGCGTTATGCGTTACTGGGCCGCGCCTCGCATCCAATAATTTGCTACTGGGCCTCGCCGAGCTGCAAAGAATTAACTGACGCTGACATCGTCAATAAAGGACATGGTAGGGTCAAGTTGGGCAATTGGATTTTATCCCGGCCACTAGATAATAATAGATTCGTTGATTGGGGACATTTTGAAGTGTTGACCTGTTTACATGCATCCACCTTCCAAAAAGTAAGTTCCCAAATCAGTTATTTAACCAGATTATGCGCATAACAAATATTATTATAATGATTTACCTAGGCTAAAGCAATAAGGCTCTTTTGAGAAGGTGAATTCTGTCCCTGTGCAAGTCACTTTATTGCTTCCTTTGTTGAGAGCTCCTGGGTCAGAACAGGTCACTTCCAAGACAGTTCCTGGGTCTACTGGAAACTTAGCTGCTGTCTCAATCGTACTGGTCCACTCAGCCTTCAGTCTAGTACATCCTGACAAATATTGCCCTTGATAATTAAAATAAGTTTGATAGTTCACTTATTTTATACAGGGCTCAATTATACCATAAAAGACAACAAATTGTATTCAGAAATACATCGAGTGTTACACGTCACGTTCATAGGCACGTTAAACTATTATGCACGTTTTACAATAAACATTTATCTTCGTATTTTAGATTTTAGATCTTGAATTACCCAGTTACCTGTTAGAGGTCTGTAAAAATCAGAGGCAGTGTCAGAGGAATGAAACTGTATCTTTGCAATGCTCTTGCTCCAGTGAGTGCTCCAGTCATCAATACCACACGTTGAGTCTGACATCAGGGTGTTGAGAACCTCCACCTCGTTACACTGTACCACTAGTCTGATACCTGATGTTCTAGTTGACGTTACCCTCCATACCTTGTCTATTGCAGTAGGTAGGTCAGTAGGGAAGTTAAAGGGGCTCGAGCTGCAACGATAGATACGGTACTGAGGAGTAGAGGTGAAGTAGAGGGACAGTGATCCTGCATAGGCTAACTGTGAAGTGTAGAAGTGCACACGCACCATATCGTCACTCCCTAGCGGGCTATCAGTCTTTATTTCAAGAGAATACTGCTCCAGATTGAAGTCTATACGAACCCCACGTTGTACTGCTACCCAGCCTGTTGTTATAACCACATTATTATCTTAAAGCAGAATCGCACATTACAGTACATCAGCTGATAGATAATAATATCACGAGTAAAATATTATCAATTACAGAAATTACTCGACGATTAAGTTATAAATATATTACATCGATTGTCCATTCCATAGTTCAATCGACTATAAACTTATAAATATTATGTTGACTGCTAACAATATGAATTATGTAAAAACCATGATAAATGGTGATCCTACCTTCATCTAGATCCTCAGCAGCATTTTCAATAAAGAAAAGGGACAGCAACAAGATTATCCGCATGATACATAATGATACGCTGAAAACCTCCGTTAAAAACTACACTGGAAAATAGGCCACATTATACAACAAATAAAGACAGTTAAATAATCAATAGAGCCCTATACTTAAGGGGGGGGGGGGGGGGGCAATGGGTATTTTTTTGTGAAACTTGATTTCGGGGGGGGGGGGGGGGCAATGGGTATTTTTTTGTGAAACTTGATTTCGAGATAGCAGTTGACCAAAAAACTAAGACCAGTGACCGAACTTTTGAGGGGTCCCGGACCCCAACCCCCAAACGGTGCGCGCAGGGCAGCCACGCCCATATTTGGTCCAAATTAGGGCCAATTTAGCAAAATACCCTGAACATGCCCAAAACCCAGGTTTATAAACAGATATAAAGCTATAACTTAGGTAGTGGTCTTGGCGTATATATTGACATTAAGCACCAATACAATGTAATGCTTTTCGGACACGAAGGGAAACACACTACGTAAGGCTTCAAATCTTCGTAAAAATACATCATTAGAGTCTGTAAAATTAGAGCCTGTAAGTACCAATACACTATACAGCCGAATCAAAAAGTTATGTAAATGCTCTGACAATCTTGAAACACTTTTTGTTGAGATCACTAACACAGACGTTCCACAGATTGCTGGTGTTGTTGACAGGCCCCCTAGTGGTAATATTCAAGATGCTTGATGTATTGATGAAATTCCTACCGTCTAATAATGTAGCCTTGACAGGTGACTTTAATGTTGATCTTTTGGCCCAGGGACGGATCATAGCTGAATTTGAACAAACTATCTACAGTAACAATTTAATTCCTTTGATATTGATTGACACCCATGCCAAGCCGGGTTGCAAAGATAGCTTAATTGATAATATTTTAGCGAACTCTACCGAGCGTGTCTTAGGGTCTGGGATTCTTGAATCCACTATTTCCCATCATAACCCAATCTTCTGTTTCATATCATGTAATATTAAAGAGAGTCCAAACTTAAACCTAAGTATGATTACTGTGAGTCTAGTATAGATAACTTTCTTAATGATATTCGAAGGGATATCTACCAATCGAACTTATGATGAGGAAGGTTTTGAAAAATTCGTCAAAACTGTCCATGAAAAAATCGAACTGAATTTCAAAGTGGATTCTACTGCTGGTTTTCAATCAAAACGCAATAGGCTGATAAATCCATGGATCACATCTGCGTTAATTAAATCTGTGTTTACTAAAGAGCTAAAGGCTTCCACTACAAGCGATGGAAGGCTTCGTGTACCAAGATCAACACATTAGGTAATAGGTGAATAAACTTTATATTATATATATAAGGAGTATCGTTTTTAAACGAAGCTAAAAAATCTGCGAAAAAAGCCCACTATGGCAAAAAGTTTGAATTCGCTAAAGGTAATATCAAAAAAAATCTGGGAATTGATAAACGAAATCAGGGGAAAATCTAAAAAAGACATAAAAGCATCATTCTTAATAGATGGTAGAATTGTAACAGAACGCTGTGAGATTGCTAACGGATAACATCTACTTCTCGTCTATTGCACAGAATCTTAATTCAAAAGTCCAATCTTCTGTACCATCTCGTACGGTAACTGATAGCAATTTCAATAAAACGAAGTTCAAACAGTACCTCAAGGGCAGATAAAGAATAGTGAACTCTTTTTTTTTCTTAGCCCCTGTGTGACGAGGAAGATATAAGTAAAATTATTGGTAGCCTTGAAAATGGGATGGCAAGTGACATCTCTGTAAAAGTCCTGAAAAAGGGTGTAAATTATCTGTCGGGTCATATCTCTAGGTTCTTTAAAATTAATTGGTTCTTGGACAATGGGATCTTTCCAAATAAGCTTAAAGCGGGCTTTATTACACCAATTTATTTAAAAAAAAGGAGACTCACGGTGTTTTGATAACTATCGACTTGTTTCTACATTACCGATATTTGGCAAAATACTTGACAACAACAATTTACAATCGGTTATATAATTACCTCGGTGCTATGAACGTGATTTATGATCGACAATTTGGTTTTAGAAAACAACACTCAGCATTTCATGCCGTAAACTATTCTGTCAATAAAATACTTAATGAGATTGAACAGAAAAATCATGTAATTGGCATATTTATTAGTTTATTAATCTGAGTAAAGCATTCGACACAATATCAATTGAGCACGATAAACTTCTACATAAACTAGAATACTATGGAGTAAGAGGTATTGCACTAAAAACTCTTACGAGCTATCTAAGAAACCGTAGCCAAGTAACTTGTTTTCAAACTGAAAAATCGGATAAGTTTTCAGTTGAGTATGGTGTACCCCAGGTGTCAGTGTTAGGATCTCTACTAGTACTACATCCTGGAGTCTCAGTATGCCCAAGATTAACACTACACTCTCGTGCGAGAAGCTGAAATATTTTGAACTAGGTGCTTTACTTCAACTTGCTACTCACAAGAGCATTAAAACTAGGTTATAACTCAACAACAAGATGTCTGAGAACTTTGTCACCATGCTGCCCAGGAAACTGGTAGGGGCCTAACTTCGAAAATAAAAGAGATAGAAACGTTTGGTTTTCAACAAAATGTTCGCCTTGTAAAAATAACGTTTCCTCCCCAGGAGTAAAATTCAAAACAATGTAGATTTTGAACTATCGCGAAAAGTCATATTTTAGGCCTTATAAAACTGCACAGCTTTAACTTTGCGGATTCTTGTTCTCTGATTGGCTGAATAGTATCACGTGGTACGTGGTGAAATTGCATTCTTGAAATAATTGAAGCATGCAAATGCAATGAACTAACGAGCGCGCGCGGAGTTCAACAAGCTGTGAAGAGGCGATCACCTGTAGCAATATCGCCAGCCAGTAAGGTCTGCTGGGTGAACCAGTGCATCTCTGTCGATAATAAAAGAGATAGAAACGTTTGGTCAATATTACTGTGCTGTCCCAATAACATTAGTGAACTAATAGCTCACTATTCACAAAGACGAGTATATCGTTCGGTTGCAGCTGTCCCAATACCATTAGTGAACTAATAACTTACTGTATGCTCGCCCGGTTAAGGACTAAGGACGTATGTAGAAACTGTTACATACTATATTGTCGTTCTAGAGAGCAAAGAAAAGCAAAGGAATATCAGAGTTACCTTACAAGACATATTTATAACGTACGAAATGTGGCGGTTTTCCGAAAATTTCGCCATATTTTCGGACCGCCAAAATTTCGGACGTCGTAATAGAATCCGTTGCATTATCTTTTAGCTTATTTCAATGACTGTGCCTTCACTGCTTTATTTTGTTTCTAAAAAGTAATATCAAGTAAAATAAATAAATAAATTCTGGCATCTTGGGACAAATTATTACCACACCAATGACGAATTGAATGTCAAGCAATACAGTTTAAATTTGCATTAAAATACATGTATGTCAATGTGCTAACATGAAAGTCTTACAGTCTTAATACAGACTAAGTTTGAACATGATTTTACCGAATTTCAGAAATTTCCTTACTGCTTACTGTCACAAAAATGATGAAAAATACCATTATTTTCTGTGACGTCCGAAATGTGACGGTTTTTGTTCAATTTCGCCATATTTTCGGACCGCCAAAATTTCGGTCGTCGCAAATTGGTCCGCCACAAAAAAGTCTTGTAAGGTACCCACTCTGTCTGTGTTATAAAGGTTAAATAACCTTTAACCCGGGGACTTCAGTATTTGGTGTTCATATAAAAGATATGGCAGAATGACAGGCTGAGCACCGCCCAGTAAATAAGCTCTAGCTAAAGTAGGTAAGCTTAAAAGCCATATCTCAGTGCCCCAGGAAAAGATGAGTTAAACTGAGCTGACACGATCAATTATCGAACCACTAAGTTTAAACGGTAATTACCACAATCTGGGAGACCATCCGAGGATGACGACCCGGACTTCTCCTCACTTCTACTCAGTTCAACTTTTTCCAACTTCGAGTTAGCCACTCGGCCTCTCGTTCCTGCACTGACCCTCTTGATGACCTCACTTCTACTCAGTTCCACTTTTCCATCTTCGATTTGGCAACTCGATCCCCTGTTCCTGCCCTAACCCTTAAGATGACGCCCTGATCCTGCCTCTTTGTGACTGAAGATGGTCAGACTCATATCCGGTCAGCGATCAGACTCATCTCCGGACTTGTTGAGGAAAGTCGACTCTTTGAGCTGCGGTTGGCGATATGCAGGTTAAAGAACAAGCTCTTCAACTGTCCCCCCCCCCCCCCTACTCATCCTAAGGTCGGTTAACTCGGTCGATACTATATTTTATTGTGCTATACTATGATATTTGATACTACTTACCTTGATGGCCAGATGTTCTGCTGGTCTTTTCATTCCCAGGCAGCATGGTTTTCTAGAGTACAAGTCATGCACAACATTATCAATCATGTTGTGTATTTTGATTTTGCTAAGGCATAATTTGATTCTGTAAATCATGATATCCTTCTTCATAAGCTAAAGACCTTATATAACATTGATGGTACACTTCTCAAATTTCTCACCAATTACCTTCAAGGCCGTTACCAAAGAGTGGTTATTGGTAATGAGATGTCATCTACCCTCTCAGTTAATTCTGGTGTCCCCCAGGGCTCTATCCTTGGTCCCTTACTTTTTGTATTGTTTATCAATGATATTCCTCTTGGCCTTTCGGATAATACTGATATTGTTTTGTATGCCGATGATACAAAAATCTGGCGTAAAATACATTGATCTTCTGATAATACTAATTTACAAATGGGTATAGACTATCTCTCTGACTGGGCACTAAGAAACAAAATGCGATTCCATCCAGCAAAATGTAAAGTGCTTATTGTTTCAGGAAAACCATCTTTATCTCCTCCATTCGCATATAATCTTGATGGCTCTCCTCTTGTGTATGTAGAGTTAGAAAAAGATCTTGGAGTCGATGTTACTCCTAAGCTAGGTTGGAATAGTCAGTGCGACAGAATTTATACTAAGGCCTGCCAACAAAGCTTGGTATGGTAAGAAGAGATGGCCATATTGTCATTGATCAGAAACGTCGCCGGGCGCTTTACCTCTCCCTGGTTCGTAGCCAATTCGAAAATTGTTCCATAATCTGGCGCCCTTGTAATAAATCTCTTAGTGATAAATTAGAAAGTCTCCAAAAGAGAGCTATTAAATGGATTCTGTCTGAAAAGGGCCGCAGTTATCCACCTGAGCATTATGTTAAAAAGTGTAAGCTTGTCGACATTCTCCCTTTGTCTCAAAAGTTTGACTTGAATGATCTTATTTTTTTCCACAAAGTTCTGAACAATTTAATTCCTGTATCGCTGTCTCACTATCTCTCTTTATATCAGGGCACTTCTCGACTAAGACTTTGCCACCTCGACAGTCTGTCTATTGTGTCATCAATTTTACCTAAGTTAAGTCAGAATTCACACACCATATGTACCTCAAATAGCCCACTGGCAAAATCATTTTTCTACAGAACCCATATACTATGGAATGGACTCCCTTTACAGGTAAGACAGATTGTGTCTACTAGTCTTTCCAAAGCTGAGGTCACTAAGCATCTATGGAATGTTTATTGGATAGTGAAACAACAGTCTAGCCTAGTCTCTTTGCTCCCCATATTATTATTATTTTTGTTTTATTAATTTTTGTATCTACCTTCCTATACCTCTATACTTTCAACATCATATCACACTTCACCCGCACACCTTCTCACACATTAATGACCATATCAGACCTGTATCTAATGTATCTGAAATTTGACGTATTGAAATACCAATTTTGACTCTATATCCACAGTTATTCACCATGGATTTGTTTGTTATTAAATAGTTTTTCATAAATTTTTTTGATTTAGATTAATTCGATGTAATGGGTCCAAGTTACTGCGGACATAGTTCACTATGTGTTTACCGTGTTTACCGTGTTTGGGTGCCCATCATATTTTACAGATGGGGGCGATATTTTGAACGATTCTATTTTATATTCATCTATTGCTGTACTCTGTAAAATTCGAAAAGTATTCAATAAAGACTGTCATTAATCGTTTACACTACAACTGCTATATTTCAAGTCTCCGATACTAAGATACTATGATTGAAAGTTGAGTCGTAATAATTACTAAAGAGTGTGGAGTGCCACAAGTAAATTTGAGTCCTTGACACAGAATGACGTATTTAATAACGAACTTAACTCGTTCAGTTTCAGAGGGATACAAGTTCTTGGCGAATTAGAGTAACACCATACTGGTGGAGACTATCGATCCCGACGACCCTCACGCTAGTCATCATTAGAGTCAGTACATATACCAGGCGTAGTTAGATCCTATACTGGTTCTGATAGGATGGAGCACTATAAATTGCGTAGACCTAGTGACTGACCCCCCCCCCCCCCCCCGCCCCCCCCCCCCCCCTCCCCCGGTTTTATAAACCCTAATCCTAGCCAGTAATCATGACCCGGAAGCTGATCAATATGACCGTAATTCGTGTTTTACAAGCCTGTCGTGTGACCAAAACAGTTTTTGCCGATAACTTCTCGGGCAAGCGTTTCAACACACGCCTTCTTCGGACTAGAATTGAACGCAAAGGGAAAGGGTTGAACTTAGTTGTGGTGACCTTGGAGAGAGTTTGCTCTCAGTCTCATGGCTAATGCTACAGAAAATGGTCCACATTACCATTAGGCATGGACAGTACTTGCTAGCAACCCACCAATCGAGATCGTGAGTCTTACCTCGTTCTCTCTGAGAGCCCTGGTTGGTGGGACAGATTTCTTAAAGTGCTAATGCTATTCACAGAGGTTGCTAGTATAATACATATCATAGTTTTAAAGCATCTTTTTCAGGAAGACAGTGTACCCACAAGAGCTCACAGCTTATCACATTGCAGGTGCTGGTATGCATGACCGCGCCTCTTATAAAGTTATAAGCTTATACATTCTATACTATTATACTTCACTGTTCTTTTAGAGAGGGAGAGGGAGAGGGAGAGGGAGAGGGAGAGGGAGAGGGAGAGGGAGAGGGAGAGGGAGAGGGAGAGGGAGAGGGAGAGGGAGAGGGAGAGGGAGAGGGAGAGGGAGAGGGAGAGGGAGAGGGAGAGGGAGAGGGAGAGGGAGAGGGAGAGGGAGAGGGAGGGAGAGGGAGAGGGAGAGGGAGAGGGAGAGGGAGAGGGAGAGGGAGAGGGAGAGGGAGAGGGAGAGGGAGAGGGAGAGGGAGAGGGAGAGGGAGAGGGAGAGGGAGAGGGAGAGGGAGAGGGAGAGGGAGAGGGAGAGGGAGAGGGAGAGGGAGAGGGAGAGGGAGAGGGAGAGGGAGAGGGAGAGGGAGAGGGAGAGGGAGAGGGAGAGGGAGAGGGAGAGGGAGAGGGAGGGAGAGGGAGAGGGAGAGGGAGAGGGAGAGGGAGAGGGAGAGGGAGAGACACTGGCAGCGGTTCACTCTACCCATGATTATGGGTTTTGGTCAAATTGTTTTACTTGTATTGCAAATTCCAGAGTGTTGTTTGGCACACGTGATAATCGTTTTATAATATTACTAGAAAACCCGTGGTCACAGGGAGGAAGTTAATAGTATTTTTTGTAAGTAAGTTTAAATCGCGTCCTAAGATGAGAAGTACGAATGAGTCAGACTTTTCAATTTACTCGTATCGTACGTACTTTTCAATTCTACTGAAAAGTTCTCCTTCTAGAAATCGATGGAAGAGTTCTAAATCGCATGTTACGGAATAATATTGAGCGTTTTCAAAAACTTGTGTTTTTTATTCCAATCGTCGATTAACTTAAAATGTATCTTTAGGAGAAACAAGCTGTTTAAATAAGTAAATTGTCTAGTAATTTTGTAGAATTTTTGTTTTACTTTTAAATGCTTGCCTGACCTAAGAATTGTGTGTTCAATTTGTTCGCAAACGGTATATTTTCTTTAACATCGGCAAACAATTACATTTTACAACGGCCCTGATGATAATAATTCAAAAACAAAAAAATCTATCTGAATCGACGAATCGTACGTCGTATGAGTCGGACTTTTCAAAGTTGCGTACAAGTACATACACTTTTCACCCTAAACGAGTCCGTACTTCTCATCTTAGATCGCGTCAAAATATCCTACACAACCGAAGATACAGCCGATTAAAATGTTGCTCGCACTAAACACAACGTAATATCATCAAAACCGATAAAAATGCTGTTTTAACAATCTTTGCACGTGCACGTGCGTGTAACAACCCTCGTTACCTATAATGAGAATTACGTACGGTACTGGTCTTAAAATACGTACGGTACAGCAACCTTTAAAGGTACGTACCGTACAGGCCCTATAGGGTACAGCCTTTTTTGGGAAAAAGTTGTCGTGTGAACGTGGTTTTTGTGCTTTTTTTTGCAGTTGCAAGCACTGTACCTTTCAGCCCAAGTTTAAAAGTACGTACCGTACAGCAATTTTTAAAGGTACGTACCGTACGTATTTCTCATCTTAGGTCATGTGATCGAAACAGTTTTTCGCCAATATCTCGCTAGGGGAGTATTTTAACAATAACCCTATGTCATGGGGGTTATTCGGAATCAGCATCCGAAAATACATCTATTCAAGTTGGTTTCAACTGTTGCGGGCCCTTTTAGAACAATCTCGAAGATAGACTGTAGAGTGAATTAGCACGCTCGGTCAACTGCTCCCTAACCCTTGGCGAGCTATATCGGCGAAAAACTGTCTCGATCAGATCACGTGAAACAAGTTGGTCTAATTTCTCGTACTGGTTTCTATTTTAGGCCGGGTTTCTATATATTCAGCATATAATTATAAGGCCGTTAGTAGTAGTACAGTGTTGGGTCAGAGTATAAGGTTTGTTTACTGGACGGCGCTCAGCCTTTTCATACAAAGTTACATGTGGTGCATCCTGGGTTTGGACAGGATATGCCCGTTTAAATTATTTCCATCACGATACATTACATAAACATTATACATGAACATAATAACCTGGGGTCAGAGCCACCTAAGGCTAATTTAGCCGCTAAAGCATAAAGAACAACGTGTTAAAGCAGATCATGTTATAATCGAGTGTAAAGTGATTAATTATGCATCCCTACTCATTTTATAATCTCCCGCGTAATTTTAAATATTAATTTTCAATTAGTGACAACCAGTGATCATGTAAATATGTTTCAGGATATCAAGAAAGATATGAAGGAGTTGAAGAGCGATCTTATCCGATTGCAAAGTACTGTTATCAAGCTGCAGCCTGAACTTCTGGAAAGCAAATTATCGAATCAGTTGGAATCCGTGCACTCCACCGTCAAGACCGCCGGTCAGGACACTGTTCAAGCTGGGATAATCACATACAGTCAAGCTGTTTCGAAAGCCGCACCTTTACTCACAGAAGAGAGCTTGAAAAAGGTTGTAAGAATGTTATATCAAAAGAGGATCGAACTAGGAATGTGTTAAAATTGACAGTAATTGTCAATGTTTTAAATTTAAAAACATTTACTGTTTACATTAAACAGGAATTAAACTTTTAAACAGGAATTGAACAGCGTATAAAAAAAGTCATCGAGAACATTTATCAAAAAATGTTAAAAGAAAAACGTACATGCCCAATGTCAGAAAGAAAAATGTATCATTTCACTCTGAATTTAATGAAACTGTATAAATTTATTGCACAATCATAACTACATATTCCACAACCAAAAAAGAAAAGTTTAAGAGGGTTTGACTCAAGCATTTAAATAATTAGTAAATAGAAACTCTAAGCTTTTGTGCCGTTTCCTTGACCGAGATTTCACAGTTTTGACTGATTTTTTAACCAGCCAGTGTGAGTGACACAAGTCACGTGACCGATATAATATTACTGGAAGCTGGATATCCGGAGAAAACTATTATTATGTGAAAGGAAAATCCTACTTAACCGGTAGGATGTCCTAGCGCTATATTATCTGGTGCAATGTGATAGTTGGCGCTATTAATATTAGCGCTAGTTAACGCTCACTACTAGCTCCTTGAATAGCGCCAGCTGGCGCTAGTTATCGCTAGTTATCGCTAGTTAGCGCTAGTTAGCGCTAGTTATCGCTAGTTAGCGCTAGTTAGCGCTAGTTATCGCTAGTTAGCGCTGGCCATATCGTTTAGAACCAATGGTCATTGAAGCTGAAGTGTGAAGCAGCTTAAATATGACTTATAATGATCCCTTTGTCAATTCTTTGCTAAAAAGACCCCTCATATAGACCCCTCATGTAGACCCCTCATGTAGACCCCTCATGTAGACCGCTCATGTAGACGGGTAGACCCCTCATGTAGACCCCTCATGTAGACCCCTCATGTAGACCCCTCATGTAGACCCCTCATGTAGACCCCTCATGTAGACCGCTCATGTAGACCGCTCATGTAGACCCCTCATGTAGACCCCTCATGTAGACCCCTCATGTAGACCCCTCATGTAGACCCCTCATGTAGACCCCTCATGTAGACCCCTCATGTAGAACCCTCGTGTTCTGTATCAGGACACACAGTCACATCCTCTCTCACAGCCTCCAAGTAAGACGGAGGTGCTCCTGACTCACAAGATGTAACCAACTGCACCTCAAAGTACGACGGAAGAGTGTCCAATGGTTCATCAAATCCCATTACAAAATGTCCTGGATTCGAAATCACAACTGTGTCAACTGTTCCAGAGGGCTGGTCTCTTCTGAAATACATACATACGGACCTCAACGAGAACACAACACCCACAATAACAGAGACAATGCTGATTGTCATGACCAGACCGACCATTAAGTTCGTCATGACGGGTGTTAACTCAGGACAACGACAGGCTGCATGTCCGTCTGAGGGATTGTCGTAGCACTCAAACACGTCGCAGGGACAAATCATTCCATCTCCAGAGTAACCAGATTTACAATTAATTGAAGATATCGTGTATTCACAGTGGTGGTTTCTCTGGTCACAGGAGAACATCTCACCGTACAACATGTCAGTACCGATACACCATTGGTTGTAACAGTCGTATGAGTAGGATCTGTGTGGCAGACAACTTAGGACTAGGAGTAGAATGAGAGTGAGGGATTTCGTGGTGGAAGTCATGGTCATCTCTTTCATGATGATGTCCTGCAATTATATTATTACGGTTGGCATATTTCAGAGAAATCAAAATAATTAGGATAATCAATCAAAATTACTTTTGAATTGATGTTGAAAAACTGAAATTAAAACATCACATACAGGTTAAAATCACATGCAGGTTAACTTCACATGCAGGTTAACTTCACATGCAGGTTAACCTCACATGCAGGTTAACCTCACATGCAGGTTAACCTCACATGCAGGTTAACCTCACATACAGTTTAACATCACGTACAGTTTAACATAAAATATCAGTCGTATCATGATCTTTCCTAAGAATGTGGTACAGACAAAATGCATACCAATCCTCTGTTCAGATTATCTGCCCGTAACCATACCCATAACCTGTTAGCTCCCTTCATTTTGTTATAACCTCAAACCTTTAAAGTCTATACGTCTTTGATGGACCAACACGTCATTTAAATGCACAAGAGACTCATCACTTCCGGGAGCAACAGCTGGGAGCTCAGAACAGTCAACTATTAGCCTCTGTAGTCTCTAAGTGCAACCATTAAGCAACACTTTGGTTGCTGGCTGCCATAGATCAAACGGTTGCCATGACAACTGCAGGCTCTTTAAGTCGTTTTTGCGACGAGACTAGCATAATATCTAGTGTTTGTAGTTTTAGTTCGTTCAGGCTTGCTTGAATAGTGCATCCCAAACGTAAATGAATCGTTCTCATCGGTTAACTTCGCTTTTAACCTTATGACATTCCGTGGCAACCCTGGTTACTCAGAAGAATTATAAGAAGCTCGTACTATCCGTGACGAATTACCCTAACCTCTTATTATCCGGTCACCCTTTATTAATAATAAACATAATAATATTATGTTTATTATCATGTTTATCACTATTATCTCTTGGAAGAGGGATCAGGTCGTACCGGTTGTTTACCGCATAAAACGCTAATATTATCTTTAGATCATTATTCCAATCCTTAGCATTGCTTGCATTAGCTCCTAACAAAAAACAGGACCGATTATCCACGTATTGTGAGTACTGATTTCCTCACTATAAACTTGATCCAGATATGTTGACATCCTCGTGTGCTAAGCGTTAGTTCTGTGTGCAAATCAGTGAATATTTATGGCAATTACACTGCAATTAAAGCTTTAAAGTGATTATATCGCAGCCATTTCAACATGCATGATGCGTGTAGATTATCTGAGCTTTCTCGTGAGCGGGAGATCCCTAGGTAGTGGTGAGTTGATTTGGTCCAATATCCGGCCATATGCACTATGCAGAAATATTGACACCCATTTGCTATCTTTGTCGGTCTCTTGTATTAAAAGTCAAGGTATCCGTTATAGGTGCTTGTGGCAAGCCTAACTTTGCATTATACTATTATAGTTTGAGTTGTGTAACTGTTATAAGTGTAGCAGCCTCACAGTATTTAGTATTGTCCGGTATTGTTACCATGGTTTAGTTAGCTAGTTGTGTGCAGGCAGTTTATTTGCGCAGATCTGAATCTGCTGCTGCTTTTCCTTCTTTACGTCTACGGTCTAACATCACTCAAACCTCCGAAGCTGGCTATAAGTAAACCTATAGTAGGATGTGATGAGCTATGAAGTTGCCCCTTCCTTTCATTGTCGTTACCACTTTGCTCCTGATCCTAGCAGAGTCACAGAGCGCTCAACAAAACTTAGCATCTTCCGTCAGTTTAGCAAACTTCGTGTCTAAGCGGCTTCACAGACACTTCAACACTACTACATCGTTCAGGTTCGCACTAACACATAAATAACCACTCAACCAAAACTATTTATCATAACAGTAAACTTGTTATTTATAAACGATCTGATCGAAATGAAATGACCAGGACGCTCAAAGAGGAGTACGAAAAAGTTGATTTCTCGTTTAAGAAATGGGACATTCCAAGTCTGATAGCGGACATCTCCCGGGACATGGAGGCCAAGTTTACCAGAGCCACAAAATGTCTGTCCGATCTTAGGACACGTGTACAACAGCTGTATAAGAAGGAATACCAGGAGGCTAATGGGAATTACGAGGCTGAAAACTATATCCTGTCTTATCTTGACACGTGAGTATGAAACATCAATTGTAGTAAAGCAGATCTTTCCGTGTTGGTCACTGCATAAAACTGAAGGCTCTTCCACAAATCATATCATAATATATATCTTTGAGAAATGTCAAATTTGTCGGCCTGTTGTCAATGGGCCAACTTTATGATGAGCACATTGCTGAATTGCATGAATTGTACGAAATTAGAGATATAGCTGCATGCAACAGATGTTGGGAAAATCTTTTTCAAGGGTACAGTTTACCGCATTAAGGTATTTATAAGAATCATTTTTGTCGGTAAGATCCTGTTTTATAATAATAATACATTGCTGAAGATTTATTTGTGTTCACAGTGCGTCGGGTAATTCTAAGAAGAGCATGTCCTACTCTCTCCAACACGACCAGAACGTCTCCTTTACTGAGACAGTGTTCTCAACTCCTGCTGACGTCTCTATCAACGGCACAAAGGTATAATCGCACATCCGAGTTTATAAGTAGTCGTGGGTAATGACTCGGCAGGTTTAATGCGATGCGCGACAACAATTAGCCAATGGAATGAGCTTCCAGCAACGTTAAATTAAATATTAGAATTACTGTTAAGCGTCTGAATAAAGTTGGGTCATCAGCTCTAATCTCTTACACACCCAAACTTTCTATTGTAATCTTTGTTGCCAAATCTTAGCCTTTGAATGATAATAAAATAACGGCCTTTGTGTTAAAGTTAAGAACGATGTTATGTATCACGAGCCAGCTATACTATTTTGAATGTAACTTTCGCTTTGCAACAGGATTTTGATCTTTCTCTTATCTTCTAAGGTCGAGACAGATATCATTTGGACTAAAGGGCTGAGAGGAACATTCACTGACAACTTTAAGAAGGAGTCTGAGTTGTTAATCTGGCAATATTTCTGCACTGAGAACGGAGTATTGAGACTGTTCCCTGCCCCAGCTGACTTTCCTAGGGTACGTGTAACTCTGAATGTAAATCTAACAGGTTGATCCATTGCATTCGTTAACATAGCAATGTCCCTCTATATGTTTTGTAACAAACGCTTTAGGCATCAATACTTCAATGAGTCTCGACACTAAACTTAACCCTCAGAAAACTGTGGATTACGATTGCAGATTCCAACCTTGGTTTATAGACGGTGATGGGTGCTCCAAGGACATCATCATTGCCTTCGATCTCAGGTGCTAAGAAACGTCAAAAACGGAAATTAATCTATAAAGGCGAAAAAGCAACTTTAATCTCACTTTAACTTGTGTTAGTCGATGCCTCTAATCAATGCAACATGGCTCACTACAAGTCCCACTGAAGCCCACACAAATTTCCAAACTATTTTACCGTCTTAACGTTAGAACCTTCTCAGTGGCAGCATGGTGGGGTGGCCACTAACTTTGGCTCAGAAAACAGCCTCACAGATACTGAAACTAATGTCTGATAACGATTTTCTGGGCTTCATAGGAATATCCAGTCAACCCGCCTACTTAACAGACAGCCACAATAATTCAATTACGGTAAGAATAATGTTAATGGATTAATATTTGTAATTTCATAAAATCAGTATTTAACAGCAAATCTTCCCCAAAACGTGCGAGTTTCTTCCCATGCATGAGTGAAGAAGAGTGAAGACAACAAAGCAAATCAGTAACAATAAAACGAAATATGACACTAAAACATAATATCGTTTTTCAATATAAATCACTATCAGCTGGCTTGCCTGCCAGCGTGACGTCGCCATGACAACAGCCACCGTAAGCTAACATATTACTAATTCCGTGGTTCTCTAATCAGCTGCTGAACAGAGCCACAGATCGAATCAAGCATGAGATCAATATGAGGATACAGGATGTTCGCCCGGATGATGAAGCTAATTTCGACAAGGCTGTTGAAGCTGCTTTTGATATGTTCAGTAAGTTTCATAAATTGTAACGGAGTGTTCAAATATTTTAATAATACCGAGGGATTAGTTAGGGTTCGGGGAGGGTGTATTCGGATTTCGGCATACACTGTATATCGATTGAAAATATAGGGGTATTGATATACAGTATACGTTGATTTGCAGTGCGATTACCAAATACCTGCTATGATGATAGAACCCCATATTTACAGATAACAGTGCCAACATAAACCGGTCAGCTCAGTGCCAAAAGGTACTGATAGTATTCAGTGACGGTACCATACAGAACTGTAAAGAAACCTTTGAGAGACGTAATCCTAACCAAGACGTTCAGGTAAGAAATAAAAACTATACTTGCAGTGACATCTCCACTCGAGAACAAAAACCAGAAGAATAATTTGTTCATAGATATGCCATCTTCTCCGATTGAAATGTAAGCTTTCACGTCCTAAAAACTATTTATTTTCTAACCACGTTACTTACTATATGTACTTACGTGTAGTACTTAAACTAGTAAACTTACGTAAGTATTCCTATTTACTTCCTTACTTGGCCAGGTGTTCACGTTTGCATGCGGAAATCCTCGAACCACAACAAGCGGTCTCAGGGAGATGGCTTGCAATAACCGAGGAAACTTCCTCGAGATGGGCCATCTATCCGATGTCAACGCAAACACCTTCAAATTCTTCAATATGATCAACAAAAACTCGAACAGTGGCCGAGGGAATTTCACTCCGAAGTGGAGTAACGCGTATATGGAAGCTGCCTGGAAGACAGAGAAAGATGAGTGGAGTCCAGGAACCTTCGAGGAGACAAACAGACTGGAGGAGCAGATGATCTTATCTGTTAGCGCTCCTTCTTATTATCAGGTTAGTTCTTTAGGGTTACCTTAGTTCCCAAAAATTTGTGTGCCATTATATTGAGCACAATTTATTTGAGCCCGAAAAATTTGGGCAGAAAATTTGAACTCATTTGGGCGACCGAAAATTTGGGCACAAATTCTTCGAAAAATGAACGATTTTCCACTAAAATTTCAGTTAGATATTTGCCTTAGTTCATTATTATTCCTTATTATTCCAGTCATTTTGCTTTCAATTTTAAGCATGTAGGTGGTAGTCTGAGTTGTTTCACATTATGAAATTTACGATCTGCCCAGTAACTACTAAAAAATACAGTGATGATGGCACAGTACAAAATGATAAATATACAATAGTGATATTTAGTCTCTCAATCAGATAGTTTAGTCTACTTACACTCAGCATATCTTATCATACCCCTTTCACATACAATTATCATTATGACGCCTCACCAGATGGTCGAAAGGTTTGGAAGAAAATTAGAAGGTTTACATCATGATCTATCAAACTAAGCGGCACATACGCTTAGCTTTGGAGGAAACAAAGGTGTACATAATTGTGTGTAGCGAACTACTGTAAACCCGGACCAAAGGTCAAGTCTAATTTTAATTAACCAGACATATGCACCATCACATTCTTTGAACTACAGTTACGTGGAATGCTTGTTGCTTGCTGTGATATCAGATAAAGTCATGGATGCAGGAGCACCTGCAGGAGACATTTACCAGCTGTGAAAAGGGACAGGGGCCGTCCAGCGACCGTACGCGAAAAACATAGTGTGTCAGCTCAATGGAGGAGTTTCATCAGACAATGTGAAAATTGATACCCGCTTGACAGTGATCCGTGAAGTACACGCTCGTTGGATCAACGAACTTTTTGTATATTTAAAAGGGAGGCCAGATGACATAAGGAAAGGCTTTGAGAAGTCGGGTATAACTGATGCTTGTAAGCTTGTAGATCAGACTTTACGGTGGATGATAATCCATTGGCATATCTTGTTTAAATCTCTAGCTATCCGTACCTCTAGCCATTTGTTTTATTAGTAGCTGTTAGCTATTCCAGTTATTTCTATTCATTTAAAATATAAGCCTTTTTACTTGGTCAAGCCATGAATGACAGATTAGAAAACTAAAATTTCAAATAATATTTCACTTGGATATGAAGAAAAAGCCATCTTTCTATAGATTTCAGGGCCACAGGCCAAATGCCAAAAGTTTGGTTAGCAAAAAATTTAGCAGACGGAAAAGATTTATGCAATTAATTTGGTCTGCAAAAAATTTGGGCGAGAGGCCCGCTCAAATTTTTTGTCGCCCAAATTTTTGGGAATTAAGGTATTTAGTTTCCAACTTGCTAACAATTAACATGGCCATTGGGAAGTTCCTTGGGTAGATGTGACTGTCGAGTACTTCAGTACCTAGCTGGTGTCGTTACTTAGCTTTTATCAGATAATAGTTGCATTAAGATCAACAAAAGGATCAAATGGTTGTGTTCAATATTCACGACAAATCGTGCTCTCAGGAGAAAAAGACAGGGATTGTGGGACTTGATATAAAGATAAGCAATCTTGTCAGTAAAGTCGCTAATTTGAGCAAGGTGAAAAAAGCTAAGTAGTTATTTGTGCTTGTTATTTGCATTGTATTGCAAAAATTAGTGCCTGTGATTAACCGAGTTCAGAGTTTGCGCTGTTTTATTAAAGCTTATATTATATCACGTCATAAGAAACTGTTTCAATCATAGGACAAATCTAATATATTCGCTAAATTAAAAATAAACAGGTGGGACTTTACGCAATAATTCTCAACAACAGAGGAAATTTAGTCTACCATCCTCGACTGAAGCCTCTTGCTGAGTTGGAACGTACTTACACGGCAAGATTCGCTGAAGTTGAGCTCTGCAAAGGTGAGGCCTCGTCGTCAATAACTTAAGTTCAATTCTAATATAAAACAATCTTTGACATCTTTAAACTAATCTCATAGCAGATTTTTGTATCCATTTTGTACTAAGATTTTCGAAAATATTACTTTCTTTAGCATGAGCGCTTCTATTTTTAGGTGAAATATCTTCCTCTGACATTGAAAGAGCTATTATAAGCGGCGAAAGTGGTGTTGTCGAGGGGAACTGTCTCTATCACTACAGCTTTTCATTGGAGGTATAGAACAGATCTTCAAACAGAAATATTAGTGAATATTTCTGTATATATACATACTTGGATAAGTATCAATGGAGTTTTCAATTTCTTGAAGCACAAATAGATTCACTCCGCTTAAGATTTAAAAAGGCTAACGGGAATTTCATTTTGTGCGACAAAAAATTTAGAGAAACTATCTGTTAGTTAAAATAAGCGCAATGCATTTATCTGAGCAAATTGAATAACAAGAACTGTCCCCTCCCCTCAGCGAGGCAGAGAGCTATACACTAAAATGCAATACCACTACACGCCCGTCAAATCCTTCCCCTTCTTCCTAGCCCTGGCCATCCCCACAGCCTTCTCCAACGAGATTGAGTCCAGTAAGAATCTGACTGATGTTATCCCGATCTTAAGAGAATTCTTGCCAACCCTGGGAGTTCTCTTGTAGAGGACACTCCGCTAAGTCCTCAGATATCAATATCTATTACTGGATGGTTCAAACAACTGGGAGATACTCCCAAGGAAACCGTCAGGTATTTACTCAGATTGAAACGTTACATTTTTGGTCGAGGAAAAATTATTATTGGTTAAAATTTTCACGTAATCGTAATATGATTCCGAACTTAAAGTAAAGCAAATCTTCATTTTAATGATGACTTCCTACTCCTAGGTTCAACACATATGTTATGAACGAAACAGCGGCCCACTATTCTGTTGTCAGTGATATTGTGAGGAAAGCGTGGCCAGCTCAGTCTACTGATGTGAGTTGTTCTGGGTAATCGTACTGTAGTGCGACACGTACTCTAGTGCGAAGTCCGACAAAAACACCCTTTGTCGTAGTACGGTACGTGTCGCACTACGATCCAGGTAGCGTACTCTAGTGCGACAGTATCGATCTTGAAGGTTTCGCACTAGGGTACGTGTCGCACTACAGTACAGGAACCGTTGTTCTGAGATGCAGTTTAAAGACTGTCTGATTGTTCTGAGATCCAGTTTAAAGACTGTCTGATTGTTCTGAGATCCAGTTTAAAGACTGTCTGATTGTTCTGAGATCCAGTTTAAAGACTGTCTGATTGTTCTGAGATCCAGTTTAAAGACTGTCTGATTGTTCTGAGATCCAGTTTAAAGACTGTTGTTTGATTGTTCCGCGAAGAACTTTAAGCAATTATATTTGTAAATAGATGCCAGATACCGTTCAATCCTTCATAGACCTGCTTTAAGCTTTAAAGCTTTAAGTAAGGCGAAATGTTTTAATCCGGCCCAGAAGAAGCTGAACATTATTACATAGAATATGTTTCAGATCGTTCCAGTAATGCTGTACACAAATGCAGGTCTTCTTCTCTACAACCTCAAGGGGTGGCTTGAAGTTGAAGAAAACTCTCAAATATTCACTGAAAATGAGCGACTAGTCGCATCGCTAGAAGCAGATGATCGGCTTACTATGGGTCCCCAACGTCGTAGTTCAGCTTACAGAGAACAGGATGCTTTCTTCTTGACTAGAAATATTATTCTTCAGCAAGGTGAATAAAGATATTTAAAATGTTAATCGCGTTTAAAATTTGTAGTGACTTGAATTCGAGCAGAGAAGTGCAAAAGTTTTACTCAATTATGTAACTTGTTTTTATCTCAGATTCCACAGCAATTACTCCAGCGATAGTCGGAACAGAGTTCTACAAACTGTCTCTTTTAGAAATATTCAAACTGGGAAGTAAGTTCCAATTTCCTCAATCCTCATTGTCCATCAAATTGATTATTATAATTTCTAAATCTAACGTTGCAATTCTAATTACCTTTTTGTCTTAATTACCTTTTTTGTCTTACTCGTTGGTTCAATGAGAATGTTATGATAGTCACAATTTCATGATGTATTTTAACCTTCTGCCTTTAGAAGTCAGCTACAGAGAGCCTCCAATTCAGACATATCTGCTAGATGACAAGGGTTTCATTAACTCCATTGAGCCAGTTAACGATATTGAGATGATGGTGGACCAGCATCTTTCAGCAGTTTTCCCAGAGGTAACGGATTAAACGGATTAAACGATTCAAAAGTCAAATTACATGGTTATGTCTGACCTAATATAAAAAGTAAATTTACCCAATAGTCAAAAAGTATATATACAAGAGAATGAGAATAAAATTGCAACCACTATAATAAACAAAGAAATAATCCCCGAAAATCTTCAGAATGAGATTTATTTTTCTAATAATTTAAATGAACTCTTATAAAAGTGTTCCGAATCTTACATTAGGCAAGAGGTAACAAATTATAAAATAAAATTGCTATTTTAGCCTGACTTACATATGTTGTAATGGTGAATAAGAGCGCTGTATATTATCCGCTAATTTAACAAAATTTCAGCTGATGGATCAAATGCTGAACCGTTCAGTTTATTCACGTGATTCCTACAAGAACTGTTTACAAACCTGCAAAAACAAAACCAAGCCAGCATCCTCCGCCACGTCACTTAGCAACACTCTCCTCCTTCTCTACAACACCATCACACTCGCTACCTCCCACAGTCAGCTAGGTTCAACCATCAGTCTCAAGCGACAAGACTCCTTCTACAGATGCTGCAAGGACTACTTTGTCTACAAACTCAACCACAATAGTGCAGCAGAGGTGCACAAGTTAGCGTGCACCACGTGTGATAAAACTCTACATTCAGCTCCAGTAAAGGGGACTAACTTGCTGCTTCTTAACGACCTGTCTCCAGATTGCACGTGCAGTTCTGTAACACCTAGCAACCAGCTGGCAGCTCGGAACACTACCAGTGTGTTTAATGTGTCTTTTGGGGAGTTGTCGTATAGTCTACTCCCTTGCACCAATAACTTCAATATATCCACTCTTTGTAGTGGGGGTCAGAGAGGACTGGTTAGTCTGGTGTTAGGTACGTTTCTGCTCTTTCACGTGCTCACATGAGGTGTGTCACGTGTTGTGTCACGTGTTGTGTCACGTGTTGTAACATGTTATCATGTGATCATGTGACTGAAGTGATAATTCTTCAGTGAGATACTTCACAAGATGTTACTGGTAGTATTAACGCGGTTATGCTTCTGTGAAAAAACTTCGAAGCTGTACCAAATCACAGCTTGGTAAAGCTGACCGACTTGAATCCGACCGGATTTGAACCCAGGTCTTCTGCTTGGGAGGCGATCGTGTTATCACTACACCACCCGGTCGGCTGGTGATACACACTCTCTGGCTCGTAGGAATAACCCCCCTACAGCTAGTATAGTGCCTCGACACAGAGTGGCCCAGGGTTAATGAAAAGGAGATAAGCACCTCAGGCCATCCCAACGTTCGGGAGAGACCTTGTATCTTGTTGTTGAAAAAAACTTCAGAAATGCTAAATAAAGACGTTGTCAGATTTCTCGATTACTCATCATTGTCATTTCGATTCAGCCAAATGTTTAAGTAATGAGCATGACTTTGTACCGAGTTCAGCAATATTGATTGAAGATTTTGTGAAGATAAGAGCTAAGACTACTCGATGTAGAATTATATTTTCGTTCCAAATCGCTATACTATAAATTTTAGAAGAAATGTTTACAAGTCAAACAAAATTATTACTTCAATGAAATATAGCATCTGAACTACAATTTTAGGTTATTTTACTGGTAAATTCCAAATACTGTTCATTTAGTGAGAAAAAAAATTACTAGTATATATAGTCAGTTAATTGTTAAAACTAATTCAGTTTGAATTCTTAAAATCTGTTTTTTAATTTTTGATTTGTTTCCATGACACACATACTAGTTTCTATGTATAATTTTATAATGATATAATTCAGTTCATAACTAAGTTAGTGACGTAGTTACCAAGTAATTGACGTAGTTACCAAGTTAGTGACGTAGTTACCAAGTTAGTGACGTAGTTACCAAGTTAGTGACGTAGTTACCAATTTAGTGACGTAACGAAAAGAAAATTTAGTCATGGAAGCAACTATGAAAAACCGAGACCAAAAGATTAATTCTCTTGCTTTTATTAACCACACAAATATAATTTTGATTAGCAACTAAACACAGAAATAATTCTGAAACGTTCTATAATCAAATTAATTATGTATTTATTAGCTCATTAGTTGAAGCATTTTTCATGGCAATTAAACGTGGCAGCTATTTGAGTAAACTACCTTTTATGACCACTTCAAGCTTTAACCTTTCGTTTATTGATTTTAATTTTTTACGCGAGCAGTGACATTTGGCGGTAATTATAGTCGACATGCACGCATTGTTTATGAAATAAAGCCATATTTACCATTGACAGCCATTACACCTGTGAAATGCAATTGTGCCAAGATAATCAATAATATGCTACATATCATCTTGACACAGATGCATTACGCCATTATTTTTTCATAAGTATTCACATTCTTGCCACATTCTTGTGATACGTTTATTTAAGGCATCCATTAACTGTTCTGCAGAAAGTATGAAATTTGAAAATAGTGTCGGTTTCCGGCCATTAATAAATCTAATTTACGTCATGGAAGTTTAAGGAAACTATTTTATGGCGGTAATGCATTTGTTAATCTAGAGCTTTATAAAGAATCGTCAAATTTGAAGTATCACTTTTGTCAACGTAATTTTTGAGAACTGGTTTGAGTTTAACCGTTCGACATTCAATAATTGTAATTAATTGGAATTTTGCGATAGTACATGTTACATAGCTGAATCAAATAAATTGGCGTCAGTTCGTATTTAATTCCAGCTACTATCACTAATCCCACACCATTAGTTTGATTCAATTATAGTTCAATGATTGAAAGTTTAAAAGAACCTTTTTTAAAAGAGCTTAAATGGAAAAGAATAATTTTAGTAATATTGATAACGAACATTTTTTGTTTTTCAGGAAAAATGTTGTCTCTAGTTTTCATGTCGTTTTTCATAGCAACTATTGGACAATCTTTCTCTGCTGACACACGTAAGCCAATTTGCTAATGTTTTCATTTATATTATGACATTTCCGACTAATATTTACCTGGTTCAACTTTTAAAAGTAACTTAAAATCACGAAAAGAGGTTAATATATACCCACGAACGCGATCAACACCATCGATGGTAAATACGTCAAAAAATCGCCTGTAAATATGCCGTATTCAAAAATTCTAAGAAATACGTGAAATACGGCAAAATTTGGCGCTTAAATTCTTTGATGGTAAAATTTTTCAAAATACGCGCGTATCTCTTACGAAATACGTGATTACAGATTAGTGATATTTGCGCGCGAGTCGCTGGCCCAGTGGTATATAGCAATGCCAATACTGACAGTCGTTTTGGAGACTTTACGGTGCTCGAATGAAAACGCTGCAGCGACTTGCTATTCTTATGCTGAACCAACCAATCAGTCAGTCTGCTGCAGAGCAGAGCTTCTCAGGTTATAAAGCAGTTATGCCCCCCCTCGAGGAATAGACTTTCACCCGAGACCCAGTTCCAGTGCATTTTTATCTATTACAATATCCGCAGACTAAGATCACAAGTCTCTCTTGCTTGGATTTTGAAACCGGATTAACACGGACTTCCCAATGGCATAAATTTAAAAAGTGACTAGGAATCCAGCCTGGAAAGAAAAAACGGCTATAATAAACTTTTAAAACGGCCATAATAAATTTTTCGGCCGGATGACGATTTCATTTCACCTTGTTAGTTATATTACAGAGGTATTTTTAGTTATTCATTAGTTATTCATAATTGCCAAAAAGTATGGGAATAATTTATCCTATCCGGGTCTAGAACTCACAATCTACTGACACGGAGCTGGCGCATTAACCACTTAGGCCACAATTTCATGTAATTTGCAATGTAATATTTATATATAGATATTCGCGCGTTACTGCAACTTAAAGGTAGTAGTCGACTACCATACTACTAGTATTAGAAATTTGAAATACGTAATTTATCATCGGGAAATACGTATGCGTAGTATCTACGCGTAGTCTCCCCAAAACGCATTTACCATCCTTGATCAACACTAGCTCGGAAAATAGTTTTGACAAGCTGATCTGTCCGTTTGACGAGTTTAAAAATTTACCATTTCAGTGTTCTGGAAGCATTATGCACTACGTATAAAGAATGTTGGGACCTATAGAGCTACAGCGGGTATGATGAGGTGCTCTAACGATGGTCTCAGGTAATAAGTTCCACTTTAGGTAGGAAAATGTGTTCGTTTCTGTTACTTTAATTGGAATAGTACTGAGAAATGTATCTCAGAGAATGTGTTCGTTTCTGTAACTTTAACTGTAATGGGAATAAAAAAATACCAAAAAATATATTTCAGGTGGGTTCCTGTGATGAATGAAGAAAGCAACGGAAGACTTCAGGAATATCTACTTGATAATGGAATAGGAGAAGCTTGGTTGGGACTGATTCAATCAATGGGTGGTACGTCCATATTGATTTTTAATGTTACCCAGATGATAATATCTAGAAATTGTCCATATCAATCAGTTGAATCATGTGATCAGTTAAACGTCGTTGATCGTGACGTCATCGTGACGTCATCGTGACGTCATCAGAACAAGGGGGATATTCGAGAGATAAGATCGGTTATCAGTCAGCGAATATAAGTTCAACTTATAATAAGTTGCATATCTGATTGCATATCTCAATACAATCTGAATCAGTCGAATTAAATCAGGAAATGTATAATAGAATTAATAATAAAACCTATTAATTTAACTACATCTGAAATGTATAACTTGGTGCAGGTCGATACCAGTGGATGGCTAATCGGGAGATCATGACGTCATTATCATACCAAAACTGGGATACAGGGCACCCCAAACCGGGCTACGTGCACATGGACTCAGCTACTGGCAAGTGGAAGACGGAGTACTCAGCAGCAGAGAGGGTTACACTCTGTGTTGAACTGGAGAGGGGTAAGCTGTCTTTTTTCTAATTTATGTTTATTTTTTTTATTTTCTATGCTTGGATGGTGTTTAGTAAAGGGTCTAAAAACTGCTATCACCGTTATTTTATTAGTCTGAAGTCGGTTCCAATCGCGCTGGTATCATCCTTATCAACCCTGTTATTCCTAACTTGATGATTATAACACATAATAAATGATATTGAATATGGGCGACTGCTATGATATTTATCAATTGTTAGATTATTTTGCACTTCTCCGATACCACAAAGTCGATTCTACTTTTGTAATATGAAAGAGTTGAACATAGGTTGAAGTAGACAGAGACCAGTTATTATATTTCATTTTATGTAACAGTCAGGATGGCCGAGTGGTCTAAGGCGCCAGACTCAAGAATCTCTTGCCGTCGTATGACGGAGCATTCTGGTCCACGAATGTGGGCGTGGGTTCAAATCCCACTTCTGACATCTTTTCAAAAACTGTTTGATGAACTGTGCGAATTACAATCAAATTCTATCATGAGTCATCATTTAAAGGTGGATCAATGATTTGCACAATCAAATAAGATCTCTGATGACGATACACGACAAAATATAACATTGATAACATTTTAATTACACTCTTGCTCATCAGTATTCAGTCCTCTCAAATATAAGTAAGCTTCATCATCCTACAGTATGATATAAATTCAAACTCCAGTTTGATTTTTATAACTTTGCCTCCTCGAATATGTGAGCTGACATTTCATGAATTAATTATGCTAATTTTCATAATAGTTTATACTGGAATGGGTGAGTGGTCTGGGAGCTAATTTGCAAAAAATGGCAATTTATAATTATTGATTTTTCTGACATGGGTTCAACTTGCGTTTGTAACCCAAGTAACTTTGTGATTTCTAACTTGATGATGAGTTATTGATGACAACACATTTTGAAATATGAGGCTTTATAAAATATACTAATGGTAAGGTTTTGCAGCCTATCCTATATCAGAATGTCATTTCTACTTTTGCATTTCGAAAGAGTAGAGGTGAACATAAGCTGAGATAAGTGGATATAAGTAGCACTTCTTCTTTTTATATAACATGTCAGGATGGCCGAGTGGTCTAAGGCGCTAGACTCAAGAATCTCTTGCCGTCGTATGATGGAGCATCCTGGTCCACGAATGTGGGCGTGGGTTCAAATCCCACTTCTGACATCTTTTCAAAAATTGTCCTGAAAACGCGGCAGCATCTTCCAGCAAACATTTCATTCTGTTCTTTCTTATAGACGACCCCTAGCCCTAAATCTTCTCCCATACGCAGGAGTCCAGTTAAGCAGGTACTTAGGAAGCCTGATGTCTGGCATTCTGGTGACATGGAATAAAATAAGATAAGATTTCTTACAACGTCAATTATTGCAGTTTACTGTGAAAGGAACGGGATGAAAATGGGAGAAGGAGAAGTAGTGTCGGTGGGAGATTGTGTTAAGTGCACGTGCACCAGAGGTCAGACCTCCTGTAAGCAGGATTCTAGCTGTGATACCTCTCCCGCTATTACTGGTAAGATGTGATGAATTTCGTTAATTTTAACGTGTGTAGATGTTATAATGACTTTAGTTTATAAAAAACTTGATGTCCTGATATGAATTATGAACAGCCACTAGCTACTATTTACTAACCAGTAACCAGTAACCAGTAACCAGTAACCAGTAACCAGTAACCAGTAACCAGTAACCAGTAACCAGTAACCAGTAACCAGTAACCAGTAACCAGTAACCAGTAACCAGTAACCAGTAACCAGTAACCAGTAACCAGTAACCAGTAACCAGTAACCAGTAACCAGTAACCAGTAACCAGTAACCAGTAACCAGTAACCAGTAACCAGTAACCAGTAACCAGTAACCAGTAACCATTTCCATTGTTGCAGGTTGTGAGTACGAGGATAACATCCTTACAGAGGGGAAGACAGTTAACATAGGGTGCCAGCACTGCACTTGTGTTCGATCAGCGGGCCAGTTCAACCTTCAGTGCTCATCATGTGATCGTAAGATTGCAACATTTCTGTAACTCATCAAGATCACATGATATTTGTCTATCAGTAACCATGATTAAAATGATCTAAAAAACCTCGTAAACACAGTTTAACCATTCTCATACAGTTTTAGACACGTCCACCGGAACAGCTGACGAAACTGGTTACAGAGTACAACAAGGTGAATGGTGATGTGCAGCTTGTTTTTGTGAATCTAAAACAAAATATTGTCACGTACTTCATTATCAATCCATGGATATGGAGTTCGACATGAGTTTGTCAATGGAAACAACAGATATTAACCCCGTATAAGCTAACCCTACACTTTCCAGAGTGTCCCCCAAATTTTCTGGACAAAGGGTTCAGATGGGTAACATGTGACGAGGAAGGAACTACTGGGTGTGATAAAACATGTGATGACGTCGGAGACGCTTGTCAGAGAAAGTAAGGCAGATTCTTATAGTTACAAAGAATGTTCCGTGCTGTTTCCTTCAATAAAAGATCCCGTTAAAAAATTTATATTTTACAATTCATCGTTTTGTACAAAAAACACCAAAAAAACAAAGCATCCCCCCACCTCAGATGCACGGCCAGGTGCAAATGTCCCCCAGAGAAGCCCTATCTTCTCCACGGGTTCTGCAAAGCAGAATGTCCTGGTAGAAGGTACACTCCTGTTATTGTTCAAGGACTTTCAAACAGGAAGCTCCCTGAAGGAGAACAGGTTAGAGTTCCAAAGCTGCTTGCCTGAATGCACTACCAATGGAGTCTGGTTATTTATGATGTTGAGGAAGTGAGTCCTCAGTCTGTATATAGGAAAATGCTTAAATTTATCTTAAATTTCAATGACAAGGGTAGATTATCCACCACCAACTTCTTCAGTTTACCTTGAAGTGTTCAGCAATAGGGGAGCCATTACCTGAAATAAAGATAACAGACGAGGCATTTGAACCTGACCTGTCATCAACTGCATCAACAGGACAGCTAGGTCTGAGGACTGCTACAAAAGTTTACACAGCTAAACCGGGTGTTACTCCGTCTGTAGTAGGTTCAGTGTGTTTGGGCGATGAAAAAATAAATTTTGTATTTGTTACTGCTTTTTCTCAGTTGCCAATCACAGTACACATTTATGTTGAGATGTGCAGTTAAAGGCTGTTTCATGATGTACTGAGGAAGGTGCTTATTAATGAATAGAATTATTGACCTCCCTTATTTTTATTACGGTTACAGATTACTTGCTATGTGTGGAACGTCAACGGAGTAACAACAAGTGTAGCTAATATAGGGGTTATCTCAGAGGAGAACACTAACATCAACCCTACTTCATCTGGAGGAAAAAGTAAAAAGACGTCATGATTTTGATCATTCTTTGTTATTTCCAAAACTAGTGGATTTCTTATAACACTTATCATTCCCCTAAGATTATATTCTAAATTCCATATAACCTCAGTCAGGATGCCTCCATTGATAAGATTGGGAATAGAAAACCTTTCACTGGGTAACAGATATGCTCAGAAAATGAGATGTATCGCTACAGGGTCCCCAAAACCTGAGGTGGTCATCGTGAAGCTAAAGGATGGTGCTAATACCTTTCCTACTGTGAAACAGTGAGAATTATTTAATCAGACATTTAAGTAGGGGCCTTTAACATTTAAATACTTACCTTTTCTGTCACTTGTTAACCTAAAAAGTCCCCACTGATTACTAAACAATAAATTAATTTTCATCCTCTCGTGTTTTTCAAGGAGTCCACTGAACAACACACTCAACCTGCCAGGTCTGCCGAGGAGGGTCTCCATGAGGTGGAGGTCGAGGAGATAGTCATGATAGACGGTGCTGCTGCTGCTGGCAGGTTCGCTTGTCTAGCCAGCAACAAGTACGGAGCTACAAAGGACGTCGCAACCATTCATTATATAGGTAATGCGGCTCTCAGGAAAGGAGCCAAGGCTTTGAAATGATGTGATAGTAAATCTAATGGCTGCAAAAACTTGTAGTTTTATTTTCTCTGATTATAACAAAGAATTCAACCATCCACCCCAGCTTTATTCCAGAAAGACCTCCGACACCCACAGCTGCACAAATGGCCATGAAAGCAGCCAACTTCAAAAAAGACCCCATTGTGCTGAAAGAGTGGCCATTTGGAACGAAAGAAGTTATCATTCCCCCTTGTTCGCATGAAGGAGAGAGCTATGAGAACGGGGACAGGTTTAAAGACGACTGCAACACTTGTATATGTGTTGCAGGACGAGTCAGATGTACCAAGAAAACATGTGGTAAGGTTTGGGAATGAAATTGTGATTTTATGGCAAGCTTCTAATTATGGTAGTGTCTGAAATACAAGTCACATCAGGATTTATAACACAAGATAACCTCTGTTATCCCACCCAGAGAGTGAGGAAGTATACTGCAGGGATGGTGAGGGTAACAAGTACCAGCAGTACCAACAGTGGAGGAACCAGTGTAATACCTGTACCTGTCTCAGTCAGGGTAAACACTTCTGTACCACTAAAACCTGCCTGGAACCCAAGCCAGGTCAGATAATCATAAACAGTCTGTTAAATTCACCATGAACCATCAATGCCTAACAATCAATGACCGTTCCAAAGGTTTAATAAATAAACTTTAGTTAGCTCGAAATCAATCATAAATACATCATATTTCAGATCCAGTACCTGCTGTCCAATGTCGCTGGTTTGGTGGAGTAACCTACAACGTCGGAGAAACCTTCGACCACGGTTGTAAAACGTGCACGTGTCACGAGAGTGGTCGCCCTGTGTGTGATAGCAGCACGTGTGGAAGTGCTACTTCCTGCACGTTTAGGGGGAGAACTCTCCCGCTGGGAATATCTTTCAGGGACGATTGTCAGACTTGCACATGTCAGAATGACGGGGAGATCTCGTGTCAGGTGCCGATCCACGTCCTGCAGTTCGACACGCATTTTATACTCGTTAGAACGTGAATTTTAAGTAATAAAGTGGGGAAAATGAACATATACGAATGGATTCGCACACTAATAATTGCAAAATTCCCAGGGAAGCACATGTTCAGATGCCGAAATTGAGATTCCCCGGTCAAGGCCGGGGTCGGACTGTTCCCACAACGGAGCAAGCTACACACTCTTTCAGAAGTTCAAGGATGATTGTAACATGTGCATGTGCATGCGTGGTGGCACTATAACGTGCACTAACAACAAATGTCTGGTCCCTGGCAGGCCTTGTACTTTCCAGGTATGGATGCCAATTAAACCACGAGTAAATCGCGCGATAGTTGTTAGGTCGAGACGTACCTAAAAATAAGTGTCATTTGACTGCAATGTGAGTCATCAGCGCACCTTGACTAAAGTAATATATGGGAGTGCAAAATCCAGCTGGTAGAAATATACATAGACTATAGATATAAGATATGCTCACATTGCTTCTTCTCCAGTACCGTGAGGTGCCACATGGAACCCAGCTACAAGTAGAGTGTAACGTTTGTCAATGTGTAGATGGTACCATGACTTGCACTGAGAACAATTGTGGTATGGATACCGGAGCCAATGAGGGCTGCAAACTTGAGGGTGAGAAAATTTCAGCTGATGCTATTGATTTTTGTAGAAGTTTAAATAAAAAAATGGAAATTTTTTCGCAACGATCTGTTTTTTTTTTAAATTACCAACCTTTAAAAAAATGCTATCAGGTGAGCAAAGAAGGTACGCATTCGGCTCTATGATACAAATTGGAAGGAAGGTGTGCAAATGTGATCTAGATCTTACCACGAGGATTGGGACAAAGATTAGAGAGAGGATCCTGAAATTCATATGCGATGACGCATAAAGAGACATAAAGACACACAAGGCAAATAGGTACAATGCGGACCAGCTATTTACCGGCTGTTAGCGACTGTAACTGTAGCACAGCCGGTCAGTATAACAATTGTACCTATTTGTTGACAGACAATGACCCTTAATGACTCTTATTCATAATGAGTAGAATTAATGTCGCCTGAAGGATCGTTTATGATTCGAATGTATCATCTCGAATGGGAATAAACGATGACAACCTTTAGAATAGATAAACCCCCAAATATATTAACCTTTTTACAATTACCCATTTTAGGTCCTGGACACTGGACAGTTTAATTTATTTGCAATAATGTAATTTTCTATTTTGCTTTTGTGGGACCAACGTTCGCACATGACATAATATTCCTGTTTTGGTATTTCATCTAAAAAGCTTACACACGATCAATTAAAATAATTTACACCCTTTCGAGAGTATTCTACGTTTTTATAACTTTATGATTGATTGTGTTATAAATATAATGCTGGATAAACTGTTTGAAATTATGTTTTATAATTATACTAATATATGGAAACTCGAACTTTTGCATGGCGGAAACAAGTGGCTCCGAAATTATAAATGTCCAATGTAATTAATATCTGTCTGGTAGACGATGAGCATAATGATAGGCTGGTGCGTTGCCAATGTAATCCCAGTCCCCAGACTAGCAGGTGTTGAGGTCAATAACTGCATTAAAATTAAAAACGGCATTAAAATAATACTTCTAATGACTTTTGATACCGTATTATTTGATACAATTATACGTTAACTTTTGAAGAGTTTAGATATACTTTTGAAAATGTATGATTCCTACTTTTTTGTTTGATATCAATTATCAACTATTATTGAAAGTTTTAAAACTTAGTTCTAAGAACTTCAGTTAATTTATTAGCATTATTTAATTGTTGACATTGCTCATCTGTAAAATATACGTTATAATGGGCCAGCTTCGGGAATATTGCTGCTTATCATAATGTTTCACAATCCCCTTAAAACTTCAAAAGAAAGTTGAAGCTCAGATAAACTGTAATGAAACGTGTTTTGTTAAAGAATTAATTAATAAACGAAATAGTTTATTTTCTAAGAGAATGCAGCTTGATGCTCCGGTCCTCTCCCGATAGCACTTCCACCATTTAAATATGGAAGAGCATTCCGTGATCCTAGCTATACTTCCTCGACTGAAAACATGGTGTGGAAGTGATTTAAACGTTAAACTTAAAGACTCGGTTATAACCGCTAGACAATTAGTGGGACGGTTACATGATTGTTGGATTTCAGATTGCTCGCATTGTTCACTCACAGTAGTATTAAGTCCTGAAATGATAGCAGCATGTTATATCTCCACTCTTGTGTGATCCGGGATTTATGTCATTTTGTCATAATTTACAAAATATATCCTTAACACTTAACAGCTGCATTTGAAATTCCATATTAATTTTGTTGATACCAAAATTAAAATATTGTATAAGAAGGTATCTATCAAATCATCTTTTTACCATAAGCCCTTTCCGAAAGGTACACGAACAATCGACGCAGCTGAGAACATATCTATAGCAATTCCATGATTCTGTTGTAGTTATACAATTCCATGATCACTGCCATTGGGAACTTTATATCACCTGATATCAGATATGATCATAGCTATATCGGGAATTGATATTGGTTATCGATTATTGAACCAATATTAATTGTATTATTAATTAAAGAACTGCTGGCAACCGGTTAACATAAACATTGGGCCATGTTTTACAGTTCAATGATCTTTCTTGGCCGTCCTTACTCCTCATAAACAATATACATAGAGGATGTGACTCTAACACTGTGCACTGAGTGATTGTTTGGCAGTGTAGTTCCACGGAACTATCTAGTTAATTTGGTTAATTGGTGTCGTCCTAATACGCTAATGTGTGTGTTCTCCTCACATAATTAGTAATTAGGATCTGAGGTTGACAGTAATTGTAAATTGACTACCACTTGACAAGCTGTTGGCCACGTACAGTTAATATTATTATTGATGTATTCCTCTACTAGTTTGCTATCGACATCGTATCAGTTTTCGTGGCAGCTGATTTTCACCGTAATTCTTCTCCGGTCTCTCTCCTTTCCCGCTACCAGATGCTATGGCATCGTAAAACTAAGGATTTGCTGATACCGCCCTCAGAGTTAGATATTAGTCCATAGATCGCGATCCAGTATCAGGAAACCGGCGGCACCGTGGCTCATACCGACATACCAATACGGTATCAGTTTTCGTGGCGGCTGATTTTCACCAAAATCCTTCGGCCTCCCATTTTTCCCGCTCCCAGATACTATAACATGGTACAACTAAAGATTTGCTAATACTATAAGATATAGACACCGTTAGATATTGGCGACGGAGGAGAGTGGTTAGGGCCGGGGCTCAGTGACATAATCAACCCGCAAGTGACATCTGTCTGGCGTCTGGAATTATAAAATTGTTCGTAACTGTAATTGTATTGAAGCTAATACATGCGGTGCCATACCTTTTGTAACCCTTTATTTATGATTATAACACCACCTCCTTGTGTAATGTGACGGGGGCATAATTTTATTACTATATGTGAATTATGAGTATGTGGTTATAGGCTCCTATTGTTGCTGGTGTGTATTGGCCGCTTAACAAGATGATTAATAGGGCAGTGTTTTTTAGTATGGTAACAGTTTTACTTTTGATAGCTTTGAGTTAGACAAGCTGGGTGTTAAAATTATTAATAAAATGTCAGCTTTCTGTGCTGCTGCGATTTTTATGTTTTCCACCCAACAACAAACTAATTTGTTATCAATTTTATATGAACATGATTGAAACCTTTAAATCCAATTGTTCAGACATGACCGATGTAAACGAACAGCTAACAATCACCACCGGCCCTCTCACCAGCTACCCTACTACAGTAATAATCCTACTAGCTGTCTACAACATTGTGGGAGTGTTATTCGCATTCCTGGGTAACGGCCTCGTTCTAGTCAGTTCCATCAAGTACCGAGCCATAGACATGGACAAAACCTCAATAATACTCCTCCAGAACCTAGTGGTAGCTGATTTCCTGATAGCCCTCCTGAGCTGGTTACCCACTACCATCTCCACCGTGGTGGGAGGTTGGGTGCTGGGGGAGGCGGTGTGTTTCCTTGCAGGGCTGGTGGTGTACGTTCCCGCTCTAGTGGAGCTGCTCATCCTAACTGTTATATCCTGCCACAAAGTCTACACTCTGGTCTACCCACTCCACCACAGACAGAGACCAGTCCCCAGGTCCACTGTGGTGGCTCTGGTGGCTGTTATCTGGTTTATAGCCGTCTGTTTTGTGTTGGTGTGTATCCTGTTGTTAGGCCAGTATGCTGTGTACCATCCGGATACCTTCTCCTGTAAGTGTAGTCACAAGGAAAGTGATCATAGGGAAGCTAACGCTATCACTATGGCGTTTTTGGTGGTAGCCCTGCCTGCCCTGGTCACTATCATCATTGCGAACCTGGCGTTATTGTCAATAGTCTCGCGTCATAACAGTAAGAAGTATCGAGAAGTATCAAGATCACGAGGGGCTGTGGACAGAGAAGAGGTAACTGTTCCTCCGAATAATGATTTTATTGCTTCATTAAGCTCGCCTCTAAGTTCTAAACGTTCTACAGAAGTTTCTTCAAAGTCACAAACCAATTCAAGAGATAATTCTGGGAATGATGAACAAATTTTCTCGCGAGAAAACTCTGGGAAGTCTAAAATTTCAGTGCAGAGTCCCGTCGCAGAAAAGTGTACGCCCAGTTCAATATCAAGGGAAAACTCTCGTAAAAGGATGATGAGACAAAACTCAGGAAATACCTTTGCTTCAAGGCAACAAAACCAGTCAGAAATTATGGACAGCCCGACAGAATTAAAATCTAGAGGAGGATCTATAGCAGCTTTAACACCAAAGGGTAGAATGAAATTCAGATCTCCAAAGGCTATAAAGGTCACCATATCCCGCGAGAACCTCCTGGCTTCCCAAGAGTTATCCCACCAGAAGTCAAGAGATCACTTAATAGTGCAAGATGACGAGAAGGCAGGGCCATCCAGAGTTGACTCCACTAACAGACTTTCCCCCCACCTCAACGTATTCTTTCCCAACCCTGGAAGTTCTCTAGGACCAGCAACGAGGGACCTATCCCGCTCCAGAGAAGTCATCAACAAAATCACCAAATCTTTATCCGCCACCAACTTCAACGTGACAAGGAAGGCAGTATTGATGGTATCTGGGGTATCCTGGCTCTTCATCCTCTCCATCATGCCACTCATTGTGCAGAACCTCATATCCACTTTCTACCAAACCCAACTACCCCGCTGGTTTTCCTTGTTCCAGTCAGAGATCTACTACCTGAATGTAGCCTGTAACCCTGTTATCTACACCCTACATAGTACCAGGTTCAGATCCTTTATTAGACGTGCTATACGGTTCAGTGTGAGGAGTCTGAGGGTGAGTGAGAGCGGTGGAACAGTTGGGAGTACTGAGCAAACTGGGACAGACTTATAATCAGGTGGGAGCACTGAGCAAACTGGGACAGACTTATAATCAGGTGGCAAACTGGGACAGACTTATAATCAGGTGGGAGCACTGAGCAAACTGGGGCAGACTTATAATCAGGTGGGAGCACTGAGCAAACTGGGAGATAGTTGTGATCAGTTGGGAGCACTGAGCAAACTGGAACTAACTTGTAACCTTGTGAGAGCACTGAGCAAACTGGGACCATGCTGAAAAATCAGGGTATAACGCATGCTGATATAACGGATCTGCACATAATATACTTACTTACTTGATACTTACTATATATAGGTTACTATAATATAGGTGAGATGAATTGAGTGGTGACTGATGAAACTTTCAGAATACGCACCAGTTTGCTTCTGCAAAACGGAGCAGTCGATACCATTCATTTATAGTTCATATTATATATCTTTGTATAACAACTACATCGTTTCATTGATATTCCTTCACATATTCGTTTTCAAATTGACTCCTCACAGTTGTCTATCAAGTACTTTCAATATCCAGATCGCTTATATATTATACTCATCCATACAATAAGCTGGATTGTTAGATCTGTAAGAGAAAGGCCACTCAACAAATTAAAAGCATCATAAGTATGCTGCAGCTAAGTATGTTAAGTATGCTAACAATTTCATTTTCTCCCAACACTCCGGTGGTGATGTGATTAATTACAACTTCAGGCTATTCACAAGCATGATATTGACTTGATAAGAGATATGTGCACACAGCTGTTTTCTATCTGTTCAATCGAATTCGAACGCTTTGACGCTTATGACAGCTCCGTCGTATCGGCTTACCGATAAGAAATTCTGATAAACACTTGCTTATAATATTCTTGTGTGAATATTTCTTGTTTGTAGATATATATTTAGTATTTTATGGATGTTAACCGACTGCAAGATATGGTCATTTCTGAGAAAGGAAAGCAAAAGAAGCCCAAGTCATTCATATGGAGGGATCAAAATGGTATGTAAAAGATTCTGATCCATTTTGTTAATCAAGTCTTTTACAACAGCAATCATTTTGTTTTTCTGGACAGCATCATGGGTCTTTATCGACCGTATTCACTCAATACTTCTCCCAGGTCCAGATGAATCAGAAGATGTAACAAAGGAACGCAACACTAAAATCCTGCTCCCAAGAAGACAAAAAGGAAAGACACTTGTGAAAGAATGCAGCAGCTTAACAAGAACTAAAAGCTTAACCAGAGCTGAAACCAGCTGTCCTGCCAAGACAAGTGAAAGAAATACTCGGCCAAGATGCCAGGAGAACATCTCTGATGTACTGCGAGTAAAGCGTATAATCGGAAGGATGCACTACACAAAGCTGATCAAGATTAGCAAGATTCAGAGTTTGGAGAACACAGCTCGTAATGCGGAGAAAAAACTTAAAACCGCAGAGAAAATGCTTCAGAGGGATGAAAAGACTTTTGATGAGTTCTTGAGAGACTACATGGAGGATTACAAGTGGAGGGAGAAGGAAGATCAGGTGGCTAGGAAGGAGATTCTTGACTATAGAAGAGAGTTGGAGGGTAAAGTCAGAAATATGAAGCTGAAGATAAGTTCGATTGAACAATCAATATTTCAACTAGAAGACACTCTTAGTGATCAAAATAAACTGAAAGCATTACTCACTCGAAAAGTAGGTATTTCAAAAGCTCAGCATGCCAAAGAAGGAAATAAAATGGCAAATAGCCAACAGTATAAAAATACCAAAGATGAAGACACTAAGAAAGAAACAACTACGATTAATCCGATTGATATTTTGGACTTTGTATTAGAGTTTGTAGGCTTTGAGGACAAGAACTTTCACATTATGCAGGAGATACAGAAGAAGGAGATGAAACTGACTCAGCTTCAAAGACGGCTAGTAGAGCGTGACATGATGTTTTGAAGAAGTAAGATTTGTGATTACGATATGATTATGAAGGTGCTTTTGTATTATTTCGTTTCGTCAAAATTAAATTGATTTGATCAATGATGATCGGATCGGGTATGTAGCAACTCACAAAACTACGAAAATTAAAATAGTGATTTTACACCCAAATATGTAAATCTGATGAAATCAAAAATCATGACATCTGATCAGCGAACATGTTATATATTATATACTAATACAAATTACACATGTATTGAGACAGGTATTGGTACCGGTATTTCCTACAAACTACCTAGTACTGAACATAAAAATAAGCTACTAGTACAGTAAGTGCTGAATGTATACGACAAGCGCTTAGGACTTTAGTTATCTTCCAATTGTGCTGTTGCGTTTGATCTATTTATTTGTCTTTTTAGCATTTGATAAAGCAGAAGGATGGTGATTCTTATGTTTATAGCAAGCTTTCTACAAATTCAAGGTGAGGAAGAATTTTGATTACTTGGTTTTTGTGGTTGAACAAATAGAGCATATTCTTAATTTGATAGCAAAAATATAAAAGCATGATAATTATTCCTCAACTTTAATTAACTTTTATCTAATAGCTGAAAAATATCTAATCGGTGAAGCAACTGACTGTTATGGTGCGATGTTAAAGAACGCCTCATCACAAATTGTTAAAGATGACGAGAGCGAACTAAAGGCCACCAATTGGACCACCGGAGAAACCCATCTATTGAGGTATTTCAATTAACAAAGCCAGAAACTTGTATTGAACCATAAAGGACTTAAGAAGGCTACGAAGCAGAATGGCAATATACTCACTTTAAAAACTTGAAGGCGTGAGTTCTTTTTCATGCTGCTTCTATAAGTGCGATATAACCGAGGAAGTTGATATAATAAATATAATTCTGATCATACGAAACTTTACATCATTTTGCTCCAGGGAACCATGATAAGTAGCAGAAAATTAGGTCGAATAGTGTAAAATTAACCACTTTAGAGGTCTTACTATCAGCTTCTTTGCCTGTAGGTGCAAAAACGAAAGTTCAGTTTGGGTGAACGGAATACGGAATATTGATGGGGTTGATGTCGATGCCATTGATCAGTATAGTGGCACAAAACAGAATGGAAATATTCTAGTGGCTTGCAAGGAGGGCACGTTCCAGCCTGATATATTTATTGGGCAAAATATTTGGTGCAAAAGTAGGTTTTACTTTAAATTGAATGTGCAATTGACAATTCCATTTGGTGGTTCATCTGAACTTGATTGTAAGTGTAGCCGCCAGTTCTTTGAAATCCCATATTGAGTCTTATGAAAACGTTGATGAGCACAAAATATACTTTACATTCATTTTTTTCTTTTGACTTTACAGAGGGTTGCCAGCCTATCCCTGATGACGATATTTATTATTGGAACGTGACCTACCCACTGGATTCCCTTACAACTGACCTCTCATCGCCTCCCTTACAAGAGGGAGACAAAGTTGTCAAGTTGGCTTGTAGATCTGGGTGAGTTTGTAACCAGCTTTTATAAATTATAGATATGATTAACGTCCCTCAATGGAGTATATCAGGACCATTTACAAGCTATTATGACAGAGATGCAGGGGGTATGCAGTTATGTGTGAAGGAAAATTATTTCCTAACCGTAATGTTTTAGGTATGCTCCACGCCAAATAACGAGAAATGAGACGAGGACGAAATGTTCTGAAGGGAAGTGGGTAGATATGGACAAGTTTATAGAGTGTGTACCAGGTTGTGAGGATATTACTCGGGAAACTGGAGGGAGAAAAACTTTGATGAGAAAAAGATCTGGGTCCTATGCACCTTTCGTCGCAGGTTAAAATTAAGTTTAAGTTAATGAAAAAGCTACTTTAAACTTATGAAACAAAAGGTTAAAGTTTCCTTCACAATCTCACGGCTTTCGACTAGTTTTAGGATCTCATTGTCGCGTCGGTAGTTTGTAACTAGCTGCATGGAACCTTATAACCGCATTTTCAGGTGACACAGTTACATTTGAATGTGAATCAGGGGAGGTGGTCGGTAACTCCACCGTGACCTGTAACTCCCTCAACACTTGGTATCCGGAACTTCCTGTCTGCTCTTCAGATTCCAAGAGAATATCTGGACTGTTTTCATGTAGATCATTTTGGGACTTTGCTGTTTTGGTTGTTATGATACAATATTATGTTTTGTTGTTGGGAGAGTCAACATGTTTTGACTTATAGCTGCTGGTTTAATGCTAAACACTTGATTAGTCGGATCTCGCCATTGTATTGTGTGATTTTAAACAACTTCTTACTTCACAACATGTTTGTCATACCAGTAAAAACTTCCGAAAATACATAATTTTCAATAAATATCAAATTCTGATAAGTGCCATAAAATTTATAAAATGATATCTCAAAATTATACTATCTCTGATAGTAATTATGATTTATTGACAATATCTTAATATTACATTATAAATCAGCTTGCTTTTGTTCAGCTGATTCATTTGAAAGTTTCTGGATGAGTTCCTTGTCGGTTTCACTCAACATTTCATCTATACTGGGCCTGGCTCTTATTTTGCTTGATGTTGGTTTCATCTCAGATTCTTTGTTGTTAACAACGTCACTGGAACTTTTCTTACCGAGCATATTCGTGTAAGACGAATTAATTACTGCCAAAACTTGAAGGCTTGAGTCTTTTTTCACGATGCTTCTACGATAATCTAAAGATTTCTTCGGAGCAATCAATTGTTGCTCATCTGTAGGAGATGTATTCAGAAGGCTCGCTTCCGAACTTACTGCCCGTGGTACACCAGAATTATCGTCATCTTTATCCTCAGCGTTCTGCTCAGGAAAAACTTTAAGATCATCTTGAGAGAGTCGTTTCTTGGAAGATCGTTTTCGTCTTGCGCGTTTTTTAATCAGCCCGTCCTCGTTGATGTAGTATATGTGACCTTTGCTTTGGATCTTTCGGACATAACCCAGGGATTCATTACTGACGCTGTCAGGATTTTGGGGAAGTGGCTCATCCGAGGGGTGCAGTGTGAATTGATCACCCACTTCTCTGGTATTTTCTTGAAGTTGTCGCTCACAAAACTCTGCGAGCCGTTCAACAGAATTTTCAGTTGAATCTTTCCGCCTAAAGTCTTCGTAGGATTTGTTTGTAGCAGCTGCTCTGGAAGAGTTTGATTTTAGAACCGATCGTTCAGAGTTGGATACCATCTGGTTTACCTTGAACTCACGCTCTTCAGACATAAGAAGTTCTCTAATAGGCTCATAATTATTTGAACTTGATCGTGATTTGGTCGCTGATAATGGCTTTGGCATAGGAAGTCGTTCAGTATTGATCTTCTTCTTACTCTTTGTGGATCGTATTGAAGTCTCTGTAGTTGACGACTTCTTCGATCCATTTTTGTCATGTTTTTCGCTTAAAATCTCATCCGTGCTTTTGAAAGTTCCAACACCACCCTGAGTCGCGTCTTCCGCCTTTTTCAAAACCTTTCGAGAAAGAATACCTCCAGCTCGACTCGCATCACCTGTCATACAGGCTTCAAACAACTCTATCGAGCTTTGTCCTCTGACTTCTTTGCTTGCACTGTTAGCGATAATCGTTAAACATTTTCCTATTACCATGGAAATGATCGCTTCGGTTCCGGCAGTAATATTAATGTAGGAAAGAGTTCTTCGGAGATGATCATTTATAGTGTCGCATATCTTCGTCATCTCCGATCCTGAACCTCCTCGTATTATTTCTAAACAACTTTGGAAAACTAACTTTGACATCAAGGAAGCGAATTTAATTATATTCGTCCCAGTTTCAACTATTGGAAGAGTTTTCGATCTGACAGTGTCAAGGAAACATTTCACAAGAACGCTAGCAGCACCGCTATAGTCAGATTTAAGCAAAGACGGTTTCAAAATTTGACACTTATTCTTGACATCATTCTCGAAAATATTCTCAAACTGCAAAGTGATGTCGTCCAGAATGCATCTGACAAAAGAAAGCCCTCGATCGTACGCGACCTCGTCAATGTTGGTTTTCTTCAATGCCTCTAAATAATAAATTCCATCTTTAAATGTCGGCACTATCTCCTCTCCTAACGTTAAACTGGAGGACGTTTTTACTATTTCCATATCCTCGCACGAGTTGACAGAATGGACTGTTTTTGCCTCCTCCTCTTCCATGCTCAATTCTTCAGTTAGTCTATTTAATTCTTCCATCTCCGCGTCTAGTGATAATTTCAATGTGCTATGAGTGTTTCCTGGATCTTTAACCGTGATATCATTTTGTTTTTCTTCTTCTATTTTGCCGCCTTGTGCTGATCTTAGAGCTCTGTTTGCTAAAACTGGCGCAGCTGTCTCTAAATTGCCTGAGGACAAGGCATCTTTAAGTATGTCGCTGCTAGTCATCGGCATAACGCTTTCTTCTATTTTGCCGCCTTGTGCTGATCTTAGAGCTCTGTTTGCTAAAACTGGCGCAGCTGTCTCTAAATTGCCTGAGGACAAGGCATCTTTAAGTATGTCGCTGCTAGTCATCGGTATAACGCTTTCTTCTATTTTGCCGCCTTGTGCTGATCTTAGAGCTCTGTTTGCTAAAACTGGCGCAGCTGTCTCTAAATTGCCTGAGGACAAGGCATCTTTAAGTATGTCGCTGCTAGTCATCGGTATAACGCTTTCTTCTATTTTGCCGCCTTGTGCTGATCTTAGAGCTCTGTTTGCTAAAACTGGCGCAGCTGTCTCTAAATTGCCTGAGGACAAGGCATCTTTAAGTATGTCGCTGCTAGTAATCGGTATGATACTTTCTTTTATCTCGTCGTCTTGTGCTGACCTTAGAGCTCTGTTGATCAAGACCGGCGCAGCGCTCTCAAAATCACCACTGACTAAAGCATGACTAAGTATCTGGCTGCTATTTGCTGTAATAATAGTGTTAGGTCTGGTAAGGACTTGCTCGACTAACTCTTCATCTATTTCATCGATAAGTTCACCCATACCACTCCTCAGTAGTCTAGATACAATTATATCTCCTGCAACTGGCATATCACCCGTATGTAAAGCTTTTTCCAGGAATATGCTGCTATCCCTTCGAACTTGACAATCTTCCTCGAAGATATGTTGCAATCCTTGCTGTAAAGCTATGTCGGTCATAATAGTCCCAGCCACTTCGAGATCTCCATATTTAAGGGCTTGATCCAAGCTGACTTCTGGTGCGGGAGTGTTTATGTATTTCAGAGCTTCTCGTAATGAAACTTCTATCATGGATTTTCCAGCTGTGTCTAAATCACCTTGCTCTAAGGCAATCTCCAATATCATCGTACTGATTTTTTGTTCGATTGGACAAGACTCGTTTTTATTGATATTCATGGCTTGTTGAATAGCACGATTTGCGAGTAGAGTCCCCGCGGTTAAAATATCACCATTTTTCAGAGCATCCTTCAAATCGGTGATGGTGGGTTTTTGTGGATCTAATTCAATTTCTTTGTGAGCGACCTTGATCGCATTAGCTGCTAAGATTGAACCAGCCAGGTCATAGTTGCCTTCCTGAAGAGCCTCTGCTAGCATATGGCTACTTCTCCTTGGGATACTCTCAGATGCCTCGTAGAGAGTCTTTTTTACAAGCAAAATAGCGAATTTTGCAATGTCACCTTCTGCAGCAACTTCATCAAGCATTCTTTCGTCGATCATCTCAGGTTGATCATCAGACTTTTGGAGCTGCTCCAAGTAATTCTGCTCAGCCAGTCCATTTTCAGGCTCCGCTTCATCTTTACATCCATGCAACACACCATGCATCATACTGGTGGCACCTTGTAAAAATTTCTTACCCTCCTCCATGATCCATTCCACAACCTCTACGTCAGACAGTTGGGTGACAATGCTAGGCCTCTCGTCCAGTAGCTTGTCCATACCCTTTTTCAGGCAATCTTCCATGATATTCCATGTCAAATATGAGTATCCACTCAGCTTTAGCTTGACCTGCGCTATGTCAAGAGCATGATTCAACAAAAACTGAGATCTTTTATGGATATCTTTTAAAGTTTCTCTTGAGGATTGTGCGGAGGATAGTATATATTGACAAGATAATTGCGAAGCTTGGGTTTCTGAGCCCCCGGTGAAGTGCTGAACAGTAGCAACGAGTCTCGTGATGATATCTGTGATAATATCTTCTCCATCCTTTGTTCTGCAGTCCATTGCCGAGGTTTGTCCAGGGTATACATCCTTGTGCTTGCCTTCAAAACATCTCATGATCTTCTTGACGACGTCCTCTATCAAGTCGTCTGCAGTAAGATTACTACTGACTGTGAATACGTCACTCCAACAGACATTCGATTCATTCGTGTCAGTAAAAGTAAAGTAAGATACTGTCTGGATTGGGGTATCGAATTCTGGGGTCTCATAATTGACCACGTCTTCAAGAATATTGTCGATCAAACCGTCCACTACGATCTCACTCTCCATCTCCTCTTGACACTCCGATAGCACATCCCGCAGTTCACTGACAATCAGTTCCGAAAGGAAATTGTCCACCATGTTAGCTGATAAGTTGTTGGTGCTGGTGGACGTGCTGGTGGACGTGGACTTTGAGATTGTAGACGAAGCTTTAGGAACATGGTGAATATGCTTGATCTGAACACCAGAGTTGTTATTCCTTGAAGGAGGTTTTGGGATCTGGCCAGGTTGGTATTTAGCATGAACGACGTGGAAAGGCTTGAAGTGAGCGTGAAATTTTGTGGTGCGACAGGGATCTATCATGTCTCTGCCTGGGTCATAATATGCTGAGAACCTGAAAGGCGGCAATGTTGTAAAGTAGAAAGTTCTGATGCATTATGTAACTATCACTCAGCAACCACAGAAATCCAATTTAGATCTACAGTACGAATATATCGAAATAACAAACTTGAGCCTGGAGCTATCACGATGAATGTTGGCAAGTTCAGGAGATCCACACCCTGTTGTTCCCAGTACTGTGACATCCATTTTTTCAAGAATGTCTAGACTTTCTTCTATCTGTAAAACAAATACTCTTATTTTGCAAATTTACATATACATATTATCATACACATTACACATATTATGTATGCATGAGTTTGAGCATCGATTCGTAGAGAGCCCATCTTAAGGCCACAGGGGGGGGTCGAGGCTTCAAAAAATGCAAAAAAACATTATGCTTTGAATCAATATATATTTTTGTGGTGGATACTTTGCCACCACTCATATGTCTGTAGCTATTTTACTTTTTTTAATAAATGAGGTTAACCAATTCTCATTTAACCTCATTTTTTTGATAAATCGATAATGGAGGGCAGAAATATTGATGCCATTACAACTGAAAACTACGATAAGCTTTGTTTTTATTGTTTTTGTGTTATTTCAGCGGTTAAACTTTGAAAAATATACAAATAAAGGCAAAATACTCAAAAATCACATAACATAAAAAACAGTTTTTTGCCTCTCCTGAAAACCTCGAATTTTTGACTTCAAAATCTATCTTCTCCTAGAGTTTTTATCCATTTCACCTCAAATTTGGAACTTATGTTCCTGACATAAATTTAAAAGTTTGTTATGTAACGATTGTTGTAATTTTGCTCCTAACTCTTTTTATGAGGTTAACCATTTTAAATTTTGTTACCCGCACTCATGGTTAACCTCATATCTCAGCTTTGGAGCAAGATATCATAAATCGTTACATAACAAAAACTCAAAATACCTTTAAGAACACTGTTGCCAAGTTACAAGGTTCTAAGTCATAAACTGAAAAAGAAGATAGATTTTGAACACGATTTCATTTAAAGTTTTCATTTACAATAGAATTACAGGTAAACCTCAAAATTCAACGCGCGATATCTTCAAATAGGAAACTTTGTTTTCGGTAAGGACAAAAGCATTTGAAAATTTAGATCGAGCTCTACAACATATCTCAAAATCTCAAAATCGACCTCGGACCCCCCCCTGTGGCCTTAAACGGCTAAATAAAAAAACAAAACATTGCATTACCTTAGCATACTTTCGTGCAGTAGCGTTTCTCTTTCGGTCATATTTTCTTCTCTCTATGTCGGCCATCCTTCCTTCAGCAATTGTTTGCATGCAATGCATCTTAGCTCTCCAGTTGCTTGCTGCCTTGGCTCTGTTGTTTTCGACTTTCTTTTCCCATTCCTTAGCTTCGTCTAGATGAGTGTCCTCGATCCGTACGTGGTTATCAAAAACCATTTTCTGCTGTTCTGTGATTTTGAAATTACTAATATCGAGTCGGTGATACGATTTTTACGCTAAAAGTAAATCACTGCCAGACCAAACTGCTCGAACAAATTCAAGCATACATCAGTATGATTAGTTAAATCTAGGTAGTTCTTAATCGTCTGTATAAATGACGATTTTAAAAGAATGTAGAACTGATCTGGTTCATTATTTGTCATACCATTGACGGCGTTTTTATGCAATTCAGAGTCATATGTGCGAGCTGCAATCGATCGTTTTCGCCGAGTTTGTTTTTCATTAAGTTGATCCAAAAACTTGATCATTTCTTCATCTTTTGCATTCATCCGTTCTTTATGCCAAATGAGATTCTGAAAGCATACAAATTTAAGGTGAAATCAAATTCGGAATCTTTATCTAGAAGAGGGTTCCATATCATGGAATGATTTTTTTCAAAAATTCAAGCCGAAGTATTGAAGCACAATAAAACAACAAAAATTATTTTATGAAAATAGCTAATTTGTAAAATAAAATGAACCTGGTTGGTCAGTTTCTTCGATCGGCGCTGTCTTTTAAGGAGTTGTTTTTGGGCGACCATTCTCTCCTTTTGTCGTATCTTCTGAAGAATAGTACTACGGCGGATAAGTTCGCAGCTGTCAAGTCGTATTTTAATGAGCTCTCTCATTTTTCTTTCCATTTGGGCCTGTTTAGCAGCCTTGTCCCTTTCCAGGCGAGCTCTTTCTATCATCTGAAATATTTTACGTGATGATCATTGCATGCTATTAAACTTCTTGATGGCAAAAAATTTAAAGCAGGGCAATTTTATTCAATATTAATAAGTTATGGAACCTGTGTTTCTGAATTCTACAATTCTAATTTCTTGGAAAAGGGAAATGAAATGATAGATAATAAATGGTTTTACCACAAACGATTTACTTCAAATTTGTGCATCTTTGAATTCCGTGGGTATTGATCACTCTAAATTATGCTTACCTGAGCCATAAGTTTTTGCTTTAAAACAATATTATTTAGTATCTGTTTTCGTCGTCTCATCATCGACTCTGTACGCCTCGCTTTAGCTTCTGCAATCTTAACGTTATGCTGAAGAATAAAATTGAATTACATGATTCAAATTAGACTATAGGCATCTATGTATAATGTATATCGTAGTAAACGATGAAATATTTCGATTTACATCGTCGAACACAAGGTATCTGCAATGTACTTGTCATCATTTCTGACAAGTGACAAGAGCATCATTTTATTATTAAGTTCTGTAACACATTAACCTGTATCCGCGTTTGCAGCATCGCATTTTTTACTTTACGTCGCAACACTTTTCTTGGATCAACATAAAATTTCTTCTTTTCCAACGCACTTGATATGCGTCTTTGCGTTTTGAAATAGTGTTTGAGATTTCGCTGAAACAAATTTATTATACAATCACACAATTCAAAAAATTAGCATCGAAATTGAAGAATATCAATAATTTATTGACGTACTTTAGTTTCGATGGTTATGTAATTTTTATTGAATAATTGTCATAGAAAGTAATCAGTATGGCAGTATAGTATAGTATTATATAGTTTGTTTTTTTTTTTTTATCTAGACACTTATTTTACTTCGGTGTATTCCAACAGCCACAATGTTACACAAGTGCAACCAGCCAATTACAGGAAGCCGAAGGATCTTTTTGGCCAGTGACGGTTAAGGTAGTGTGTACCATACTTTCTTCGTCCGAGACTTTGCTGCAATGTGCAGCTCCTCATTTAACCCTCACACCCGATTTCTCGAGTATTCGGCTGAGTAGACCGGGGGGCTGCATAGACCACTCATGATCCTTAGCTGAACGTCGACGACGCTCACCCCACGACCAGGCAGTCAGTGGGTTTCGAACTCGCAACCTAACGATTGTAAGACAGGCGTTCTAACCAACTGCGCTACCTGGCCGCAAAAGTATAGTATGGGATTGACAAAATTTCACTAATCTATCAAAATTGAGACAGGTTAGAGTGGTAACGAGCAAAAATGTTGAATGCTGACCTGAAATCTGTTAAATTCTTGAAGAGTACATCTAACTTCACCATCTTTTGTCACAAGATTGTTTTTCATCAAGCATCTCCGAACTGACTTTTTGTTCAGAAAATGCTTCAAATGCGGGTCGTGTAAGGGTTTGTATTCTCCTGGCTTATACTCAGTGAAGAAAGGATCAGATAAGTCGAAATCCATGGTTATTCCAGGAACAAGCTGAAATTTGTCGGTTTACTTTGGCATGATTTCGTTGTCAAAATATGAGAATTTTGTTGAAAAATTTCTAAGTAAGCTATTTTGACAATAAATAATCCACCGCTCCATAGTATAGATACCTTTTCTCCAGATCGTGTAGTGTTATAACCAGCCTGAGCATGACGATGAATCGCGGTGGCCGGTAGAGCAGCATTTTCATTTTCGATGTAGTGTGAATAATCGACCGGTGGTTTAGCTTCCATAAATGATTTGAATTATAAACTTAAACGAGTAAAGCGGTGCAAATTTTGATAATATTCTTGACTACTTTTGTCGATGAATCGTTATGCTCCTTTATAAACACGGTCACATTCGTCAATTCTTTATTATCTTCCGCAACTGCTAACGAAATTGTGGACTAGAATAATTACGTCAAGTTTTCCCGACTATTTCCCTATGGACACTTTAGATCGCCTCTGAATCCACTGAAAGTTTTCTCATTTCATATCAAAATATGGTAGTACAACTCTTCAGTCTCAGCTTCACATAATATATAATAGCTGGCAAACACGTGTGCGCGTCTCAAAACTCTTGTAGGAGCGCACAGTGCCAAACGTTTTTATTGAACGCGCGTTGCACAAGGTGGATTAAAATCCAAAAATAGAAGCTGGGCCACCCACTATCACTTAACCAAGTTACGATATGCGACAGTCCGATCTGAAACGTTTCCTCGAAAATTTCGTAGATTAGTAGATAGGGTCTGAGAACGCTTGTCGCTTGTAAGTTGAGAGGCACCGAACCCAGGCTTTTATTTGATTTTACAGCAAGATTTTAATCTCTGCCACAATTTTCAACTACAGGTCATTTTGTCTCGTTTGGCCGTTTAGCCGTATGATCTAGGAATATCCCGTGTTGATATTATCCGTTCACGAACTCACAGGTAATGAATACTACTTTTACTATGTAAACTGATCTCATTTAGATTACAAAAAATATATGAGTTATTGAGCCATCTGTAGGGTTTGACATGAATGAGAATTTAAGAAACCATCCCTCCACTTTTATAAATGTTCGAGATTCCAAACACTGTTATAAGGATGACTTTTCAGTTTTCAGTTGTATATGGGGACAATATGAGACGATCTGTTATAATGATATAATATTACTAGTGTAACCCGTGCCTTCGGCCGGGAATTTACTGTCACAGTTGCAATGTAAAAGTATACAACCGCATTATATTAGACATTATATATTTGATATCACGCATAATGCTGTCTTATGAAAGTATGAAATCTCCCTACAGTTGAAACAAAGCGGCCGCAAGAGTGAGCTCTGCTATTACGTGGGGCTAAACTAATTACGGTACATGTTATCCTCCTCGTTCTCTCTCCCATCCATTTATGTCACATTTCTGGAACAAAATCATCAATTAAACCACTTACCACCGGCCGATTTTTATAAAATTGTCTTATGGGCTTCATCAGAGTTTTGTCGGCACTATACCGAAAAAACCAGTCCCGTAACTATTACCGTTTTTTTTGTATAACTGTTCGGAAATTACACACAGACACACAGACACACAGACACACAGACACACACACATTCTGGTGTTATTAAGTTGATTATCAGCACACTCGTGCCTGAAAGAAATGCCAGTCATATGTACAGTAGTGGATTGAGTAAAAAGCCCAAAGAAAGACATTTTGTGATAATTAGGCAACTGGTGTGATTTGGGGCTAATGAGTAGATTTAGGCGCATTTCTGGGACTACTTCTAAATCCTCTACAGTGAAAAGCAAGTCGAAATACGTTCTTTTGCCGATTTGATCGAGTTTCCCGCAATTTTAATTTTGATCCGAGCAAACCATAAAATTTTTTTAAAGTTGCGTCCACTACTTTAAATTATTTGGAAAAAAACTATCTTTGTTCGGACGTTGAAGCCGACCTAAGTCGAGTAAGTAGACTACTTTATTTCCTTGTGGGTGTTCTATTAACTCTTATATTTTGATTGATGCTGGCCGAGAAAGCAATTAAATCTCGTAACAGAATTAAAGGCGACTCCTCTATCAAGCAATCCAATCCTAGGCCAGCTATGGGAACATTTGTGACTTAATATTAGTTTGATCCTTCACGTGGCACTGTGGTAACTAATTAGTACTCTTAGTAAAACCATTAACACAATCCGACCGGTAAATAGATCCGGGCAACTTGACTATTTCCCTCTTTGTGAGTCACGTGATTTTCACGTGTAATTAACGTACTGAGCACCTGACACCCTGGTTTGCTCGGCGATCAGCACGTGCTCTTACAAGCATGTCACGTGACTCTAAAACCCAACAAATCCATCCTCTAATCATTCTAATTATTGGCTTGTCAAGGGAGATGAATACGATAATCTAATTGGGCGATTACTAAAATCCCTGGATGTCCATTGGTCCAAATATCTACTCCCGCATTGGAAGGATTTGAGTGCTCTGTAATTATTTGGCACTTTGAACTGTTTTACAACATTTTATCAATACCCTGCCGCCAGGAAATCCAAAAATACATTCCTTCACAATACACCCCTATTCGATCATTTATAGCAGCACCGTCCGAGAAAGCAAACAACAAATTTAACATTTAATAACCTACAAGAAGAGAACACTGACTGCCCGAAAACCTAGTGTTTTAATGCAATTTAGGCTGTTATATAGAGGCCTTGAAATATAAACTCAGGAATTTTAATTGTTATGTTTTCAGTGTAAGAGTGCGAGAAACTAGGCAGACGATGCTTGGCCCTACATTTCATTACCAGAAGCTACCTTCCCTTTATTATAAGGTCCGGGTTCAATGAGATTATTACCTTTATGTTTTATGGTGAAATAATTTCAACTATCCAATATAGGTATATATACTATATTTAACTCTATAAATGAAGTTGGTGTTGACACGACTCCCCGATACAGGTTATGACCATTATGCTGAGGTTAATCAGAACAATGCAGTCTGTAAATAATAAAAGATTGGATACACACATTGAATTATGAATAGAATCATAAAGTTTACATACAGCTACAGGTAACGTTTACTCATATTAAAACTTGGTGAATCTAATCGCCAACATCAACCACCGTCACAACAATAGGTTGTCAGGTGAACTGATGCAATCTTAACCTCCCAGCATGATGTAATCAAGCAACAAACCCACCCGCTTTTTGAATGCTCATTACAAACGAATTGAGGGAACTTCTTTAAATTTTACAACAATGGCTGAACGGCTGACACATGGTATAACACTATATGGACCAATCATGTGATCACACCGTCATAGATATCAGGTGATAGATAAAACAGATCTGGTGAGTGGTGCCAACTTATGCTTTCGTCTGATATCCTGAACCAGCGTTTATAACAATAAAAACCGGCAATTATAGTCGCACCGTGTACACAGATACTCATGAAGTACAGCTACTTTATGCCGGAAGTTGATGACGCATCCGGTGCAGGTGGTGCTATATCACAACAATCTCAGCGCACCGGTTGAAACACGGATTGTGATTCCTGAGAAAGGGAACATAGAGACTTGACGGAGTTTCCACCCATCTTACTTAGATCAATATAATAGAGGTTATGTGTGATGACTTGTAACGAGTAAAAACATACTCTTAGTAGCTGTAAGAAAAGTAGGGGTCGTGACTGGAAATAGGTAAACAGGAAGTGCTCAGCTCTATATTCGGATATGTATCAAGTTGATGATTGTTGATACTAACACAGATTTATATAAACCTAGTGTTGATAATAATGGTCTTTGATAACAGCTACCAATGACTAACGATTAAATGGCCAAAATAATAGGTTATCACCGATTTTTTTAAACATTCCTTAATGACAGCTTCCTCATTAAAGGTTATTCTGCTCAAATCAAGATTCCACGAAACTGTGGTTGCTGTTCTAAAACAACTGGATGTTCAACTCCCCGGCCTTTGATCGCAAGAGCCCTCTATACTTTTACGGTTTACACATTTACACTGCATAAGCACACTACGTATAGTAAAACCACGCACGAACCAACAGGTGAGCAGTAGTCGGGTCACGTGGTCGAGCCTGACCAGTTGTACTGCAGATTTTGGGTCAAGTGGGTAGTGTAGCCAAATACTTGCGTGGTTGTGAAAAGTGGGATCGTAAAGTGCAAAACTAGAAATTTGGGCAGGCTAACTTTAAAGTTTAGAGTACTTTGACATGCCAATGTTCATTACTATCGCTGAAAAACTACTGGCAATTCACTGGGATATTTTATAGCAATAGATATCTTTAAATGGGTATAGCTATTTATAATAACTAATAGAACAAACGAAAATGTACGTTAAATCAAGGTACCGAGCCTTTTATTAAATATTCTAACAAAGATTCAGAACCTTGATGTTGTCCTTTACCCAATGTTCCAATGCCCGAATGAATAAATTTAAAATAATTTGCCAATACAGAATTGACATTTATATGACGTAATTAACATCATTTTAAATACAGGGTGGGCCAAAAGTCAGTACCCATATGTTGGCCTTAATAGCTCTGCCGTGTTTTATATTTGAGAGCTGTTGCTTTGCAGATGGCATACTGTACTTACTGGTTCGAGGATTCCGTCGTCAAAATTTGAAAATTCGAATATTTTAGACCACGCCCATTCAATATTAAAACACCTATATTGTTTTCTCTGAACATGCTGAACGCCTAATTTTTTCAGAGACGGTAGATTATCAAATGTTGCATATGATCTGAAAACATGAGGCAAAACAGATTAGAAATGACGAAGTTATCAAGCATTTTCTGTATCTCGTTAACAATATTGACTGGGTGATTATGTGACACCGTGACACGACACCTTAATTGGGCACCCTTAACAATTCCCATAATGTTTAACGGGGTAGTTAACGGGGGCACCTTATCACGTGATTAGGTAAACCAATCACCTGATCACACGTAATGAATAAACTCGTTATGCTTCATATCTCGGTCATCTGAGAAGCTACAGTTCTAATTCTTTCAGGACAAACGTAATTCGAATGGCCAAACACAATTCAATAACATTTAGCTTGATCCGACTATCCAAACTATCAAATAAATGTGAAAATGAACCTCCATTTGAAAAAAATGAACGCGAATATTTTTCGAGTTGACAAATTCCTCGAACCAGTGGTGGTACTAAGTCATACCAGAAAGAAGTATTTAAATTGGGCAATCAGTGACTGAGCTATAAAGGCCAACGTATGGGTACTGACTTTTGGCCCACCCTGTAGTATAACTCAAAGCCGAATAACATGTTAACCTTTCACAGTAATAATTTTCGATTGATTATTGTTTCATCCAATTCCCGAGAATCAAATCCTTAAATAAACGGTCATCTCTATATATAGAGATGACCGTTATATATAGATCTTAAAGCTTATCTGATATTCGAGTAGAAATTGTACTGTAATACTTATAGTATTACTAGTAATAATAATAATTATCTTAAATTCTGATATCTCAAGATAGTATAATGACTCGCCATATCAAAACCGTTTAAATTGTTCATTTCTGAAGATAAGATTTTAAAATGCTTTTATTACTTCATCTTTCAAAGCTTTCATCAAATTCGGCAGAATAACCACACACTGGCCAGCAACACCAGTCACTAATTATTCACGATTATTGGCCGCATAAATATGGAGCTCAATTTGAGTGTGAACTCAGCCACGTTGCGAATTTTACCGGACAATAAATGAGCTGAAAATATTTTAGAGCACGGCCAATGGAAACTTTTGGTACATGTGCGTAACATATTACACCTCAATAGTAATACAGCAAAGCTTTCTCTAACTTTGCACGCCTTGATTCAAGGAAAAGATAATAAAATAAAAGTCTTAGAGCACTACCTTCCAGTCACTATTATAAGACCACGTGATATCCCTCCGCACGTGTTACTTAGCGACTGAAGTGAACGTCACGTGTCCGTTTGATTGGTTTCTTAGCAACAAAATCTCGTCGCATGATAAGTCACGTGTTCTCAAGGACAATTCCGATTGGAGGAGGTAAGTGCCCGTCACTAACTCTGTTATAATTACTCGTGGGTTCCACACCTTTACGAGCACTCCGGCTTATAGGAAATGTAGGGTCGAGCGTGCGAGATCTGCGTGTGATTCGACCTTGACCAGTTACCACTAGATATTTAGTGATCATTGATCGCAGTGGAGAGACGGCCGAATGAGAAAAAGGAGTGGCGGAAAGTAGCAATAAATTAGAAACATCCGGGAACCTTCTTTAAAGGCTCAGTGGTGGTGGTGGGCGAGTTAATTGGAGCTTAATTAGCCGAGGGACCACGGTATGTACTGTACCGTCGAGTTTGAACTGTAATTTTAACTTATTTCAGGGTTTTCGAGATGTTGCAATACCACACAAACTACGTCATCATGTTTTAGGCTGAGTTATTTTGAATGTAATCACTATTCAGGTATTAAGGTATGTACTCAGTTATATAACATTTTTACTCTGAAACTATATATTCTGAAAGAATGGCTCAATAATTAATACCATCCTCTATTGTGTATCAAAGTGAAATCACTTATGTGGGTCGGAATCTTGAAAAATTATGCCTTCTCAATATCTGCCAGATACTCCCAGATACTCTAAGATTGAGTACATTTTTCCTTGCCGACACTACAAATTAGTGGTTCATCATAATTCATTTCATATCCCAAAATACCCCAAACATTAGATGATTAAACCGAATATGTATCACGAGCTTTCCAATCTGGTTGGGTTTCTTATAAAATCCATCCACAAATTTTAGGGCAAACTTTGAAGTGAGTAGGTTTTGGGTCCCTATTGTACGAAGGGTTGTATTATCTTATCTCTGAGAGTGTAGTGACCAAACCAACCCACCCACACCTTCATACTTAAATTTACTTATCCGAATGAATTGTATTTAACCCGAGAAATAGGAAAAAGGTTCCAAAGGTGTACATGAGTTTGAGGGTGATTTCACTGATCCCAAATCTGGATCATGGTCGATCTGTTCGGTGGATGAGTTCACGTGCTACATAGTACATACCTGTGTCACGTGACTTCAGGATTTACGGCCGTACAGCGGTCGTAATGCGTAAGTAGTCGACTTTCGAGTAGGCATTTGAAAATTACACATTCTTTCAGAATCGGTGCCAGGGCTTTGAGGGCGACGTTGAGATTCGATAGGAAAAGAGAAGGAAATACTTTGAAGTTGAAGTTGGAAGTTCGAACGTTTCTGTTACAATGATTCGCGTACTTGTGTAGGGTATACTTATAATTATAATATTATGAAGGGGCAAAACATCTTTGAGCGAATACAATTTTTATAATTTCCTTTGATTTTAGGCACGGTGATGATTGTGGTGCACATTCTATTCATCACTTACAAAGACAATCAACGACACAATTTTCAAATGTTATTATCCAAATTACAACATCTATACAAAAGCAAAAGATTTAGAATATCAAAATATCAAACTATAATCAACGTTAACTTCTCCACTAAGTAATAGTCCAACTCCTAATATTTAGCTGACACGTTTTAAACGTTACCTCCTACCGAGAGAGCTAAACTCTTATGAATCTCTAGGCAACTTTAAGATTATTAAAATAACGCCCAAACATCAAAAGTTTTGTCAACATCCGAACCATGTTATGTTTCTGACCATAATTAACTTATTATAATATATAGAGAATAACGGTAGTACTCTAAAATCAGATTTTAGTTTGAAATTAAAGATAAAACATCTTCTGGCAGTTCACAAACGTTCATAATACTATAATATCATCTCAGTAAGCAACTCGAATATACAAACATCTCAAGGATAATTATCAAATTAGTTTACTTATTAATCAATTATCTTATAGGTAAATTATCTCTTCGTAATAGTGAATTGTCCTTATAAACTTATAACTTCTAAATAGTCTTTTTCTCGTTTGTTCTTCAATAGAATTGGTATGTACAAGTTCTTTAGGAAACGGAAAGGTTGGAACCAAATTAGGTTTAAGTTGGTTGATTTATCTTAGTATATTACTAAAAATATTATCATTAAACCTACATGATTATACCAAGTTTATTATCATTATTTAAAAGGGTTGAATATCTGACATCTTCTGAATTTTATCCCAAAAAACATTTACATTATTTAGATAAACTTTAAAACGACATTACCATGAATATAATGACATATTAGCATCCTAAATTAATCTGCAACATTTGCAGAATTGAAGATGAAGTAAAATGGACTGTAGTTTAGGACCATACTTCTAACATCACCACAATAACATTACTAGGTTACTAAGTTACTAAGTTACTAGATTACTAAGTTACTACCACTGTTAACATTACCCCAACATCTTAAAACCTGTGATCATGACATTCTGGCTGCCTAAATCCCGGTACCCATGAACCTACACTGAACCAACATTTCTGGCACACATTTGCTATCTGAGTATCTGGTGATATATCACAGCCCCACCGGGGGACAAGGTGTGCAAATGTTACAAAACCACTCCTTACAGCCGTATTAGTAACTGGTGTCATGCTACTCCCACTACTCACAGAGAGTGAGGGAGAGAGAAAGAGAGAGAGAGAGAGAGAGAGAGAGAGAGAGAGAGAGAGAGAGAGAGAGAGAGAGAGAGAGAGAGAGAGAGAGAGAGAGAGAGAGAGAGAGAGAGAGAGAGAGAGAGAGAGAGAGAGAGAGAGAGAGAGAGAGAGAGAGAGAGAGAGAGAGAGAGAGAGAGAGAGAGAGAGAGAGAGAGAGAGTGAGGGAGAGTGAGGGAGAGAGAGAGATCTATATCGGATCTATATTATTATTCCCTGTGCTAAATATCAGTTCAATGAAGTAAGATTTAATGTCCAGTGCCCTCCACCATACACCCAGAGATCAGGTAAATCTGAAAAGGTATTATTGATATATAATAAGTATCTAAGTTCAACGCACTGGAATAATAATGTGCCCGCACACGTGGCGTGCTAGGACAAAAGTCCTCTCTCTTTCAGGCCTTATTAACTCACTACTGCAATTAAAGTCCAGGAAACCCTGTCACGTGTCCGGACAGGGGAACCAATCAGAGCCCTGAGCCCTCACTGGCCGGCCAATCAGATCCCCGCCACTGACACACACCTCCAAAATACCTCTAGGACTCAAGTCCGGTTATGTATTTTCAGGCGCACTTTCCCCCCGTTTCCAGGGCAGTCAGGAGCGTGAGCCTGGACATCAGCTCCCTAAATTTGGACCAATCAGGGCTCCGCTAAACTAAATTCCACCAATAAGAGCGCTGGAGGGAATCACCCTGATCTTTTGTGTGGGTACAGGGTAGATGATGAGGAGTACTATTGTCAAGAGCAGGCATTGTCACTAACGACAATAGCCTTCAATCGGGTGGAGTGTCGCATTGTACTATCACGAGTCATCTAGAGAGAGAGAGAGAGAGAGAGAGAGAGAGAGAGAGAGAGAGAGAGAGAGAGAGAGAGAGAGAGAGAGAGAGAGAAGGAGAGTGGGAGAGGACGGGTATCGTATCTAGCCGCGCCCATTGTTCGCCACTTACAGCGTCCTTTACCCGATAAAGTGCAACCAGGGTTGCTATTATACTATAATCTATCATGCCACTGAAAATAATCTGACATGTCCACTATACACTGGGGAAAATATTGTGGTTCGCTACATTTACCTGCACTAAAGACCACGTTTGTGATGTACCGGAATTTAGTTCACTGTGAATTCATGGCCGCAAAAAATTTTTCTCTCTCTAACAATGTAGATCAACAGATCTAGTGACATAATAATTGACCCTGATCTATAAACACAACAATTGTAGTCCAAAGGATAAGTATCAAAACCAAATAAGTCTTTATCTTGTTCAGATCTGATAATATCTGACTCTAAAATGACAACAGATCAAAACTCTAACAGTGAAATATAACATTACGGAGTAATACCTTATCAAACTTTAATTTAACAGCCGAATGTAATGAGGAAGCTGCCTTTCAGAGGGTCATTACTCAGTACTCATCATACCAAAACAAGTAGACTTATCGACCAAATCATGCCGTCTGATTAATTACTAGTCCACATTTCAAATAGTCTGGAACTTTCTAGAATGACTTGACTTTGACCAGTGATCAAGACTCAAGCTGATGAACATTTTATAGGTGCTACACTTACCTAGAAGCGAAGAACTGAAGGTTGATAAGGTATACCCCATATATAAAACATGTACTATCTCAATATGTATCACAACAAGGATAGGTAACTCGCTCACCCTCACCTGGGTCATCATATCAAACAAAACTCATCGAACTTGTACAGGAAAAAACAACAACAAATTGGCACAAAATTCTCCAGATTCACAAGAAAAAAGAAAAAAAAACAACATCACATTATCATGACAAGGTTCCGTACAGTGGCAACATCTGCCACTGGGTTATTATCATCATCATGAGTTATAAGAATAACACGGTTGCTTAGCAACTCACTTCGCGCACTAGCAAAACTTTTTTAATAATATAATGAGACAATTTCACGTAACTAAATAGATACAAAACAGATAGTTATTCAATATACGCAAGTAAAAAGGTCCTGAAAAAAACAACAACAAACAAACTACAATTTCTACGATTTGTGTTTCTAATAATAATAATTAGTCACTAATAAGTAACTGATTAGCAACTACTATTCTATCAATGTTCCCTCAATTAATTTAGGTTCACTGGGTGCCGAAGGTGCGGGTACGGGGTCCGTTTTCAAGGAGCCCTCAGTCCAGTTGATCAGACTGTTGAAAGCGAGTTCGTACTGATAAAGCTGTTCTTTCAGCTGCTTGATCTCGCTCTGAAGAGTGCAGATCGTAATGTCCTGCTCGGTTTGGATTGATTTTTCTGATTTTTGAGAAACTGTTTCCATTAGTTTCTGATAAGTGTCTACGTCGATGATGTACGCGTTGTTACCCGTTTCCATGGGAATCTCATGAGCGATGGGCTGTTGAACCTGCACAACAGCTGGACTCTGGTTTTTAACGATCTGGCTGTTATTTTCATTAGAATAGTTCTGTTTTAGAGCCAGAAGAGAGTTCTGCAGCTCAGCGTACAGGTCCTCAGTAGAGGGTGTAGGACCGTTCGTTCGTATGACCGTCCCGTTAGTTGAGGGCGAACTGTTCACTGGAGTTGATGTCATGATAGATGAGTTGTGAGACAGGTTGGAGGGAAGGGCGTTACCGTTACTGATCTTGAAGATGGCGTGATCTGTGGTTGTGACAGGCTCTTTCTTCAGGATTGGTGTAGACATGATGGGTTCAGAAGGTAAGGCAGTGCTGCTGGAGAGGAGAACTCCGTTACTTTGGGGCGGGGAGTCTGTAAGTGCGATGTTCTGGAGACTTGAGGGCAGGCTGATGATAGGACCCTGTGTGGTGGCAACAGAGGGAGGACTGGTTCCCCCGGAGAAGGGTGGCGTGGAGATACCGTTAGTGTAGCAGCCCTGGGGACTGTTGGAGAAGCTACCCTGAGGGGTTGCGGTTCCGATGTTGGGTGTCAGGGAGTTAGTCGAGCAGGAAATGTTGTTCAGGCTATTCTCCAGGGACATCTTGTTGGCGTTGTTGTTGGCGTTGTTGTTGGAGTTGTTGCCGAAGAGAGCAGGCATGAGTGAGGTGAGAAGTTGTTGTAGTTGAGCTGCTTCTGTGTTGTTGTTCTGTATCGTGTTGGCATTAACCATTGTGTTAGCGTTTGACATCATGGATTTAGCTAACTTGTGATGTTGTGGAAAGGTTGTCTTGGCTCTCATCTGTATCTCTGCCAAAACCTCAGGGTTCGTACACCCGTTCAAGTTTTGTGTGGGTATGGCTTTAGTCTTCAGACGTTTTCTCTGTCCACCGATGCCGGTAATAGGGTAATGGTGGGAACCTGAGGTGAAGTCGTCCCTCGTGAAATGCAGCTGGCAGATAACACTGTACTGTGAAGGTTTAAAGTCAGGTCTACCTATGAGCTGTAACCACATGCTAGCCAGGGTCACGTCTGTCGGGAACCGGAAGAAGGAAATAGCAGGGTTACGTTTAGTGTTAGAGGAGCAGCCGAGCACGCAACAGTTCTTTACCATGATGACTGCCGGATCAGATGTGACAGGTTAGAGATAGTGAGAGATAGTGAGCTGAGAGAGAGAGAGGTTGGTGTGTGTTCGGTCACTTCTGGTCAGAGTGGTGTGTATGGTGGGGATTATCACTCTTATTGCTTCATGCTACACCTAGAAGGGAGATAAGGGGTTTAGATTTGATTGTTATCTTTATGTTCGTACAAGATAAGTCTATCAGAATATTATTAATTTCAATCATGTGCCAATGTGAATACGGTATGGATATTTTTAGAGAATTGTATCATTCGAGGTATGTGTGCATAGATATTTAACAAGGCAACATTGATGATAGAAAAATGTATTACCTAAACTTTAATTGCAATTCATGAATTATTGTGATTAAACTTATCAAAAATACCATAATCGTATAATAAGCGAAATGAATTCATATAAAAGGGAAGGTTTCTGTATTGAGTCGGTAAGCCCTTTTAAACAATCCGGGTACAATAATCAAACTTCGATAGGTACTGTTCCATAATTCTATCTCAATTCTTAAAGGCGATCGTGTAAAAACAGTAGGTGTGTATCATGTAAACGATTCAAAATCAATACTCAAAAGCAAGGAAACGGTCGATCTAAGTCGCGAATAAATGTGAGATTCACGCATCTGATTATAACGAATTATGTTCTCGTTCTTCAGGAAAAGCCCAAACTAAGGTCAAACAGATAACTGGAATATAAATCTTGCGATGAATGACGATCTTGTACCTTTATCATAACTTAAAGACGCCTGCCACACTATAAGAGTATAAGAGAAACGCCTGCCACACTACAGGAAAAGCTAAACATCAAGCTACTGATAGATTCCACTTCATTCGCACAAACAATACCAAATTATAACCACAACAACAAAAAACCAGCTCGGAACAAAAGCGAAACAAACAAAAAGAAACCTTCTTAAAAACTATTTGAACCAGTTAGAAGCTGAAAAGTAAGTGGATTAGGGCACACTGTCTAAGGTTTCCCCGCTGCAAGGTTAACCCTCTCGGCTCTCAGTGCCGGAATAGCTACCCAACATGGCCGTGTGGTTGGCTCGCAGCTCCACCAGGACTTTCACCTTTAGCCGACAATTGGCGAATCAACGACGCGGAAGAGGCCAGGTTGACCAATGAGGAAGAAGAGGAGAAGTCACGTGGGGTGTTTGTCGGAGAGTTGGTACACTGGCCTCCAGCTAACACAGTACAAGCTGAAGTAATTGGTATATTGAATTAAGTGCACTCTTTTAGACCAGATGGGAGGGGTTCAGATCAGCAGTTCAGCAGTTGTTTCACTCCTGCAAGTCACGTGACCAATCATTCCCAACAATTACAGGTACAAATTGGGAGAGATGGAGGGTATTTTGGGAAGGTCTGGGAAAATGTCGTGAGATCAGGCTGGGTGTTGCTGCAGTTCATTTAGGACCGGTAATCAACAATAAGGTCAAACGCTGCAATACCAACACTATCCAATAATGCCATGAAATGTAGCATGAACCATTTCAGGACACGTTATTTTTTAATTCTATATTAAAAGAAAAACGATAAAAACCACGCGCCTCGAATCTATTTTGGCTGGATGATCAAAGAACAGGACGGTGCAGGCCGCCCAACTGCAACCCTAACACCAAACGAAACTTAGCTGTTACTAAAAATAGGACCACGTCTGTTCGGCGCTGGGAGATGTTTGTTTTGTAGCCGGAAGTTCTAAAAACCAGTCAAGTCACGTGACACGGGCAATACACGCAGGTTACCTGGTTAGTGGTAGTGCACTGTGGGAATCCAGCCTGCTGATTGGTTGATCAAAGTCACGTGGGTGGGATAAAGGCGGGTGATTGGACGAGGGATAGCGGGGAGTGGGTTGCTTGTGAGCGGTAGGTACAAGCTTGTAAGATACACAGAGAGGTCGAGGGGTCACGTGACTGGTATATCCCACCAACAGAAGCAGAGAAAACTACACAACACACTGTACTAGCTTCCTACATACCAACGGTATGATTATTAAACCTTTTAAATCTAGTTATAGCGCCACTTGTCCTCCGATACTCTGACTAAATCAGGCACTAAGATGAGCCTTGATTCCCACGACAGAGCCATGAATAAAAACAGGAACATACGATATAACGGCATGATAGTATTAAAGACTCCACGAACTTGTTCAGAGGTTGGTAACATGACCGAGACTCACAAGACACTGGCCTATCTGCCAGTTAACCAGTCATCACAAGACACGACTCAGCTGCTCTTTCGAGGCAGTCAAAACACCCACGTGATTAAGTTAGAGCAATCTGATTGGCTAGTGAAAGGTTTAGAGCGTTCTAGTTGGTCAGTGTTGATCTGGTCATCCCAGGTTTGTGAACTCGGTAAACACTGTCAAGGTTTGTTGTATCAGGGTAGATGTTACGTTTGCGAGGAATGAACATTAAACAAAGTAAGACTTAACAAATGAAAGACATTCAGATATATATCTTATGTGATAAGAGTTAACAAACGAAAGACTTTATGATGTGACAAATTTATATGATAAAACCTAAAATATTACGAAAACAGATTATAGCAAAATCGAATAACTGTCATTTAACGTATTGCGAGATGAAATAACTGCCATTTAACGTATTGCGCAAGTTAAATGACAGTTATTTCATTTCAGACTGTTATCTGACTGAAATAACCTAATCTCTAATCTAACACTATAATTTAAAGTGCACCTCGGAGGTGTGCAATAATGTTACACCCGTGTAACCATTAACGGACGAACATAAAAAATAACGTAATGTTTAACTTTTAAAATAAACATCCATATTTTAATGAGACTTGGTTGTCTGAAATAAAATTACAGCTGGCCGTTGAAATGTTAGGGCTCTGGGGAAATAAAGGCCAAAATTCGTGTTTGAAAAGTTATTTGTTTGCATGAGCACGTTCTAACCAGAATAAACTTCCAGCAATAGTATAGACCGACCAATACCAACAATACTGTCACGTGTGAAAATAAATATGGTTCACCATATCCATCCAAGTGAAACAAGTGTGATAAAAACAACAAAACCAACGTTTAACCGCTTTCTGGCTGTTTACTAAGTCTTTGAGAAAACAATCGCAAGAGGTGTCTTGAGGAAGTTCCAGAAAGTTCCAGGAGAATTCACAATGTATATTCCCTAAGAGCCGTGGAGACCAAAAAACGTGTAACGATACAAAATGTCGCACCAACAATCAAACTCCTCACAACACTTGGATTCTCGGGGGCCGGAAACGAAGGGCTTCATTTTGGAGGAGCTCCCTCTCTCTTCCCTCGCAGCTCACTGACTGTACTACACCTGACCAGCCACGCGATAAGCCTCCCACCACGTGATTTTCAACTCGCCCGCTGATTGGCCAAGCAAGAGTTGACACGTTCACATGTGCGGTTACCATGGAGTCACGTGGTGTGCTGCCTGGAGTCACGTAGTGGGGTCACGTGGGGTGTATTTTAAAGCACACCCCTGCAATAAGAGGATGTTATGAGGAAGCAAAGGGAGCTCCACGCAAGATGGAAAATTGGTATTTATCTTTTGAAAACATGTGTGACTAAGGTTCCCCTAAATTACTGGAGCAGGGTGAGTGGGGTCCCTCTAATTAGGTGCCATTTCCGGGCCCAGTGGTCAAATAAGTACTCTGGATGGTTGGAATGATCACTCAATTTAATTGCGATAACAAGCACATGCTATGATTGATCCTAATTTGAAGCCAATCCATCTGGTACTAACAAGAGTAATCAAATAACGAGATATGTACGTTTCTAGTTTCCACAGCTGAAGTACTCAACAAAGTCAAAGGGTAATAAACACAGAACTCTTCAGAATACTTCAACAGTCCACAATTCACATATTCCCGACATTAATTAGATAAAAAGCCGCCCTTCTTGAACCGGACACGAATCAGGCTGTTAAACTCGTGACCGAGCGAGAGAGAGAGAGAGAGATCACCAAAGCACCTAGCGTTCAACAAAGGCAGGTCAAACAAGCATTGAGTCCTCTTCATCAAGACGAAAAACAAGCTAGAAATTAAAACTTTCACGGTCTAACCATTAATACGATGCTCGTAAAGCTCCAAATGACCAAGTGTGCTTGTCAGATAGACATGCATTACAAAGCCATAAAGGGAACTTTTTCAAGCAGTAACAAAACTTCTTACTGATGACACATAAAGTTTTCAGCTCTTAAGAGTGGCTGTGCTTATAAACTTTGTGAATGGTTCTCTGTAAAAGACAATAAATAGAGCTGAGAGAAGTGTGGTTTGGTCAATTGCACGATTCGAGAACTTTACGTGTTCAACGCTTGCTTCATTGAAATGTCCACTAAAATGAACAACATTGGGAGAGACTGACCATATTATGATGTGAAGTGTGTGTAACAGCGTGTCAAGTTAGAACTTTCGGGGCCTCCAACAACAATAGAGCTCCGAGAACAGGGGACATTGCGAGTTAGTGGCTAAATCTATAACAGCCTTAGTCTACAAGGCTTCTGTATATATCTAATCATTCATTAAATCGTCCGAATAGGAACTTTAAATTTATCTTTCAAAACAAGTAAGTATATAATATGTAGAAGCTATTAAGCCAACCAAAATTGAAGCACCAAATCAAGGCGCAAATACACAATACGTCAAGAAGCCATTGATTTGATTCAAATCATCAGAATTTCACACATAATACAGCTGTAATTACAGACTGCCGCACACCTGCAAACATAAATATTCAATGATTACCAGAAGTCCATGTAATTTGCAACCCTTGCAGTTTCGTGACATAATATTTTAAAACGAACATGCAGCTTATTCTTTATTTATAGTGGCACCAATGGATCCTAATCATTCTCCCTTCCTACAATGTTTTCCCCGAAAATACTATCACGTGATAATGACGTGATGGTTGTAATTAAATATTATGATCAATTTCCGTTTAATTTTACTAACTTGATCTGAAGACTGGTGGTGATGAAAACCATATTTGCTTTCAGTTTTATTGGTCATTGCTTGAAATTAATTGGTTAAGGCCACAGGGGGGGGTCGAGGCTTCAAAAAATGCAAAAAAATATTATGCTTTGAATCAATATATATTTTTGTGGTGGATACTTTGCCACCACTCATTTTTCTGTAGCTATTTTACTTTTTTTAATAAATGAGGTTAACCAATTCTTCCTTAACCTCATTTTTTTGATAAATCGATAATGGAGGGCAGAAATATTGATGCCATTACAACTGAAAACTACGATAAGCTTTGTTTTTATTGTTTTTGTGTTATTTCAGCAGTTAAACTTTGAAAAATATAGAAATAAAGGCAAAATACTCAAAAATCACATAACATAAAAAACAGTTTTTTGCCTCTCCTGAAAACCTCGAATTTTTGACTTCAAAATCTATCTTCTCCTAGAGTTTTTATCCATTTCACCTCAAATTTGGAACTTATGTTCCTGACATAAATTTAAAAGTTTGTTATGTAACGATTGTTGTAATTTTGCTCCTAACTCTTTTTATGAGGTTAACCATTTTAAATTTTGTAACCCGCACTCATGGTTAACCTCATATCTCAGCTTTGGAAAAAGATATCATAAATCGTTACATAACAAAAACTCAAAATACCTTGAAGAACATTGTTGCCAAGTTACAAGGTTCTAAGTCATAAACTGAAAAAGAAGATAGATTTTGAACACGATTTCATTTAAAGTTTTCATTTACAATAGAATTACAGGTAAACCTCAAAATTCAACGCGCGATATCTTCAAATAGGAAACTTTGTTTTCGGTAAGGACAAAAGCATTTGAAAATTTAGAACGAGCTCTACAACATATCTCAAAATCTCAAAATCGACCTCGGACCCCCCCCCCTGTGGCCTTAATCATTGTCAAGTTTCAGAAAAAATTTCCCAAGTCTATGAAGCTGTATTGACCAACGACAGAAACTTTTCATAGTGAATCATCTTATAAACTTTCAAATAAATTGAATCTGGAAATTTCATAATTTAAAATCAAACTTAATAACTAAGAAGTATTCAAGAATAATCGAATTTACAAATTTATTGCCACAGAACTAAGGTTTTTGATGTAGAGCGATTACGAAGATGTTACCAAGCCAGGCATAAGTATTAAGTAAGCTCTACCCTTTAAGCCCCAGAAAGAATCTAGACAGTAAATTCATGTGAATTTCACCCAATTCTTATTTATTCACTACTAGAAACACATGACATTAAACAAGTAATTAAGGCAAGCTGTTTAAGAGCAGTTTTGTACCGTTTATGTACCGTTTATGTACCAGATCATCAGTTTAACACGATTCTAGAGCCAGTATAATACAAAAGTATTTAGTGATTGGTCTCTATGGGACACAAAAGTGATGACACAAAAGTGGTCACTTGCTGGTCATTGACTGGCCACCAATGATCTAGTAACCATTAGTTTGCTGTTGGTTGATCATTTGAGGGGTCACTTACTGACTGCCAACCATTTAGCGACCTCTACCTGTCTATTGGTTGATCAATGATCATTGAATGGCTACTATTAATCTGAATAACCTCTGTTTAATCCAATATGACTAATAATTCTAGATGGTCATTAATTAACTAACTGCCACTTAGTGGCCATTTAATGGCTATTAGATGGTCATTGAAAAGTCACTAGCTGGTTAGTGCTAATCACAATTAACTATGACTCAGTATGAAATCGTTGGCTTAAAAAAAACGTCATGTACTGACATCAGAATTGTAAAATCCGGATTGGAATATTATTTATGAGTCGCATAGTTGAAATGTTTTTCTATGTATAGTCATTGATGATTAAAACTTCACAAAAGTAAGATAGCTGATATAAGATAAAAGTATTACTGCTAAGGTAAGAAGTAAGATTATGGCCTCATCGATGAAGAATGCTGTTGCTGTACATGTATACAATTTTAACATGCAGATCCTTGTTTGGAGAAACTTTTGCCCATTACAAAATATTTTCGCCAAACCTGTTAAGCCAGTGGCGTAACGAAAGGGCCCCGCTGTGCGGGGGGCGCCATCTTAGGGGGGCGCAAATCGTCGTATGAATGCGGAAAAATTTTGAAAAACTAGCAAAACTGTGCGTTTTGCTCTAGAAACACACTTTTTTAGATATTTTACCAGGGTATCCTCTAAAATCACCTAATTTGTTCAATTTTAGGGAGGGGGCGCCAACAGGGGGGCGCATTTTCGGTGGGGGCGCCAACAGGCAACGTTACGACACTGGTTTAAGCACAATGCAGTTATTGGTTACTATCACTGCTAGAACAAAATAATTTTAAGATAAATCTAGAACATTTTAAAAAGAATTGTATCCTAAAAATAATTTGTTATGAACATCATAGAAACCAGAAAGCAATTGGTCTAAAGTATGAGGGTCGACCTAAAATTAACATAATTCCAAAATATGAAAGAACTAACAGTAACAATTATGTAATAAATGGCGGATTAAATGATATTACAAAATCATACCAACCGAACCAAAACTCAGTTTCAACAAAAAATCGATATTCAAAATTAAACAAAGAATTGCATATCTGAATAATTTATTGCAATCCACACATACACTAATATAATGGGCCAATTGCAGGAGTTTATGATAATGGATATGATATATTATATGAAGCATATCATTGATACTACAATAATGCTAATAGGGTCCTACAATCAGTCCACGAGTACACATTGGCTAATAAATTACATGTTAACGCCAATAAAAGTTGCTATATAGAATTCAATACAGCTAAAAGAAAACTTGATGATCAATCTTTATTAATTGAAAATAGACTTTACCTCAATGGCCTACCTCTCTCAAAGGTGCAGGAAACGAAATTCCTGGGAGTAATTGTCGACGAAGGCCTAACTTTCAATCCCTATAGAGACAAACTAGTTAGAAAACTCTTGTCCTGTTCTGGGAGGCTATACATGATTAAGGATAAAATTCCATCATCTATCCATAAGGACCTGTACCACACACTGTTTGAAAGTCACCTATCTTATGGCATTACCGTTTGGGGAGGTGCAAGTAATAATAAACTTCAACCACTATTTGTAGCCCAGAAAAAGTGTGTTTGTATCATGTTTGGTGACAAAAAAGCATACCTTGATAAATTTATGACATGTGCTAGGACTAGACCTATCAGTGAACGGAAACTTACTAGCAAATTCTTTGAGAGAGAGCACACCAAGCCAATTTTTGCTCGTCAATCACTCATGACATTGCATAATTTATACGCGTATCACTGCTGCAATGAACTTTTTAAAGTCTTTAAGTATCGAACACCAATTGCACTATTTGAACTTTTCTGTTTGTCTAAAAGACCCGGCAAAGAAACTCTTCTTATAACAACCATGCCCTCAAACAGTTTCGTTTACAAATCTAGTTGCCTTTGGAATTCATTCCGTCAGATGTTGGCACTGAACGACCTTGAAATCACTCATGGTGTATTCAAATCAAAGGTAAAAAAAGTCATTCTCTCGTCTCAGGGTAAAGGTGACAAGAATACCTGGGCCCCTTTGGCAAACTTTCTGAACTCAGGCAGCTTGAACAACTAAATTTGAAAAAGTAAAACTTCTTGTCTGAATGAACTATTAGAACCTCAAGAAGCTGATCCGCATGTCTCCGCTACTAAAATGTTTAATGAGCCCAATCACTCATCACTTAACAGTTTAATCTTCAAAGTGAGTTGTACAATCTAGGTTGTTTTAAGTAGCTGTTGATAGTGTAAAACAGGAGTGACTTGATCGTTTTCATAACTTCGATTTACAATTTGTACCATAATAAAACTAGCACTGCCATGGGGTTCAAAAAGGGTCATTGTAAGCCTTCAGCGTAATGGTCCTAAGTCTCTGCCCCATGCAGTGCCTGTCAGCATCAGCTAACAGAATAGCCCTAACATAACGATCAAGCCACAAATTAGGTTCTATAATGATTTAATATTGTTGAATAAAGAGATTTGAATATAATATTTGTTTTATTCTAATATTTTTTATTCTGATTGAATCGAGAAACAAGTTTTAAGTTTGCTATTCAGCCATAATACTGTTCTGAGATTTATATTAAAACCATTATCACCATTAACTGACGTGAAAACTTTGAAGACAGGAGTTGATGCATGCCAATAAAATATACTCGTACATTGTTAATTACAAACCAAGCCAAGGCATTACTTGTCATACGTTGTATGACCCGCCGCGCACGAAGTGCGCGGCTCCCCTGTATCGTCGAAGACGATACAATATAGTGAAACAATACATTATAGTGATACACTATAGTGAAGCGACAGTGGGGGTCACCACGTGATACAAGGCATTACACGGATTTTTAATAATTATATGCAACCATATTGTATTTTCATGGCGCGGCTCACATTTCCACAAAATACAAAATATAAATTTCGTGATTCGAAACCAAACTTTTTATAATACATTTAAATTGAATTTAAATATTTATATTGTAGCGTGATGCGTTACTGTGCCGCACCGCGCACTCAATGAGGCTTCTCACAGCTAGATCGGCGAAATGCGCTACTGTGCCGCGCCGAGCTGCGATGAATTGACATCATCAATTAAGTGTGAAGCTTGTTGTAGGTTTACAACCTACCAGGACGCGCCGAGTTGGACTCGTCGACAGTCCTGTAATTCCTAATAATTGGAACAAATATTTTACGAGTATTACCCGTTAAGAAGCTTGTATCAAAATAATTTTTGGCATGGCTAAACAATTTGTGGCTAAACTGTAAACAGCCAATATTCAAGAGTTTATTATCGGATGTTTAAATTTAACTATGTTTATTATGATTTTATTATTCATTGTAATATTGGCAATAAAATTTAAATTTTGTTTTACATAAAAATTTTGTTTTTACTTAAATTACTTAAATGATACATTTTAATTTTAAATGCTGAAAAAACAATAATATTTAAGTCGATTTTTGAAAACCACGCGGCGCAGCTTACATTAAAATCAACAAAAATCGATTTCTTTAACTGAGCTGATAAGAACAAATTTCCGACGGCCCCAGTACTTTGAAAATTAAAGAAGTTCGAAAAGAGCACCGGGATGAGCGCTTATTAATTTGAAAGAATAAGATTCACAATGTTAAAAGTAACGCTAATTGCTCTACGAGGTTTTATATATATATTACAGAGGCAATAAATTGGACAGAAAATATGAGACACCTTTATCAGAAGTCTCTTACAACCTCATCCCTGCCCCTATTATATGATGGAGTCCGAGTAGATGTGTATATAATCACAAATCAAGAGGCTTACATATGAACATATTGACATGGATCAAAACATCTCGCTGAAAAGATCAGCCTAAAGAAAGGCCAACAATATTGTGATGTGATGTCATTTGCCAGACGCAGACTGCGTTTTGATCTACTCAGAACCCGTATAATCTCTATCAGGGGGTACAGAGGTACCAGAACCCTTCCACCCACGGCAATAAGTGATTTGGACCTTAACCTGATCAACACTCTTAAACCCTAAAAGGTCATGGAGTGCTTGTTGGATGGGGGTCTAAACTGCTTTTTGTTGTGATGTGATTTAGTGGATTTTATATATATATATATTATTACAAAGGGTTTTATTTTTACCTCAGTTTTTAAATTTGTACCATTTTTACAGAATTTTTATATAGGGTCATTGCTATATTATGTGTATATTGTTTGAAGGGGGGGGTGTCACGTCCGTCTATGTCCGCTTGTCTCATAGAATCCAAAAAGGACAGGACATAGGCGGACATAGGCGGACATAGGCGGACATAGACGGACATAGGCGGACATAGGCGGACATAGGCGGACATAGACGGACATAGGCGGACATAGGCGGACATTAATGGACACCTAAATTGCTAAATAAAATGTTCAATTTTTGCTGTTATAGGGGGATCATGTTTTTTGTCCGTTCGGTACCCTATATTTTCAAAACGGACAAAAAATAGAGCGGACAAAAACGGACAAAAATGGACAAAAACGGACAAAAATGGAAATAACATTTAGATGCTTCCTCCTTCTACTCTTCCTCCTCCTCCCGCTGGGTCTTCCTGATCTTCCTCAGTCCTCTTCCTCCTCCCCTCCTCAGTCCTCCTCCTACTCCTCCTCCTCGTCCTCAGTCCTCCTCATCAGTCCTCAACAGTCCTCCTCCTCCCCAGTCCTCCTCCTCCTGAGTCCTCCTCCTGGGTCCTCCTCCTGGGTCCTCCTCTTCATCCTCCTCCTCTTCCTCCTCAGTCCTCAGTCCTCCTCAGTCCTCCTCCTCATCCTTCTCCTCAGTCCTCCATCCTCCTCCTCAGTACTCCCCCAGTCCCCCTCCTCCTCCTCCTATTCAGTCCTCCTCCTCCTCCTCCTCCTTCTCAGTCCTCCTCAGTCCTCCTCCTCCTCCTCCTCCTCTTCCCTCTCAGTCATCCTCCTCAGCCATCCTCCTCAGTCCTCCTCCTCAGTCCTCCTCCTCCTGGGTCCTCCTCCTCCTGGGTCATCCTCCTCCTCTTCCTCCTCGGTCCTCAGTCCTCCTCCTCCTGGGTCCTCCTCCTCATCCTTCTCGTCAGTCCTCCTCCTCATCCTTCTCGTCAGTCCTCCTCCTCCCCAGTCCTCTCCCAGTCCCCCTCCTTCTCCTCCTCCTATTCAGTCATCCTCCTCCTCCTCCTCAGTTCTCCTCAGTCCTCCTTCTCATTTCTCCTAAGTCCTCCTCCTGAGTCCTCCTCCTGAGTCCTCCTCCTCTTCCTTCTGAGTCCTCCTCCTCCTCCCTCTCTTCTGAGTCCTCCTCCTGAGTCCTCCTCCTCCTCAGTCATCGTCAGTCATCCTCCTCAGCCATCCTACCCAGCCATCCTCCTCCTCCTCCTGGGTCCTCCTCCTCCTCCTCCTTCTCAGTCATCGTCAGTCCTCCTCCTCAGTCTTCCTCAGTCCTCCTCCTCCTCCTGGGTCCTCCTCCTCCTCCTCCTCCTGGGTCCTCCTGGGTCTTCCTGATCCTCCCCAGTCCTCTTCCTCCTCCCCTCCTCAGTCCTCCTCCTACTCTTCCTCCTCGTCCTCAGTCCTCTTCATCAGTCCTCAACAGTTCTCCTCCTCCCCAGTCCTCATCCTCCTCCTGGGGCCTTTTCCTGGGTCCTCCTCCTGGGTCCTCCTCCTCCTGGGTCCTCCTTTTCCTCCTCAGTCCTTCTCCTCCTCCTCCTCAGTCCTCTTCCTCCTCTTCCTCATCCTCCTCCCTCTCAGTCATCCTCCTCAGCCATCGGGGGGATGCAACGTCAATTAATGTCAGTATTCCATAAAAACCCCAAACTGACATTGACATTAATTGACATTAATTGACATTAATTGACATTAATTGACATCAATTGACATTAATTGACATCAATTGACATTAATTGACATTAATTGACATTAATTGACATTAATTTGTCTTGAAATTTGAGATTATCATTATTCGATAAATATTCAAGATATTCACGTCTATGTACCGTAAGTTAGACCGGTTCAAAAAAACAAAATGTCCTTGAATAATTATGAGTATGTTCTTATCTGTTGATCCTTAGGTTCAAAGACCACCAAAAAAAATTTCAGCTTCCAACTCTTCCATCTTCGGTCCCCACCGGCCACGCCCATATTTTATTGGTTTCTTATACAGGTAAAATATCTAGAATCGGCTTTTTTAGTATGAAGGAGTAATGTTAGCTGTTTAAGATTCGTTATTCAAATATAAATGTCATGAAGGCATTTCGTTTAATGTGGGTTTTAAGTTCTGATGATGTTGAGAACCACGCCCTTGGATGGCCACGCCCATTTAAGAAAATTAAATTTCGGAAAACCGTATTATTTTAGTTTTATTGTTTAATGATCTGAATTTTTTCACATTTCACATTTCCATATGTGATAGTAGTGGAAAATTGATGATATAAACGTTCTAAAGTGCTAAAAATATGGTAGAACTACATAATCTCTGGTCGAAAAATATCGTGTCAATTAATGTCAGTATTCCAAAATTTTGCAAAACTGACATTGACATTAATTGACATTAATTGACATTAATTGACATTAATTGACATTAATTGACATTAATTGACATTAATTGACGTTGCATCCCCCCCCAGCCATCCTCCTCAGCCATCCTCCTCAGTCCTCCTCCTTCTCAATCCTCCTCATCCTTCTCGTCAGTCCTCCTCCTCCTCAGTCATCCTCCTCAGTTCTCCTCCTCCTCCTCCTAGGTCCTCCTTCTGGGTCCTCCTCCTCCTCCTCCTCCTGGGTCTTCCTGATCCTTCTCCTCCCTCTCAGTCATCCTCCTCAGTCATCCTCCTCAGTCATCCTCCTCAGCCATCCTTCTCAGCCATCCTTCTCAGCCATCCTCCTCAGTACTCTTCAGTAATTTCAGTACTCTTCAGTCCTCAAAATGTTTGTCCGCTAATGTCCACCAATGTCCATCCAAGTCCGCCAATGTCCGTCCGAGTCCGCCAATGTCCGTCCGAGTCCGCCAATGTCCGTCCGAGTCCGCCAATGTCCGTCCGTGTCCGCCAATGTCCCAAAAAACACGTCCGTTGTCTCATAGAATCCAAAAAGGACAGGACATAGGCGGACATAGACGGACATGACACCCCCCCCCCTTTGAATAGCTTGTGAAATGGTTATTTTGACTTTAAATATTTGAACTAAATATTGACATGGGTGTAGAGTTGAGCCTGTACGGAACTTAGTAGTTTCAGTTCCTTGTTTAACTTGCCGTACAGCAAGGACATTCACTACTTTAGCCCGGCGAGGCACATAGCTCACTCCACAACTCCGTGTCAAATGTTTCATATATACTAGCCAAGAACACAAGATATATCCTTGTGTGTTTGGGAAGCGCTCATTACCGGTCATTACATCATTACTGATGCAGTCAGGCAGAACTGCTTCCTATCCTTTCAGTTTTCCCACAGTCTCTTGAGCTTCGTAACTGCCAGATAAGTCTCTTAAACAATTACTAGACCCGGTGATCATATAATCAAGAGGCTTACATATGAACATATTGACATGGGTGTAGCGTTGAGCCTGTACGGAACTTAGTAGTTTCAGTTCCTTGTTTAACTTGCCGTACAGCAAGGACATTCACTACTTTAGCCCGACGAGGCACATAGCTCACTCCACAACTCCGTGTCAAATGTTTCATATATACTAGCCAAGATCAAATATATTTGATTGTTCATATTTCATATAATATTAGGACAATTTCCGTTATATTACCTGTTTTATTAGTTCAAGAAAACAACAAATTTTCAAGAAAACGAAAAAATTTTTATTTAAATCAATTATAGCAACAATTTGAAAAACTTTTAAGTTATTCTATTACTAAGGAATATACTACAGGTACGTATGGTGACTTGGGCTATTGAGTTGTTAAGTAGATTAAGATGAGTAAACATGCACTTGCATTGTATTTATAAAAACTAGAAATTAGGCTTCACGGTAAAATGGAGAAGCAGCTGCTGATCTTGGAGAGAGCAGACCGTAAAGTTAACGCACCCACCAGGGCTACCTACCTACCCCAGTTGTTCTTTTTGGTTTATCACACAGTTACCTGTGTATTGTGCTCTGCCAATAGCATCACTTGATTTAATTGAATGCATATATATAATATTGTTTGAAACTCTTTCATACTGTTAATCTGAAAAGTACTTAGTACAGTTCTAAATTTGTTAAGAAGATCAAGGATTAAGTTAAACAATAATTATATACAACGTCTAAAGTGACAGTGCGCAGTGTCCCTGACACAAATATTATATGACAAAAATAAGCAGCTCAATTGATTTGTTGCTCTAACCAGAGCCCTCGCGCTTCATAGGGATCAGTTAACCGGGCCCATCATATAATAATCGACCCAACCAATTATATTCATTACCCACTATTAAGGATGACACAAAGTATTAAACAATTTAAATTTAAATGAAACAATCTGCAGACTGTTTCAAAAAAATTGTTAATTGAATGTGCTCCTGGAAGCAATTATCAGTGAGTATAGATAAAAACTTGACTTAAGTATAATATGATATAATATATTACTGTTGTTTACTGTGATACAGGGTAGAAACAAATCCTAGAAAGTATCATCTTTAAACATCAATTCGGACGGTAGTTTAATATAGAACATTAAATATATTACAATTTTGGGCATAGGCTAGCAACCAACTAGAACATGTCGAGTAGCTTTTATTTCAAAATTCAAATAAACTTTACATCAACGTATTACGGTTACATTTTCAAAAGACCACAATATCTCCTATGAGGCAAAAAAACATCGAAAATGAGAGCTATACAAATATTCCTGAGACTCAACACTACCAGACTGCAGCTGGAGTGAGAAACATTATGTAAACATCATTGTAAAATTTATTTTGGCTGAACCAAAACACGGTGGTAAAACATAATTACATTGGTGCAAAAAATACAGAATTTAAATTATTGATAAATAACCAAGAGAAAATATTAAAATGTATACGATACCTTCTTGCTACTACTCCACAGACTTATTGCTGTAATTGTTCACAAGCCAAATAGATTTAATGTTATTATAAACAACAAATGGATGTTGTCAAATGGTTGGCAAAATTGTCTGTAATGCCCAGATCACAATTGCTTGAAACACTTACATGTAAATGAAGAGGACCAAAACTCTGCAGGGAATGTGACCAAAATTGAAATAAAGGTACCTCGCAAGATTTTTTCGAACCTGCAACCTCATTCATATTCTGTGCAGACATACTCTTGGAAACCATTTCATGGTCCAGCTATTTTTAACTCTTTTTTTTTCATCCATCAAGTGTTTATCTTTTGTACAATTACATACATGATATTACATTTTATATTATATTGGTGCTGCACGTTTGCATTTGTATTCATTCACTCTAGAAGCCCAAAAGTAATGATTGATATTGCGGGTTGAGCTTGTATTCATTAAATTGATGGCATTCTTGCCATGTAGTTATGATTGACTGTATTATCTTATCTTTTATGTTACAGTTTGCTGATGTCAATTATCCAGTAATGGTTTTGATAAGTGATTGGGTCTCTGCCCAATTCCTTCGCCACAAGAACAGCTTGAACTTCTCTACCCAGACAGATGATGAATTCTTATCTTTTCTGTTATCAACCGTCAGTAATATTGGTGAGTCATATCAACTTACCTTGTCAATACGCATGATCCCTCTGAGCCTTTTTTAAAAGTGTAAATCTATCAAATTGTCTCCATTTGCACTTAATATTCATGCCAAATAAAATTGATCAACTAATATCATACTATGTAAATTTCGGTAAAGGAGATAATTATTTTCCGTTCATCAAAGCTTTCTTTGGGAATAGAACTTTGAGTACATTAATCGTGTCTTGTGCCATCCTCAGTGACCCTGTAAGATGGTCATTCAATAAAAATTCAGTCAAAACAGTGAAATTTGGGTCGCGGAAAGTTGAAACTTGAATATGTCCTACCGGTAGGACATATTCAAAATTTTCATTGCATCAAAGTTTTCTCCGAACATACTGCTTGCAGTACCTTGATGGCGACTTGTGTCACTCTCACCGACCACACTGATTGGTCACTGGTCAAAATTTCAGTAAAAACCACGTAATTTCAGTCAAGGGGACGGCAGAAAAGCTCCTTCAAAAATCTTTCAAAATCTCTTTTTATATTCTGATGATTTTCCGTTTATCAAAGCTTTCTTTGGGAATAGAACTTTGAGTATCTCAATCGTGTCTTCTGCCATCCTCAGTGACCCTGTAAGACGGTCATTCAACAAAAATTCAGTCAAAACAGTGAAATTTGGGTCACGGAAATTGAAAGCTGAATTTTGAAAATGTTTTGAAAAAACATCAAAGATTTTGAGCTGGAGCCATGCCTGTTCACTGACTATCAATATCATATGATATGATTTTTTTCCACATTTCGGATCTTACTTAAAACTCACATGATACTTTCAGTGCAAAGTGTAAAACCTGTTTTTCAAGACAACAGATCACAAAATGATTCCTCTTTAAGGCCAGGTATATATTACATAGATTAAGTTTCACTTTAAGTTTTATTTTAAGTTTCACTTTAAGTTTCACTTTAAGTTTTACTTTAAGTTTCACTTTAAGTTTCACTTTATGACATACAAATACAATTTATTCATTAAGATAACATTATGCTGAGAAAAGTTATACTTCAATATTCTTTCAAAACAATTATTTTATCTTATTATTCTAATGAACACCAAGGCAGTCCCAAGAGGAGGCTTAATGCCGAGAGATTCCCGACTGAACAAGTTAACAAGCTGACTGATACACTTACATTAACATTATCTGAGGGTGAGTGCTGTTACATAGTCCAAATGTTTCTGTATTTGTGTATATCTTAGTAAGTTAGTGTAATAGAAGTATAGAACACTTTATTCTTGAAGATATATTTTATAATTAGTAGTTTTTTAGGCTACTCTGTTGTATGACTTGGTTTTATCAACTTTTAAAGGATGAGGGGACCTTAGAAAAAGTTTTTTTCTCGTGCAAATCCTTTTATTACATTAATCGTATAAACCACTTTAGTGAAATCCGCAAAGTTGTATTTCATTCGCGAGCCAAAACAATTTGAACCTGTGACGTCAATTATGTGAGTTGCTCTGATCCGCGCATATAGAAATACAGGTAAAATGAGCGTGCGGGCCGACTAAATTACTAATTAAGAATAAATTAACAATTTACGATACTAACGGGCCTATAACCAATGGAGAAGAGACTTTTTATGACCGGTTGAAAAAAGAATTATCACCCTACGATAACCATGAGCCGAGATACACCTGGAATAAGATTGAAGTCACACAGAAAGGCATGTAAATTATGTATATTTATAGCTCCCAACGTAACACCTAGCAACTCCCTGTTTCGTACCACAGTTGATATATCAACATGTCATATCAACACAACACGGTCCTAATAAAAATGGATCGGGTAGGTATGAAATGCATGTCTTCATTCCAGTTGGACAAGCACCAAGCTTTTAAGTTCTAACTCACTATGTGACACTACTTATAACGTAAGCAAGATTTGCAACTATTACACCAAGCAATATTATACCAAGCATAGCAGACGAACACATCCACATTCGTTACGCTTTACACTCAAGTCACAGCAAACTAAAACGGTAAATTATAAATGAGTGTACAACTAAAGGCCGGTACACGCGCAGTGTCAAACCGCACGTGCGTACTCAGATAGGACTAGAGGCGCCAAGGGCCAGCTAGTAAAATGTCTTCTACTACATCATACATTCTTTTTAATTGTGTCCATATTGGGTTTCAAACAAGTCAAAACAAAGTAGCAGTTTGTGGTTTAGTTAGCAGATGCTACTTATCTTAGCTATTTATAAATAGAAATACCTACTTCAACTACAAGAAAGCCTTTCCGAGTTACATTTAACTATTATTATTAAAGAGAATTATTCGTAACTTAGACTAATTCAGTGCAACCAAAGATACCGCTCTCGCAAACGCCAAAGGTAACACGACGTAATTAAAACAGAACAGAACAAAATGTTGACACGAGCAAAGGGTGCGCGCGCACGTTGGTCTTAACACATAAGTGATGTCACAGCCCAAAATTGCTATCAGCCAATAGGAGCGCGGCGTGATATTGCACGAATTATCGATTTCACAGTCCGGCGTATTTTTTGATTCTACACACTTTCACAGGACTTAAACGCGAATATTTGGAAGTAAATTCTAAGGTCCCCTCATCCTTTAAACGTTCCAATATTTCATGAAAATCTGATTGAATAATGAATTGTATGAAGAGTAACACTATTTCGGAGAGCTGCTCAAACCTAAAACTTCGAAACTAACAGATATAACATTCTTTAGATTCGGATAAAACAGCCAGCCCACAACCTCAAACAAAGAGCACCTCAACCAACAGCACCTATATCCTTCCCCAGATACCCCCCGCTAATAACGTAACAAATCCTGGTCCAGCCTCTTTACTTCGAACACCTATCAAAATACCTGATAAAAACTTGGTTTTGACACCAAAGGGAAAGTTTTTCAGTGACATATGTTATGAAAATGACTCGAATCTTAACTTTGCTAAAGGAGAAACTCGCACTTTTGATAAATCAGCTGACTTAAAATCATTTCACGATAAAGATGCCCCTGTGACTGCAGTTCAAAAAGTTAACGTTTATACGCTAAACGAAGGTGAATGCAATGTGAATGAAGAAAAGGAAAATGTTAATACCATGAACGAAGGTGAATACTGTGTAAATGAAAAAAAGGAAAATGTTAATACCGTAAAAGAAGGTGAAATCTGTGTGCACGAGGAGGAGGGAGGTGAAATGTTACAAGTTGCAGGAGAGGTTCATGACATTCGGAGAGTGACAGATTGTCGAGATAAACGCTGCATGTTTTGTCCCAGCTATGATCCGGCCTACGCTTCTGCTATCCACGGTTATTGTTTTGTGTTTTATTTTATCATGAAGCTGATTTCTGTTTGGCTGTAACAGATCTTTAGTATGACTGCAATGTATTTTTTAAACAATTGCGATACCAGCTCACATTCCAGTATTAGTAATATATGGGTATCGTGAGTACAATTGCTATCTTTAACATTAGTTATGTTTGATTGTGAAATCCCCACTATTGAAGTTGTTATTTAATCCTCTATTTCACCATCAGAACTGTTGGATGAAACACTAGATGATGGTGACGATTTAGAACTGTACAAATCAGCGACAGATTCAACAGAAAATGACGAGATAGATACTATCACAAACCTTGTTATTCAGGTGATATTTCTGTTAGCGTTTCCGCAGATTTATTGAGCTGGAAAATCGCCAATCGTTTAAATGGCACGCTGCAGTACCCTGCTGTAGTACCCTGCTGCAGTTCCCTGCTGTAGTACCTTGCTGTAGTGCCCTGCTGTAGTACCCTGCTGCCTGTAGTACCCTGCTGCAGTTCCCTGCTGTAGTACCTTGCTGTAGTGCCCTGCTGTAGTACCCTGCTGCAGTGCCCTGCTGTAGTACCTTGCTGCAGTGCCCTGCTGTAGTACCCTGCTGCAGTTCCCTGCTGTAGTACCTTGCTGCAGTTCCCTGCTGTGTACCCTGCTGCAGTGCCCTGCCTTGGGAGAGGGGGTATGGAAGTGGTATATTGAAATAGGAATGGATTTTAACGTCTGAGAACTTGATAATCAATACAGATCCTTTATCTCTGCTTGATCTCTACTCCCGAAACCATAAAAATGTACCGGGCAAAAATTATTGGTAACATAACGCCTCGGAATTATGACTCTCTCTCGCTCTCTCGCATACTGTAGAGACTAGAGGTCAACCAACATGGTAAAATTACCATGGCATGCTAATTAAAGTAATTACATATTGGTAAATTACGTGATACCCTAAACTGAAAATGGAGACTCTTGAACTCACATAAACTTCTTGTGTATAACTGCATAATTCTACCGTACTTTATACGGATGCGGGTGTTCGTAGTAGGAAATACATACATTATACAGGGTTCAAAAATATGAGTAGATCATTAATCAATTGGCATAGAACCACTGAACGTGTTTATGATACACTCTCAGTTTTTAGTTAGAACGGAATGGAAACATGTCAAGAAAAATGCTTTATTTGGAACATTTAATTTGTGGTTCTTTTTAAACCCTGACCAATTTCTTTCCGCAGGAATGTACAGCAAACAAGATGGCTTTTCCCTCTGATTTACGGTAAGATAATTTGGTGGAAACTATTTCAACGTTGCTTATAAATTTGCCATAATCTAATGAATCCCTCTCTCCAAAACGCGAGCAGTGGTACCATCGCCATGACTACACTTAAACACGTTAGTTTGAACTTATTTCATAACTGTTTGTTAATCCAGGGCAGACAAGTTGGTTCATAACGAATATAAAGGTTCCACCTACATGACAGAAGATGAAGAAAACCAGGTAGCTAACCAACTTATTTACTTGTTGTAACTTGTCAACAGCTAAAAACTCTCAACGAGCGTCGAAATTCCCGCCCATTTATCCATGAAATCCGGAGTCGGCGATTGCGACAAATGATAATTATTTGTTAAAAAGCTGAAATCGACAGTCCTTAGGAACGCGCATTAAAAACGCGCGAGCGGTATTATCATGTGTTTTATCAATATGTGAAATGTATCCAATAAATCAAAATAACAACAATTGTTCTCAAATGAAAAAAATCTAACAAACTTGATTCAATACAACTTGCTTGAAAATGTATTGTACATAGGGCAGTAAATTCTAAACCCGTTCCCCTAATTTCGTTTTCACCTCAGACAGTCTGCTCGTGGCATGACTGGTCCATGATTACAGCAGCTAACGAGACTCAACCTCCAAACAGCCCCACTATAATAGTTCCAAACTGGATCAGAGACTTGTCAGACAAAGAGTTGAGAACACTTTTGATCTCCAAGGGCGCCCTCGTGGGAGCCATATCTGAGACAACACGTTAGGAGTTCAATATTTAAAAATACACCGAAACATATTTAACATGATTATTATATTATGTAGATCAAGATTAGAGTTGAATAAGTGTACAATGTTGACACACACTTAGTATGCAAGGTTTCTCATGTTACATAACACAGCTTCCTACTTTTCCTGTCTGTAGGAAAGTGTTGTTCATGCCGGCCGCACCAAAAATACAATACAATACGAAAAACGTTTCTGAATTTTGCACGATTAATTTCACTTAAAATACCTGTTACTTTGCAGGAGTGGTTTATGAACAATACTTGGTTAAGCTGGACACTAAACCCCTCCCTGAACTTGATAACAGTTTAGATGGCTATCCTAGGGAGCTTATATCTTGTTTGCAAGGTAATACCAAGGATGGTTATAAAGTTTATCTTCCTGTAGTTTAATGTTTATACATTTAAAACATATTGAAATCGCAAACTGAAACTTTCCTTTTCTTACCCTAGATTAACAATTTTCCAAGGCTATCTTTTGAGCCATTATTTGAGGGTCTGATAAGAAGCTTCTGATACACTGAATAGTGAATATGGCACTAACAATACCACTCAGGTCAGCCCCAAGTAGACTGGAGTGAAGCTGAGCGGGAAATGGTGGAGGAGTTCCAGACCCCAGTAGTAGGGAGGCGGTACAGGCAGGGTACTATGAAGTGCTTCTTCAACTACCTCCTTATTGACCCCCGCATTGCCGATGTGAGTTGCTTACAGTGGGGAGGGGGTAATCGCACTATATAGTGACAAGCACTTTATAATAACAGCAGGTGGGGTTTTTGGGGTGGGTGTGTATAATGTACGTGGATTGTAAAGTACAACTGTATTACATTAAATTGAGGTATTTTTCCACATGTCCACAGCATGCAGTATTTAGATACAGTTTGTAGAGTACTGTGGCCCGCCTCCTTGTATGGCCTCGGTCAAGTGCCAGTAACGCAAAGTTCAGCATGCGCATTGCGCCATTCTTACGAGAATAGCTCTATTAAGAATTGTATCAAGAGAAGTATTAAATAAAACAACAATTAAATACATTTTTTATTGAAATCTTTTAAATCAATCAATTACATACAAATTACACAATGGAATAAACTACAAAATATACCTTGAGAGAAATTGTGGATTTGCAAGCTAGTTTACTATGCAAAATACTTAAAATGTATGTAATCAAATCACCAAAACACAGATATCGAGTGCAGATGCAACTCCTGTACAAGCATGGGCCCACCAGCCACCTTAAACGTACCAAAACTATATTAAGACTTTAAGAAAAATATTTAAAAACAAAACAACAATTTACTCAAACGTATCAAAAATATAATCTTCCAGAAAATGTTAGAGTGTTTTACAAAAAAAGCAGTCCAAATTACTAAGCAAACCTCCTGTCATAATGTTATTTACCTCTTTTATCATGGACTCATCAAAAAATAGGAAAGAAAGGTTAGAAGCACCAAAAATTTCACGGTCATAAAACTTTTAGAGCTACTTGAATCAATCTGTAACGTACTGGAACAATTCTTTGCTCTTGGCAAAGCTACACCTTCTGGAAGTTTTGAGCACACTACCGGTCTCCTAGATGCAGAGCATGTTGTGGTGAATTCCTGACGAAATACACCTTGGGTGATCTGCATTCCAAAACCTTTGTTACAAGAAACTGTGATGGTTTCTCCGGGTAGGAAAAATGGTACCGTCTCTTCAAGCAGAATCCTCCCATCTCTTACACTGACATTCTTGCATGGGATATTTTGTAGCGTTTTGAGCTTATTGCCAGTCACAAGATCGAGGAGGGACATTGGAACTCTGTTGAACCAGTTGTCGGAAGTATGGAGGGGAATAATGATAGGTCTAAAGACAGGAAGATGCTGGTAGAGTGACCAAGCGCAAGCACCCCTCTCCGGACACAGCAGGAGATAGTGATTTGCATTTTTACAGGACTGTAATGTAGCTGTAGGGGAATTTGTTCGGGACACGCTCACATCTAGGGTCACAGCCGAGAGACACATGTCTCCAGACATGTCTCCAAACTTTGCCTTCACCGTGACCACGTCACATCCCAAAACTTTGTCCAGATAAGAAGGGATCATTTTCCATTGCGGAGCTCTCTCACAGACTGGACTGAAAAACAACTGATATCCCAGGGACGAGGAACTTTTGGTTTCTGTGTAGTTCACCTCAGCACACATCTTTATATCAGTCCTCTTAAAAATAACGGCATCCTCCTGGCCCATCTTGAAGGATTGTGTTGGATTATACTGTCCCTCCATGTTTATATCGGACCATTCAACATTATCAGTCTGATTACAGTCTTTTATTCCGATCATAAAATGTGACGCATTGTTGGTTTCGTAAATTAGGTTGCTCTCATTTTCTCGGTATAAAAAACATTCGGATAGCCAATCTAGGTTGAAGGAGAAGGTCTCACATTCGGCTTCATACTTGCAGTATTCGTGGCATTCGTTTCCGGGGGTTACAATAAACTGCAGAAAGGGCTCCGACTTAATGACAACGTCATGTTTATAACAGCTGTAGTTCCCCTCTTCACCGTTCACGATTATAAAGAGGATGGTTGCTACTGTTACAATCATTGTTAGTTTGTTAAAAGACAGTTTTAGTCAAAGAGACACTGAACTTAAAGATGCGCACAGAAAAGGGATAATTTCTGCTGCAGTGGTGCTTTTAAGTGCGTGACACCTTCCATTTTTTATGATCTCAGGTCTTTTTTGTTTAAAGTTGCAACCATGATCTGACGTTCTGAAGTTAAATAATACAAAAAGATTCACAAATAATATATTATGGCTTTAAATACTTTACGGAGACAAAATAATCATAAAATCAAAGAAACAACTGAAAGATGCGCACAGAAAAGGGATAATTTCTGACACCTTCCATTTTTTATGACGTCAGGTTTTTTTGTATTTTTTAAAGTTGTAACCTGCATGACGTTCTGAAGTTTGATTAATACAAAAAGATTCACAAATAATATATTATGGATATAAATACTTTACGGAGACAAAATATTTATATTTATAAAAATATATATATGTAAATGTCTTCAAGAAAATTTCGAAATTACGGGCAGTATTTCAAATAACGGGTGAGTGGGTGGATGTGGGTCACCCACATCCTGAAAGACGGTAGATAGGCGGATAAACTGTGAGGAAATATTGGATTTCGGTAAAATTTTTGTGTCAAAGAAGAGATATTTAGAAGACCTGATTATTTCAAACGTTTAGGGGGAAACATTGATGTGCGAGGAAATTTAAAGCTTTCTGGATGTGGGAATATTCATCTATAATCTAAATATCATTTTGAACGCCAAAAATGACAATTTTTAAAATGTCCACTTACTCAAAAGTTTTTCCATTTTAGGTCATTGAGCCTCTCCAGTCTCCATCAGATAAAGCCCATAAGAACTAACTGGTATTTAGTAAACAAAGATCCGTTTCAATTACCAAGAATCCCTTCCTTGTGTCGACGGTATCCATCGTTGTTTCCTCCGTCGCTGATAGATATTTTGTTACAGTACTTCCGCAAAGTGGCCCTGACGTCCTCTCTCTCTTCCACTCCACCACTCCTGAAACGGAGGACCAGCACCACAAACTTAGGTCCCAGAATGGATGCTATTAACGCCACAACTAATATATAAATCATTATTGCTCTCAGCACTGATTTGTTTTTTAGAGGGGACAGTTCATATCCTGTAAGGAACATAACGGAAGAGAAAATGGCGATCAGGGTTGCAGCGAAAATACTGATAGTTTCCCGGAAGTTATGAGGGAAGCTTCTCATGATGAAAGCGTAGTAAAGTGTAAGCAGGAAGAGAAATGCTGGAATGATAAAAGGAAGAAATGTCAACCAGTTGTTTGATGTGCACATGACGTAGAATTCCGTGTGAACCTGTTCTTGTACCATATTGAACTTCCAGACATTGCCAACTTTCAGGACAAATCCTGTTATTGTTAAGTTTACAATCAAGATTATGGTGTTCATTATCATTTGTCCCTTTCTGGTGCAAATTCGATGGAATCTTGGTTTCCTGAAATCATTTGCCGCCGAAAAAATTTGATAAATTTTTATCGCTCTCAAGCATAAACTCGATGTAACCAAGGTAAAAAACGTGGTGTTCAGGATGAATTCCGCTTCGCAAATTCCATCTGAAGGCTTCATAAGGGTAAGTATCAACCCGAAGTTTCCGAAAACTAGTCCCAAGAGGAAGACCCCTAGATATGAAGGATCAGCAGCCTTGATGACCGGGTTATTTGAAATAGTAATACACAAAACCGTCATGATGGTGATGACAACAAGATTAACCCCACTGAACGTGAGTCCCAGAATAACAGAGATTGAAGTTATCTCCAGGTATTCTATACTTGTTGGCAGACAGCCAATGTTATCGTTGGTATTCGTCTCGTTTGTTCGACACTCCTGACACATGTCCTGGTTTGACTGGCTGCTGAAGTGGTGGTCCGCACACATCACGCACTTCCAACAGCAGGGGAAGTTTACCAAGTCCAGGTATATCCGGAACTGTCCTGGTCCGCAGGTTTCTGAACAGGATTGTTGTTTTGGTGTAGATTTGAGGTTCTGAGGGATTCTCTTGTTCACCAGTTGGATCTGAAGATGAGAAGAGTAACCTACTATAGTAGATTTAGAAGAGTTCCCAGTCACGGTAAGAGCTTTAACCGCATACCCCTTCGAGTAGGACCTGTTAACAAACGCTACACTCAAATCTGTACCTTCTAAAGACACGGTGTGATTGCCCGAGGTTATTGCTGTGAAGACCTGATTCCTTAGTTGAAAAAGGCAGGAATGAGGAATGTTCTGTTTGATTACAATGTCTAGTGACTGCGCTAGTAGGTAAGTAGCAGTCATGGAGTGTCCCAACCAGCTACTGAATTTGCTGGTCTTGAAATTCCTTCGTTGTTGAATCTTCTCGTACCTGAAAATAATATGATATGCCATTATGTGGATTTTAAATGTAATCTTACAGTTGCGCCAGTTCGCATCGAATCCTGATTCTTGTTCAAATCTAATCAGTCCAAAGTATTTTAAACTCATCTGCTGACAGCTGAACTATGATTGATGATAAGCAACTCACAGATCAAGGAGTGGCAAATTCTCCGGGACTCCACGTAACAGATTAGGATCGCTGAGCTTCCTCCAGAAACTTCCTAGCTTGACATTGAGGAAGTCCGAACCCATGAAGACCAAGGTGTTGGTCACAGTTGAACTTGCATCAATCACACTGAGATAATAATCTAGGTAGATATCACGTCCGTTGCTGAAACCGAATAGGAAAACCGTGTTATTCCACTGTAACTGGTTAACTGTCAGGTTCAGGAAGTCGTATCCTGATTTCTTGTTGTTGAAAAGTAAGAGCTGAACTTTTGCAGGCCCCACTGAAATATATATAAGTTTTAACCAAACAACCGTCATATGTTTTATTTCGTTTGATACGCGAATTCTGGGTGATTCAAGTTAAGGTTTCAACAATTTAACCTGTACTGTTGCTGTAAACCTCCGGCAAGATCTTGTAGATTTCCATACCTGAGGTACTGGTAAACTCGTTGATACGACCACACCCGACCTGTAAAAATTACATTTTCATTATTCTAATGTGCTGGAATAATGGTGCATTCGTACAGGAAAAGAACACATAAGGGGGAATTCAAATCTTTGTAAAACTGCATCAAATTGTTTGTTATATAACAGTGTCGAAAGTATATTAAGTGAGCTCAATAAAAGCCCAGTCTGGAAAATCAGTCGGTCTCCCACTCCAGCTTCCAACCTTGGATAAGTATTTATCGTAGATATGATGTGCGACCTCTCTGGAGAAGTCATGGAACCAGATATCTACAAACTTGTAGTTCTGTTTCTCCAGATAACGGATGATACTCTCTGCTTCGTTTTGCTCAGTGTCTATTAGCGTTACTACTGTGGGGTACCTCTTCTGTTGAGAACAGTAATTTCATGTATCATCTTGACTTGAACATCTTCTTTGATGAACTTGGTCTATGAACAATTATCTTAAATGAGGATATTGGCCGACACTGCAAGAGAAAAAAATGAAACTAAGAAAGAGTGACTGTACAGTGTACACAAATTAATCAAATTAAGACAGAATGAGTCATTTCCGTACCTGATCCATGAGGTCCCCATCAGCATACATGTAGCTAACAGCGGGGATACCAGTAGCAGTAATTATACCAGCAAGAGGTTTCACATGTTTCTTGTAACCAGCTAGGAGGGCCCCGGTTACTTTGTTATCGAGGGAGATTGCTCGAGATACTAACCTGGATACCACTACACTGTTACACCTGACAAGTAATGACTTGGTTATAATTTTTATATTAATTAACAATCAGATTTGATTTCCAGTACCCCAATTTGGTTTCATACCATCATCAATTAACTGACTAAGTTGTTTGTGGGCAAAAATTTCATCCAATCTGTCAAATTTGTGTTCAGAAGATTTCATATTTGAAAATGGGACAGACTTTCGAAAGTACAACTTTTCGTTTTGTTAAACTTTCTGCTGTGGGCTTCCTCCTACCGAAATCAAACTTCAAGCACCTCAATCGTGTCATATGCCACCTATAGTTGACTTAATAATTAAATAATTGGTTGTGGGTGAGAAATTCAGTCAATACTGTAAAATTTCGGTCCTGGAAATTTCATCTTCAAAAACTGAAAATGGGACAGAGATTGGGACAGTATGATTTTACAATTCTATTCGGGATTTTGACTCCAAGTACCCCAATTTGGTTTCATACCATCATCAATTAACTGACTAATTGGTTTGTGGGCAAAAATTTCATCCAATCCGTCAAATTTGTGTTCAGAAGATTTCATATTTCAAAATGGGACAGACTTTCGAAAATACAACTTTTCGTTTTGTTAAACTTTCTGCTGTGGGCTTCCTCCGACCGATATCAAACTTCCAGCACCTCAATCGTGTCATATGCCACCTACAGTTGACTTACTTATTGGTTGTGGATGAGAAATTCAGTCAAAACTGTAAAGTTTTGGTCCTGGAAATTTCATCTTCAAAAACTGAAAATGGGACAGAGATTGGGACAATATGATTTTACAATTCTATTCGGGATTTTGACTCCAAGTACCCCAATTTGGTTTCATACCATCATCAATTAACTGACTAATTGGTTTGTGGGCAAACACTTCATCCAATCTGTCAAATTTGTGTTCAGAAAACTTCATGTTTGAAAATGGGACAGACTTTTGAAAATACAACTTTTCGTTTTGTTAAACTTTCTGCTGTGGGCTTCCTCCGACCGAAATCAAACTTCCAGTACCTCAATCGTGTCATATGCCACCTATAGTTGACTTACTAATTGGTTGTGGGTGAGAAATTCAGTCAAAACTGTAAAATTTCGGTCCTGGAAATTTCATCTTCAAAAACTGAAAATGGGACAGAGATTGGGACAATATGATTTTACAATTTTATTCGGGATTTTGACTTCCAGTACCTCGATTTGGTTCTTACCACCATTAATTAACTGACTAATTGGTTTGTGGGCAAAAATTTCATTCAATCTGTCAAATTTGTGTCCAGAAGATTTCATATTTGAAAATGGGACAGACTTTTGAAAATACAACTTTTCGTTTTGTTAAACTTTCTGCTGTGGGCTTCCTCCGACCGAAATCAAACTTCCAGCACCTCAATCGTGTCATATGCCACCTAAAGTTGACTTACTAATTAGTTGTGGGTGAGAAATTCAGTCAAAACTGTAAAATTTCGGTCCTGGAAATTTCATCTTCAAAAACTGAAAATGGAACAGAGATTGGGACAATATGATTTTACAATTTTATTCGGGATTTTGACTTCCAGTACCTCAATTTGGTTCTTACCACCATCAATTAACTGACTAATTGTGCGCTGACCAAAAATCTCGCCAAATCGAAATTCCTTTTTAAGTCCGAAAAAGTAGGATTAGTGTTGTGCCATCCTTAAAACTTACAAATCCTGAAACCCTTTTAAATAAAACACTTTAACAATAAAAGGAAACTTCAAGGATAGCAATAAAAACTTTGTTACCCAGTGAATATCTGGTAACCAAGCGTGTACCCGGCGGACGGCTGAAAGTTCTTGAGGATCTCTACAAAACCCAATGCTCTCTGTAGACTCCAATAAGACCCATCATTTCGAGAAAGCACGCAACTTAATTCTGTATCGTTCGTTTCGCTGTGGAAAGATGGTGTCAATTTAAGATGTTTTGAGCTGATGATATCTTGTTTAAGGCCAGAGAGTATTTAAATAAGTAATTTAAATAATGCGAATGTTCACTTGAAATTCAATGAAGAAGAATAAAGCACCAAATGAATTAACGTACGGGTTATAAATCTCCTCAAGCTCCCCAAAGTTAAATACCCCAGCGATTATAAAATCTCCTGCTTTCTCCACAATCGGATCCGCTACAGATTTACTGTGACAACGTGCCCCAATATACGGTACTAGTTGACAGTGTATTATCCAAAGTAGCGGGAATGTTCTCATATCTGATGAAAAAGTCAGCTTAAAGCTTATATATTACACTTCAAGCTCAATCTAATCACAATGCTGGCAAGCATGACCGTGCCTCTTATATTCACAATACTATTTGCCCCCTTTACTATTATACCCCTTTACTATTATACCCCTTTATTATTTTCAGGCATTAAGACTCATCGAAAGTAGTTCAGCAGGTATATTTAAGTTCAAAACATTCTAATTCAATGTCAAAGATGACAGGAATAAGAAATAGTTATGTGGAGGTTTTTTAAGAAATTTGCGCAAAATACGCGCCAGCATGTTATACGAAATTCGGTAAAAAACCGAAAATTGCCATATTCAGGTGCCTTAAAAACCATGTTAAAATTGAGTTAGAGATGTGAAACTTTGCAGGGCGTCTAGACGTTGACCAAATCGACTACAAAAAAAGTTTCGAGTTTCAGTAACATTGGGAAGTGGGTTTTCTAGAACCCCTGTTTTACGACAGATTGTCGTGATATATACATATTCACTATTCAGGGATAGACGCTTTGACAGTCAAATGTAGTCAATTGTATCCTAAATTTAAGTGTCCATAGATTCAAAAGTATAAAAGATACAGCCATTTCCGACCACAGGTCTTGAAAATAATTGTTTACACTTTAGTTTACATTGTATACAAAAGTTATTTGACGTCACAAACACCCCTTGATGACGTCATCAAGTTAACCGTTTTTAAAACTTGATTTTCGACAAAGTAATAACTTTTAAAATTGATTTTACACCATTTAAAAGTAATTTTTTTCAACATCTGAGGAAATTTTTACCTTAGATAATTGTTCAAGCATTCTGAAAATCTACCGGAAAGTTATCTTATCTTACTCCTTCATAAAGATATTTGCCTTTGAAGTTAGTGCTTTTTTGAAAAATTATTTTATAAAAACGTCAATTTTGCGATTTAGTATTCTCTGGTGTTGGGCTATCTCTTGGGTTGTGGAGCTCAGTTCTGCTTCCTATAGGTATAAATTGTGCATTAGGCTAGTTTTAAAGTTGAAAATCGAAAAGTTGCACACGTGAGGACACGCCCAAATTGATTAAAAATTGCTAAAATCACTGAAAATTGGTGTTTTCACGATTTTTATCAACTTTGGAGTCCAGTTGTGATCCAAGTTCTATTTGAAATCTTTTGAAACTTTGCACGCTTATCAAACTATATATAAAATACCACTATGCAAAAATTTACGGCGATTCAGTATTGGATGCGGACGCAACGTCCGCTCAAGGTTTGCACGTGCGAACGGTGAGAATTTTGCTCATTCGTGATTTCGAACAAATTCTGCTTTACCACGACAGTTCAATGTCATTATATATGAATTTAATGGCAACTTGAATGATTATAATGTTTTATGTTCAGTCAGTGATAGACCAATATGCTTACTTAAACACAAGGAAATGTTTTTAAAGGAAAAATTTCGAAATCGTTGAAACTCCTCCTTAATAATGAAGACATCAGTTTATATTTCGACTTTATAAAGTACCCTGACATTATAATCAAAAAGAGATGATATTTGACCAAAACCCATAATCATGGGTAGAGTGGACCGCTGCCAGTGTCTCTCTTTCCCAAACAAAAGGAAATGATATTAATTTGATTGACCGTTCTCAAATGCAAAATGATACCGAGAATGAAATCGGTCGCTCGCTTTTCCCATTAATTTACAATTGTAATAAATTAAGAAGAACTACCCGAAGGCAGCTGTACTCAGCAATAAAGATTCAATAAACTTCAGCTAATTCACTAACTACCAGTACCACCCTTATCCCGAAATACTAGGTATATCGACCCGAACGCAACCCAAAGGAATTTTACAGCATGTGATTAATTGTAAGCCGTGAATGAATGGGAAAAGCGAGCGACCGATTTCATTCTCGGTATCATTTTGCATTTGAGAACGGTCAATCAAATTAATATCATTTCCTTTTGTTTGGGAAAGAGAGACACTGGCAGCGGTCCACTCTACCCATGATTATGGGTTTTGGTCAAATATCTATCGACTATCGTGATACTGCTTTCTCATCCCTGTACTTGGAATATTCGTTTTCCTTCGCAAGATTCCTCAATAAGATTGAATTTAGAACAATCTTTACATTTAATTAATTACTTAATTAGCGTAAGGAGCGAGGACGAGGGGTTTGGAAATGCTTAAGCAGTGTAATTATTATACAACAAAAACAACGGTATCAAGCTTAAAAGTGATAACGGAGCAGAAACTGGCAAAAATCTAGCGTACGCGATATATGAACAATCCATGGGCACACATCAAATTCACTGACACTTCTAATCTCAATCTGAAAAGAAAACTAAGCTTACAAGTCACTTATTATTCAAATTACAACAAAAGCTACATGCCCAAACTCCCATGCTGCAGTGTTACCCATGCAGTACAATGGTTACACTTAAAATAAGTGACGCTGTTTAGAAGTACCGGCGCTATAGGCTACTAGTTAGGTTTAGGGTAGTTAGGTTTAATGTCGGAGTATCCTTTGAAAGCGGTGCTTTAGTATGTAAGTTAGGAAGTTAAGGGTTGCAGTTCTGTTTACTCATTCATATGTTAATTATTCAACTATACCGAATTTTTTCGGTCCGAAACATAATTATTGCTGCTCCAACGACTTCAAACGTTTAGTGAGTGAGTCTGAGCAGTAGCACAGCTCAATAAATATTCACTAATCTTGAATTTAAGCTTGCAAAGGGCCGGTGGTGGCACAAGGGTACGATAAGATAGACCAAACAATAGCCTATATATCAGCACAGGAAGTTTAAGTTATATTTTATCTAAAGAGAGCTGTTAGTGTTACAACTGCAACGTGGCATACACGCAGTTAAACCACCTGCACACAATATTAAACAGCTTATTATAGTATAATGGAATTGTTATGGCTATGACAATTGAACTGTTGAGCCATTTAACTTGTACAAATAATTCTATTTGTATTAGCGACAAGAGAAACGCCATTGTTGGACGTGAGGAGAGTGAGGACTCATCAAACTACATTAAATTAATTTCTTCTGTAACGTCTTCAATAAATGTAATAGATTTGTAGTGTTGTAATTAGTTTAAAACATTATTTAATTTGTATATAATTTTATCAAATTCATTAATTTATGATAAATTTATTTATAATAACTTCGTAAAAAATTCAGGATTTACCGAAAAAAGCAGAGACTCTCAACCCACGGGAAGTTTTCAAGCTCTTTATAAAATCAGTTTTCTACGTCGGGAAAGGAAAGCAAAGTCGACCGTATGCGCACCTTTTTGAGGCTTCTCTCCAAAACAAGGTCGGTGCGGAGGGGGGGGGGTTGTAGCGGAGTACTAATTTAAATACTTAGTTCTAATATTGTAGAGATTGTAAATCTATATTCGATTACTCGATCAGTCACCTGGGGACCTCAGTCTAGTAATTCACTAGCGTGTTGAACGAATTACAATCTTTTATTCTAGCTTTTGCAACATTTTAATTGCTCTCTTATCGGTAGTGTTATCTCAACTTGCTGTTACACCGACACGTCGTGCTGTACGCCTTGGCTTTTGTAAAATGGATTTTTCCGTCGAACATCTGAACAGATTTGAAAAGGAGCTATCGTCAGCGATGAATGAGATTTTGAAGATGTCAAAAGCACAAAGCGTTACAGAACTGAATCATGCGAGATTAATGGCTGTAAATAAAGATCCCTTGGCTACTGCAGTTGAAAATCTTTCTAAGCTAATGACTAGTAATCTTGAACTTTGTAAATGTGCAGCCAGTACGATAGACAAACTTAAATCAGATCAGCTGAACTATCAGAAAGACCAGATTAAACAGCAACAGGAGCAACTCGACTCTTTTAAAACAACTGTTCATACCGAGATGAAGACAGCGTGGAGCGATATCGTGAAGAAGAACTGCGAGACAACTACAAGTACTCCGTCGATCAACAGTATAAAAACAGCTGTGAAAACCGTAGTTGAAGACGACATCCGTAGTAAGAATTTCATTATCTACGGTGTACCGGAGAATTATTCCCCTGATCCACACTTAGTGGCAGAAGAAGTGATCGAATTGATTTGGGAATCCTCAGGGTGTGATCCTAAAGTTGTGGCAGCAAATTCTATCGGGACTAAAACAACTTCAGGCAGTGGTAAACCGAGACCAATAAAAGTGACATTGGCTTGCGCGGAATCAGTAAAAATGGTTCTTGCTCGAGCAAGAAATCTGAAGAAATCTAAATGTACAGCGTACCACACATGGTACATTACACCTGACAGAAGCAAGGAGGAGAGAGCAGCTCATCAGAAACTTGTTGTCAAAGTAAAGGAAATGATCACTGATGAGCCAACAAAGTATCATTATATTAGAGACGGCAAGATTTTCAGTGTAGATAAGGTTAAGGTGTAACATTCGGTGTTTTTGATATCTACATAATTACTTTGATTTAAATGTGTGTATATGGCTCTTATTTATGGCTGTTGCGTGTATTTGTTGATTACGGCTAATAACGAGGAACTTTTAATTGTGAGTTAAAAAACTGCAACCGTGATTGTAACTCAGGTATGTGATGACTTGTGGAGCACACATCGCTGAATAGCAATCGCGAAGCAGGTCTCACCAAGGCTAGGTATATTTAGGGTTTTTATTTTTCTGAGGACACTTTGCCAGTAGTTTAACTTTTTGTGTTGTGTGCTACGGTACAGTGTTTCAATTTTTGGATATAGTGGTATGTTCTATCTTTCTATTTATTTATCTAATTGTAATGTAATATTTCAATATTATAGTAAACATTAACCAGTGTACCAAAAGCTGGTCCCCAAACAAACAAAAAACAGATTAACAAGAATTGCGCCCGTTGTTTCGTTTTGGCGGGCGCTAGATTTCCATTTCACTATAACTATTAATATAAGCTCTAATCAGCTCACCTTATAATAATCATATTGAAACATCAGTAGACTACGTGTGCCACATTCAAGTTGGGCTTATTACAAAATACTATACATTACTAGTATACATTAAAATACGCTAGTGCCGCGCATTCATTGACCACATACTAGCTATACACCACATCTCCGCAAGCAATCCGCGTGCGCGCGGCAAGTTGACATGGAAACGAACGGAAGCAAGTAAGGAACACGACATATATTTGACCCACCTACCGCTATTTCCAAAATCCACGTTTTTCTGCAAAAACGTCCATTCGTTACCTTTCACTATTGCCTTTTTTCAAAAGGGTGAAAAGGAAAAAATACAATAAAATGGGTCATATCACCATCTGTGCCGATAAGAATGGCGGTGGGTTGAATCACGCATAATTCGTATACCAGCTGACTGTTATCATACCCCTGGTTTTTATCATTTATGTATTTTTTCCTTTTCACCCTTTTGAAAAAAGGCAATAGTGAAAGGTTACGAATGGACGTTTTTGCAGAAAAACGTGGATTTTGGAGATAGCGGTAGGTGGGTCAAATATATGTCCTGTTCCTTACTTGCTTCCGTTCGTTACCATGTCAACTTGCCGCGCGCACGCGCACGGGGATTGCTTGCGGAGATGTGGTGTATAGCTAGTCTGTGGTCAATGAATGCGCGGCACGAGCGTATTTTAATGTATACTGGAGGGGGTCCACGTTAAAAAAGTTAAATTCTAAGATCGAGATTTTGGAATTTAACATTAATTACTTTAACTTTTTTAACTTTTTTAACATAAATTAAAAATCAGATTTTGGCTGACTAATCGGTTCAAATTTTAACATAATTACCCAAATTAAACTCAATTATGAGTGTTGACCTTTAGTACTAGTAGTGCCTCGCTCTTGCAATTGTTTTCTGTAGTTGTAACTGATTTGATAACTCTACAAAAAAAAACACCTTGTATCTATATAAACACATAATTGTATAATTTACTAATATAATCATTCATATAATACGAAAAAAGAATATGGCTTGGCGGTGTAAGTGCGGAAGGGTTATGGAAAGTCTCACATACGACAGATGTTTACGTTGCAATTTAGCGAAGGCATCAGGAGAGTCGCTCATTCGCTTGAAGGGTTCCTGTAGCTGTAATCCCTGTACCCGAACCATCTACTGAGGACACATCATCAGGTATTGATACTCCGGAGCTTCCTCCAGCTGTAATCCCTGTACCCGAACCATCTACTGAGGACGTATCAGTTGTTGTCAACACTTCAAAAAGGGCTGCTGATTCATCAAAACCTAGAACTCAATATGATTCTGAAGACGAATCATCTGCTGATGTTATCACTACTGCGATAATAACAAGCAACTCATTCAAGAGGAGAGCTGTCCCTACTTTTAGGATTCCAAAGATTAAGAAACCGACGGTGCAAAGCAAATTGACGATTATGGATAAATCTTCATCGACGGGTCTGAAGAAGAAGGAGCATTTGCGGGCTAACACTGATAATTTAACCACGAGAACTCCCACAGTAGACAATTCTAAATTCACAATTGGACGACCAATTGATGTTGATAAGATAAACAGCAGCAAGAAAGTGTTAAATTCAAAGAAGGAAACAGCACTTAACAAGTTGTCTACACGACTCATTGAAGGTGGAACTGCAATCAAGAATGAGAATCAGCAGGGAAATCGGGACAAATTGAACTCTAGTAATACTCCTCCAACAAGTTCTCTGAGTACAATTAGACTGCCAGTACACGATGGAAAAGGTGATAAGCCTGTGATTGCGAAGAAAGAGACTGTTTTAAACAAACTTTCTACAAGATTCGCCACAGAAGATGGCACTTCCACGCCGAAAAACAAACTTTGTAAGGAGAAATCCGGAAGAAAGGCGCTCGATGCCGAAACGATTAAAGATAGATGCACGGTCAGGACGAATTTTGAAATTGAATTGTGGAAGTGTAACGACATGGTACCTGGCCAGATTATCAAGGCCAAAGCAATTCAACAGGTTTTATTCAGACTTGGGTGTTCTTTAGAGGAAGCTTGCCTACAGAATATATACAATATTTTCGGAGGAAAAAAATCCAGGTGTCCTACGTTATCAATTGTGCGATCCATGGAGCGGGTATTAAGACTAAAATCTAAGAAAAGACGTCGTCGGATGATGAGTATTTTACCTACCCCGGAATGTCAGAATGGAACAAAGAGTACAGATGATGTGGTGCAGAATACTGTGCATCAGCCATGCCCAATAGCTAGAGTGAAACCAATCTTGTCATCGGAAACTATTCAATCTATTCCAAAAATACAAGGAAAGCTGTCTACTAATTATGTCCATGCAAATGTGACAGGGAAGCATTATTTTGCCTTTATTTCCCACATTGCGGTAATGCTAGAGTTAACTAGATCACTAGGTCCAAGCAATTTGAAAAGTTGTGACGATGAGGAACTTGTGCATAGATCGTTGAATGAAATAAAAAATAATCAGGATTCAAAGAAATATCTAAATGTAATTGATAGCGCGGAAGATATTGAAAATGAAGTCCCTGAAGTGTTAAAGCAGGTAAAGAACCTATTGGGGTGTGTGAAAGTGAAACAACCAGATCGAAGTTCTGTTTCAAAACATAGATGCTCTCATAATCTAAAGAGCCATTTAGCCAGTTATATAATATAATAACATCTATAAACAAAAGAGCACCTAAAGAGGCTCAGCAAAGTGCTGGCCTATTTACGCTTACGAAGACTCATTCGTTCAATATGTCTCAAAGTAAATAAACTCCTCCATCCTACTCTATCTCTTGCTAAGTTCACTAAGTTGGTAAAATCATCTTCATTTTTTAAATAAATTTGTCTCTTAAATAGGTCCTTTTTCACAATAATATCATACAAATTAGTCCTGTGTCTACCCACTCGTCCCTTTAGTGTTTGACATCCTAGTGTAGCAAATAACAGAGACTGGTAGGCAGGTGTGTCGTTGTCACTGCGTAGAACATGACCTAGCATTGTCCACCGTGCCTTTTCCACTCTCTCGGAAAGGGGCCTGGTCTGGGTACGAGCGTAGAGGGCCTTGTTAGATATTGAGCTAGGCCAATATATGTGTAGGATGTTAGGATGCGCTTGAGGTGCTTCCTCTGAAGAACATCTACAGACTCTAGAACATGCTGAGGTACGGCCCAGCAGCAGCAGTTGTACAGGAGCACTGATACTTCTAGTGAGTCGTAGAGTTTGATCTTTCTCTTCTCAGTTATCTGACACCTCTCTGATCCCTGGCACCACAGCTTGTCAAATGACCAGAAGGCAGAGTTAGCTTTATTTATTCTATTAGTAACATCCTGCTCTGATCCAAGCTTAGTACCAAGAAGCGTCTCGTTTCTCCACTCCTCTTTTCCTCTTAGTTCATTATCCCACTCGCACTCGTCACAGGCACCAACTTCTTCTAAATACACTCTGGTAAACTTTGTCTTTGTGTCATTGACAAAGAGACTCCATTCACTGAGAATATTCTTGGAGATCTGAAAGATATCCTGTAACTCCTCCATATCTTCACCAATCTCCTCTAAATCGTCTGAATAGCCGGACTCAAGAGGCATGTGGTTATCGGCTATCGGAGGGTTGGGTCTTGAGGGGAGGACTGCTCTTATGTGCACTACAGCTCCAGCTAGATTGAGGGTAAACAATTTACCAGCTGTGCTGTCTCCTTGGGAGGCTCCTATGTTGAAAGAGAACATCTCTGAGTCAGTAGAACACACTCTGACTACTAGAGTGGTGTTAGCCATGAGGTATTGTACAAGCCTCAGGTTGTCTCTGGAGCATCCTGCAGCTTCTGATTGTTGTACCTCTGCGGATGGTATTGAAGGCAGCTGACATGTCGATACTGACTTTGTTCCATTCAAACTCCTTCTTCATTACTACAGATATGAGCATGCTCTGTGCCCAAACTAGGTCGGCACAGCTCCTGCCAGCTTTGTAGGCAGCTTGGAACGGTCCGGTGAAGTTGTCCACAGCTCTCTCTATTCTGTTTAGCACTATCAGTGACAGGATCTTTCTAGAAACATTCAGCAGGGTCAATTGCAATGGTCGTATCGACTTAACTGGGCCACGAGTTTTATCAGGCTTAGCCAGTGGTGTGAGGATGCCTGCTCCTATTGCTTCAATGTGAATGTTTTTCTCGAAAGACTCGTTGAACAATGAACACATTAGCCAGCTCTTCATGAAGGAGGGGGTTGTTCAGGGCTTTCATGACCTCGCCAGGAACTTTATCAATACCCACTGCTTTACCAGACTTGAGTTTACTGATGGCTCTCTCTATCTCTGCAACGGTGATGGGACTGTTAAGGCTAGATGGGGGGTCAAGGAAGGCAGGAAGGGTAGGCTCATCAGCGTTGTTGAACTCAGCTCCAAAGTACTCCTTAAAGCGATGGTTGTCATTTGGGCACCCGAAAAAAAATTGCAAATTTTTAGAGTTAGCTTGTAGCCGATACAACATCCTACAAGTAGGTTAAATTTAGAATTCCGCCACCCCTCCCTGTAGCACGTAAATAGACCCGGAGTAACACGCACGCGAGAGCGGTATTACGAAATGAGGAGGCATCGATTTCACTGGAGTCGGGCCAACACATACTTCACAACACAATACTACGGCTGGAAGCGGTGAATAATAATTGCATTTCATTACTGTAAACAAGCATTCCAATACGGAACATTATATCAGAAATTTAAGAAAAAGAAATGTCAATACTTTTTTTCAGGAAAAGTACATTTTCCTATTGTTCTGGTACTGTTATTGACAACGTAATTACTAATTTGATAATACAATGTAATATTACAATGTCTAGGGCAACGATTGCCCATCTTTCGACTTGAGCGAAACGTAGCCTGTGTAGGGTTCTCCGTTTTCATTCGGAAACTTTGCCCTGATTTGGCTGACAACACATGCAGGCAAAATATACCTCACATTCCTATCGAAATCTCGACATGATAGCATATTGATAAAGGTTCTATATGCCATGAAGCGTAGTTCCTTTTGGTTCAACTTCTTCTTGAGAAACCTATCTCTTTTATCAGGGTCTGTAATGTTCATTGAATACATGTACCTACTGTAAACTAGTCCATCCTCACTGACGACAAGTTCTTTAAACATCCCAACCTGGCTGATGCACCGATGCTCTCCTCGATGCGCAGTAATGAAATGCGATTCGTTGCAGCAAACGTGCTCCTTCTCTGTGTCCATCAGTTTGCATTCCCCGCATGAACACCACTCTTCAACGGGACGATGAAGCCTGTCTTGATTTATGTTAGCGTACAGAGAGTTGTCAGACTCGGGTAGCTCATGTTAAACATGTTCAGGTTGTCGATTTATCCTCAGGTCCCATCTCTTTCTCATTCTGTCGTCTGTGGGAACGCAGTGAAATATCAAAAACTGTCGTCCAGGCCGCTTACTGTTCTGACCACTTCTGTGTGTACAACCCCCTACCACACATGAAGAAGGCATCTTGGAGTCCGGATTCGTGTAGAAGTTATACTTGTAGCTGCTAACAACCTTATATTTCCATAGGAACCACTGTACTGCAAGAATATTTTTTGGATGACAGGTTATCGAATAATAATGCGTATTCTGATACGATATTATTTATAGAAGGTACACCGCGTTCAAAAGACTGTCGATCTCACGAATTTTACCACCCGGTATATTCAAACTTCGATGCTCGGGCATGGCACAGTAGCTCGGTTGAACGATGGATGTTTTGCCATGCTGTAGGTACTTTTTACACGGTACCACATCAAAAGTACGGTAGATATTGTTAATGTTAACACGGCAAGTTGTATGTACAAAGAAAATACGGTAGATACTGTTAACCTTGAAGTTGACCCGATATTACATTGAAAAAGCACGAAAGAAAACAGTCCTGCTGTGAGAAAACTCGTAAACTAATACAGTAGTCACTACAATTGAAAAGCAAATGCCTAGTTTCTGATTTATCCGCCAAAAAATAGAAAGAAAACATAACGATGGTTTATGCCAATTATTACCGTTTACCGCTTATTGGTTACTGGAGAAATGAACAGAAAATCGTCTCTACAGTACACTCAGGTCAAACCCCGGAACAAAACAAACAACCACAACTGGAGATATGCGATGATTTAGTAATCTGTTTACACTGTTTATACACGTTAAGTGATTGCCCCCGGCCAGACATAACCTCTCCATGCCTCCTCATTGCGTGGCTTTGAAATCGATACGGAGCGCTCTAACTCGGTGTGTGAACTATTTTGGGACCTCTGTGCTGGTGGGAATTGAGAAGCATGTTGTAACAGGGCGTATAAGCGGTCATGAACGTAAATTAAAATAAATCGATTTTAAATGATGACGATCGCTCTCCTTAATAATCCTCGCTTTCTCCTCATTAGTACCTGCGATATTCCCAGCAGGGTTGTGGACGGTTAGAGCTGGTCTAACATATCCTTTGGCGAGTATCTTAGAGGCTCCAAAGTATCTCCGGGCGTCTCAGCTGGTTGATGTTGGTCTTGACATGCTTCCTGTTGGTCGGGAATTTGTTCTGCATATTCGCAATCATCAGCTGCTTGCGTTCAAGTGACAGTTCAGCGATCTCAGGATCAGTACTGAAGGATTTGTGCTTTTTTTAGCCAGTTGTTTGGCCATAAGAGGTAGCCTCCCTAGTCTTGGGACATCAGGAATGTCCGAGGAAGAGATTATTGAGGAACATCTATTTTCATTACTGAATAATGATGTATGTCGTGATATAATGAAGATTCCTCAACCGTATGATGTTAATCGTATTACAAGTGAAGTTCTAAAATATATGAACGACGATAAGGACTCTGCTGCACTATAGTGAAAATTATTTTAATGATAGACTTTTATATTCAGGTTAAATGATATAAGTAACTTCAAATTAGAACCTCAAGTTCTTTTATTTACGTTATTACAGTAACACCTGTAAAATTTTTACTTCATTGACACTGTTTTTTAATTTTGTAATATAATATATTGACAAATTGTTTGAGCGATAACTTTTACATTGAAACATCATTAGACGTGACTCTTTTTAACTTTGTAATATAATATCGTGACAAATTGACTCATTGTTTGAGCGATAACTTTTATGAAATATCATTAGACACTATTTTAAATTTTGTAATATAATATCGTGACACAGTGACTCTTTGTTTAAGCGATAACTTTTATGAAACATCATTAGAATTTTATTCAGTTATTAATTCATTACGATTAGTATCACTAGATTTAATGATATAGATTATCATAGCCCTATTTTCAGTGTTGACACTGTGAATGGAATCTGTTGTTTTTTTAAAATTATTTATGAATCAGCTGTTTATATTTCTATGAATTATAATTTATTATTGTAATGATCAAATGTATCAATTATTTATCGGTTGTACCTATGTTATATGACTGTTTTACTCTTGTCATGGGCATTCCTATATTCCTACATGTAGTGACTAATGAACAAAAATACCAACGCATGACCTAAAAGTAAACTAGTCTAGAATATTCACTCCATTGCAATTTCAACCCAAATTTGAATTCATGTTAAAAAAGTTAAACTTTCTAAGCCTGAATTTTGAAATTTAACATTAATTAGTTTAACTTTTTTAACTTTTTTTAACGTGGACCCCCCCCCCCCCCCCCCCCTATACTAGTAATGTATAGTATTTTGTAATAAGCCCAACTTGAATGTGGCACGCGTAGTCTACTGATGTTTCAATATTATTATTATAAGGTGAGCTGATTAGAGCTTATATTAATAGTTATAGTGAAATGGAAATCTAGCGTCCGCCAAAACGAAACAACGGGCGCAATTCTTGTTACATTTAAACCACTATCAGCTAATATTAAAACAGAATTTTCGAGTATATAGTGCTGCCCCGGGTCGTTTATCACAGTTTGGGCATTCAATGAATTTAACTCTTGCTCAATCTACAGGACAGCGAGAAGTTGCGGAAGATCCGATCTATTTGGACGAGTGGAAGAGGAGTAGTAAGTCTTCACGTGTACAACAATACTATAGCGGAGGAGGCCTTCACACGCGAGGGTGTTATGATAGGATGCATAGGTAGTAACCATAGTAACCATGTCCATAGTAACCATAGTTACCTTATAGTAGTAACCAATACTGATAGAGTTAAGATAGTACTATAGTCTATAAATAAATTATTTCATATATCCCCTAATTTTTTGTATCAGTATCACGCCACGAGACCTACTTTTTGATAAATTAGGGGGCTGCAACAAGGGGCAACTAATATTGCAGCTGCTCGCCTGCAGCTGCAATAGTATTAGTAGTTAATATACTGATGAGAAATTGCATCTATAGTTACTTAACTAGTAAATTAAATAACTTACTAAAAAATTATGACTACTGAGCAACCAGGCAGCTGTTTCCACAAATGTTAGCCCTCCAAGGCTAGATTGTGGCTAGAAAGGGGCGAATAGGGGGTAGAAGGATTAATTAAAGTTACATCTCCCAGGACTGAAGAAGCTGGCAAACGAGAAGCGGGGAGAGTTCTACGGGGTAAGCAAGAGCTGGTCAGCAGCTAAGAGACGTGGAGTAGGCCTGTCGTTACTCTACAAGGCTCATTTAACTCTTATAAACGAGGGGCACAGGGAGATTAAACAGTGCGATGTTGCCAAAGGAAAATCTTGATGTTCGAGGAATTGGGGTACGTAAGTAAATAATAATGGATCAGGAACTTCGATTTTTGCTGTTGATGACAGGGTCAAGACTCAAGGGTGCATTTTCCCCACAATTAAAATCAACCTAGATTTGTTATATATGATATGCTCCTAGATACATTTTTGGCCAAATTTTGAATTCCGTGTTTTCGTTTATTTGGTTTATATTTGTGATGACATTTTGTTTGTTACTGGGTTTTTAGTACAGTTTATTTATACTTAATGTATAGTAGGTTTACGATTCGTTTGAATGTTGGACTATTTGTGACGTATTTCTACCAATATTTATTTATTTAATTATTTGCAGTAACAAGGTGTCAATCAATTTGTTATTTGAGTATATATTTAAATAAAAAATATAATTACATCGTCGGCAAACCATTAATAACTATCTTGAGAAATATAAGTTAGAAACGATAAGGTTTACGATAAGGTTTACGATAAGGTTTACGATTCGTTTGAATGTTGGACTATTTGTGACGTATTTCTACCAATATTTATTTATTTAATTATTTGCAGTAACAAGGTGTCAATCAATTTGTTATTTGAGTATATATTTAAATAAAAAATATAATTACATCGTCGGCAAACCATTAATAACTATCTTGAGAAATATAAGTTAGAAACGATAATGGTTACAATATAGGCTAAGAAAGGTGTATGCTCTTTTATCATCGGACGAATCATATTCATAACAGGGTATCACTTACGATTATTTGATCAATACTACTTTATTACTTTCTTCCAATTTAACTGTAGGGACATGTTCTTATGAAAAATCTCGCCAATAAACTTCCGATAAAGATTATCTGATAAAAAGTTGTACTATCATTCAGTTAGTAATGGATGTTCGAATAACCAATGACACAGCGCCAAACAGTCAATAACAGTCAATAGGAAACATGCTTAAATTCGGAAGAAAGCTAAAGATTATCTGAAAATCCGCCTATTTACGATAAAACAAATAATAAGAGTCAACATTAAATTAAAATGTGTGATTAAGCTAATGATCTTGTCCTTCATCGTACCCAACAATCAGCCCGACATGGATGGTGCTTTCTTTATAATAAGGTTATGACGTCACTGGTATCGTGGTAGTGATGACGTCACGTGGTAGTGATGACGTCACTTTAGAAGATTGTTTATTTAGCTATATGTGTTTCATGGACACTTTCTGTCCACGACTAGTTTACCCTCTTCTTCGTACTCTTGTTTACTTATCCACAGTTCCTAGAAAAATAGTACAATTAATAAATAATTGGGAAGTAACAGGGTAGATAAACAACAATCTGAAACGATATCAATATTTGATTGAACCGAATATATTTTCACAGAAAGGTGAATTTCCCTCACTAACCTGGAAGTTTCCAAGAGAAGCAAGAATAGAAGCACCGACCCAAGCAGAGAATATTCTATCAGATGTGTTCCCTCCCGTTACCACCTTCACTTTCATGCTGGAGGTAGTTTTAGCCGCACACTCCGTCGTTAACCTCTCGCTGAAACCCTGGAAATGAACAATAATGAAACATTTTATTTGTTTAACTCTGCAAATATAGATTCTGGGAAGCAAATAAGGGAAATACACGTCTAATATTCGTAAAATAATAAAATAATAAAATAATAAAATAATAAAATAATAAAATAATAAAATAATAAAATAATAAAATAATAAAATAATAAAATAATAAAATAATAAAATAATAAAATGATAAAATAATAAAATAATAAAATAATAAAATAATAAAATAATAAAATAATAAAATAATAAAATAATAAAATAATAAAATAATAAAATAATAAAATAATAAAATAATAAAATAATAAAATAATAACAAATCTGTAACTCACGCTCATAAGAGTGGTGCCTCCAGCAAGTATGATATTACTCCACAAACTGGGTCGCACATCTACATCACACATACTGATACTGCTAGATACGACATGCTGCATCGCTAACATGTCACCTGATCACAAATTCAGAGGTTTTAAACTAATTACAACACTACAAATCTATTACATTTATTGAGTGGAACTATGTAAAAGGGGATCGTTGCTAGCGTTAAAACTGTTTTAACCCTGCCATAGTCAGTTGAAAGTCTGATAGCATATGTTCCGTTTGATTTGACCAAACTAATGCCTTTCATTGCTTTATAATAGTGAAATAACTTCTGAAACCTCATAATAATTCAAATCAGACACTTCAATGAATTAATTATCGCTGATCAGTTATCAAATATTGGTGCAGTGTTTAACGGGTGATACTTGGTAGGTTATAAACCTACAATTCAGTGTGTGCAAAAATGAGATGTCACAGAGAAACGACCCAAAATTTACGTAATTTGCAAATATTCCCTTACCTCCCAAAATCCGAAGATTGGTTCCGATAGGATCGAACAGAGGCTCTGGAATCTTGAACCGCTCAGCTCCGAACATAGCACTGTACCCGTTAGGAAACTCAAAGTTCGTCGCTGGTATCATGTTGAGCTGAAGAAGGAGTGTAACAGATATTATTTTCGGACTGCTCTTAAACTGAACAAGGCTAATACAACAGCAATAGAAAATAAGTTTTTAAATCAACTATACAATGGTCGAACTTACATCATCGTCGGATGCTGGTCTGTCGTGACCTGAAGGACATGTTGCATCAAGTCTTCTATAACGTTATCCACCATGTAGTTGTGATATGATGAAGATACTGCAGGTATGTTTTTCTTAGCGGTCCACACGGGTGGATCACCGTCTTTCACCGCTTCCTTGGATGCTATTTTGTATGTCGGTACTACCTCAATTTCCTGCTCCTTCAGGTGCTCTCTGAGTAAAATATGTGATTGTTTTAACGTTCGCTTAATGGCAATTTTGTGTGGTAAATCGTTATTGACACAACTTGTTGAAATAGGCGCCAACAAAGCAAACTAAAATCAGTTCCAAATGCGCGCATTAAGTATCGCGCGGTGTGGTTAGTGATCAAAACGTGAACTTCCTAATAATCCAACCCATGCGCGTTACAAACACAGTAGACGATTTCTCAAGTTCCAGTGGATGTTCTCAAAATTGTACGTGATGTCCAACTCAAAATTTAGCACAATTTTCTAAAAGCTAATGTCTAACTTAACTAGCGATGGAATGAACCACATATGCACATTAAGCTGTGAGCATAGCACCATTAATTTGCCTTAATAAAAGGAATCTTTTGATATTGATCTAGTCAATCTAATAATCTTAGATTAAACGGAATTTTTGTAAAACTTGATTTAAAAGATAAGTTGAGCACCAATTCCAAAAACACCATGATTAAGTTACAATATCACAAACCTCATCTGCGCTGCCAAGAAGTTTCCAGCGAGTGGTGATTTGACGATTCCTGAAAACAATTTGGAGGTAAAACAAAATTAGTAATTACAATAGGGTACGACGATGAGAACCAAATTATCAGCGTACATTTGAACTTACTCCATAGATAAACAACAAATGAAAAGCGCACGTTGAAAAAGCTGAAATCAATAAAAAGGGAACAACGCAAAATTACATCGTCGTATCACATTTCTGTCACATCAATCTATTGCAGAGGAGCAAAAGTAAATATAAATGTGACTATGATGTTTACAATCCTATTACTAAGCGATTACCTTATCATCCAAATCGTATCAACATTTGTATTCATGTCTTATCAAAATAAAACAATATCTCAATTTATTTAAATATTCCTCAAACGCAAAAAATGGCCTGACACTACCAAACGAAGACATAAATCTGATAAAGTTGAGGAATACAAATTTGTACAATAAATTGACTGAACGCCATTTCGCTACAAAACGAAAGCACAATTTAAAACTTGCTATATACACCTAAACGACCAGAAATCAAAATAAAATACAAAAACTACTTAAAATCAATCAAAAACATCATCCGACCCTCTATCAGCAATCTCAGACATTCTCTGAACATTAGGGGGTCTCCTATCTAGAGTCTGTCTCAGGGACTCAGCATCTCTTTTAACAGTCCTGTTTCTCAGAATAGTTCCGGGTCTCTCAGAAATTGAATCAATTTTCTCGCGCGTACTCAGCCGGAACATCAGCGTTTCCATTCTTTTGCGTACTTTAAAAAGGTAAACAGACAGCATCCCAACTCCCACGCACAGCACAACAGAACCAGCTACAAGGCACCAAATAACGGGAGATGCCAGCAGTGAGGTCCCCCCATTTTCAGGTTCTATGGTTGCCAGATTAACAAACTGGTTGCTGGACGCAGACTCAGGTCTCTTGATCGAGTCCACTCGGCATGTATAAATATCGTGATCCCATATTCCCGGTTTAAGAAACAGCACGCTGCGCTGTACTCCCTGCTCAAACGACTGTAGCGCACCTGTCAGCTCGGACTCCTCCTTGTACCATCTTATCTTCATCTCTTCTGCTATGTCCTCAACTTGGCACGCCACCACACTTTGATCTTTGTTTCTTATAACGCACTCAGTAGACATTTTGTATGTGTCTAATAAGACTACTTTTGTTGCGGTAGGAGAGGTAGGATACAGGCCTGAGGTTACTTCACAAGAGAAATTGTAATCTCCTGACGGGTTCTTGACTTGCAGAAACGATTGCAGTTGGGAATTTTTGGGCTCCATTTGGGTTGTTATCTTGTAATCCGAACCTGTTGTGAGCACGTTGTCGCCCATTTTCCACACTACTTTCGGAGAGTTAGGATGAACAGTAATCTCCTCTACAAAACATCCTAGCACCGCAGTATCACCAACTCTAGAATCCTTGCTATCATCCTTCATGGTGAAGGTATTCAGTACGACCTCTCTCCCCCAATCTTCATACCCCTCAACGTAACACCAATACCCCAACCCTGCTGAACTCATCTTCACGTCAATAGTAGAGTGCATCTGACCGTCCACTACATCCCCCGTCTCCACTCCGTCTGTAGTCTTGGTCTTGTTAACTTTCCAACTAACCCGGTAGTTCCCCTCTCTAGGCACGTTTTTAAGTTTACAAGTTAGGGTAGTTCTGGAACCTTCTATAACTTCAGATCCAAAAGTGTCCATCTCCAAACACCAGGGGGCCTTGTTGTACTCAAAGTCTGAGTAGAGGTTAGTATTACAAACGATGGAGGAATCCCCAATGTTCCAGTCTCCGTGGACACATGTCACTCCCACAACAGTTCCAGAGCTCACTGGGAAGCTTTTATCAGAACGGAAGTGGGTGTGCCAGTCACCGGGAATGGAGGTGCAGTTCTGGGGCTTTAGTCTGCGCTCGTGAGAGGCGGTGTCTGATGTAGTGAAGGTGACATGTGTGGTGTTCCCCTTCCAGTGAGTTGAACAGTTGGCAGTTGAAGTGCCGAATTCGTATTTCAGAGACTCAACACTGTTACTGATAACAGTCAAGCTGGTCTCACTTTTAGATACCGTCCAAACAACCGCTTCCGCCCCAACTAAATGTGAAATGTTAGTCAGTGGGATAGGAGTTTCAGTGCAGCCACTTATCTGAATCTTAGGACTGGTTTCCAGGTTTATGGTCAGGGCCTTCTTACTTCCTCCAAAAAACGCTACTTCTAAGTTTATCTCTTTTTCCCCGGTCAGTTGACCGTCTGTTTTTATCTGTAGAGGGGTTGTGTCCAGGTTGCAGGGTACATCTTCTAGAGCTGACACGTTAAACCAGCCGTGCATCGTTATGGGGGGTGGTCCACTTGGTTCAACAGAAGGATTATCATCAGGTGCTTTATCATCACCATCATCTGGTGACTTATCATCACCATCATCTGGTGACTTATCATCACCATCATCTGGTGACTTATCATCACCATCATCTGGTGACTTATCATCATCATCATCAGGCACCTCACCAGGAATTACTGTATCAGATGCCTTATCATTGTTATCTGGTGCCTTATCTGGTAGAACAGCGGGAACTATTACAGCAGACGCCTTATCATCAACCAGTTCAGGACCTTTTTCCAAAGTCTTATCACCAACTATATAAGCAGGAAGTTCAGTAGTTTCTTTACCCCGTTCCCTAAGATCTGTGTAACTGTGTTTCCGTTTGAAGCGTGAATTGGAACGTATAGACTGGGTGAGAGATAATAGTAGTATTAGTGGGATAGCCTTCATGACATCTGATCCTGTTGAGGGTTTAATTCAGAGTCATGTCAATGAGTGGTAAAACGAACATTATAACGAAGCAGACTGATCTTAGTGACTGATAATATTGTTTTGTTTTTACAAACCGCAAACATATGTGAAATAGATTGATGGTAACAAACACATATAACATGTATCATTGCAATATTAACATATGTGTACTCAGCAAACTGCAAATTAACATTATGTTCAAAGGATTGACTTTAAGTACCGAAGAAGGATATTTTAAACCGTGAACAGCCAGGAGTTCCTAATTAACGAAAGGCAATTAATATTGTATACTGTGAAAAAAAAAGCACCAACCACCAAAACATGCAAGCAGACTTCTATACTACAAACCTAAAAACTGGACAAAACAACATTATGAAATATTGTTGCTTGTGTTCCACATTATCTGTAACATGATCCACACGTGATCCCCCACCGCCTCCTTATCAGTTTGTTGTCACATGAGTTCGCCACCATTTCCAAGTTATATATTAGTATTCTGCTTGCTTGAACAAAACAGAGGTGTGGTACTAGGAACACGCTTATTGAATTTCAGGGCCAGCGTATCACGTGATGGGGTTTGTTGATGAGACGCCAGAACGTGACATTAATAATACTGCTACCACTGATAAAACGTATTACTTCTAAATCTTGGCTGGCCAAGTTCTGTATTCTTTTTTACTATTCGAAATATTATGATTTGTGCAGAATAATGAGTAAAATGCAATTCTAAATTTAGCATATTGAATTGTAATAGAGTCCACTAATTCACATAGTCTATAACGCGAACGAAGAATAGAAGGACGTTTTAGTGTAACACTGACCTGATAATTTATATCTCATAAATTCCACAACCCTCATTAAGCTACATTCAATACATAACGATTTATAAAAGTTAGTGACTATTGTTTAAACAAAAAGGTATATTGATTTGCTCTGGTGAGTGTTGAGCTATTCTATGTAGTATATATCTCAAGCTCCTTGACCAACATTAGCTTTGATGAGGTTGGAGGGACTACGAATCAATCTGGCTGACAATAACATCTTCCAGCCTCATCAAGAACGAGCAAAGAGCTTGAGATATAACTAAGCTTTCTAGGACAAGACATCTTGTAAGACATAATTACACAATATGTAAATTATTAATTATTACTAATTAATTATTATTAGGAAAAGAAAGGCCGGACGAGACTGAAAGCAAAAGTATCCCTAAAAGCACTGACCATGTTGAAGAACATAACCGTCGTGTACAGGGATAGCAGTAGTCTGCACGGAACCAGTATCTAGGACCAGGGCTGTGGAGCGCCCGCTCGCAAACGCCGCTAACACTGCGTTCTTACAGAGGTAGAACGCCGGCACGTTGTACTTCTCAAACATCATCTCGCATGTTTTGTGTCGGATCGCAGGTCTGTTCCACTGGAAAGAATTGAGAATGAGAAGCAAGGATCTATTGCTTGTTCTGTTGGCAAACGATACACAAGCCCCTTAGGATTAAAACCTTTTTCCTTACATTCTAACAATCTAACAATCAGAACACTTTGTTCTTTTGTTAACAATTAAATCACGCATTAATTATTATATCAACAATCAAATAATTTAGCAATCAATTAATAATTTAAGAATATATTATATTCTTAACGAATTATACTACTAGTCACTAGTTACGAACTAGCCACTAGTTACGAACTATACTACTAGTCACTAGTTACGAACTAGCCACTAGTTACGAACTATACTACTAGTCACTAGTTACGAACTAGCCACTAGTTACGAACTATACTACTAGTCACTAGTTACGAACTAGCCACTAGTTACGAACTACACTACTAGTCACTAGTTACGAATTATAACTCACTGCAACTTCGCTCATCATGACCGGATGCTCAGCACTGTCTACACTGAGACACTTTGTGTACACGTAGTCTAACATAGCCTCACATTGCTCCCAGTTGTCAACTGAATAAAGCAACATGTTATCACGAGGTAACATGTTGTGCAATTGTTGTTGTCATTGTGGTTTAGATTATAGAAGTTAAGTCCTGAATCGAGGTCACCATCACGTGGAAATGATTGTTGTTACTTATATTCCTAGTTAGATTCCATGAACTTAATTTTAAGATAAATGTGAGTTTCAATACTGAAAACTTACTCATCCCATCTTTGAGAGGCATGACAACTTCAGATTTATCTCGAGGGAAGCTGAGAGCGTTAGTGCCTATGTGATACTTTGTGCTCTCGTCTCCAGTCAGCATATGTGTGGGGATGTTAGCCTGGCGAAACACAGTAATTTGATCAACTGTTCTCCTCGATACCAATACTCTAATACTGATATTAAAATATTTGATCGGTCAGCGGAAACTTAGGTTATTTACTTGTGATCAATAGATAAGTTTCCTGGAAAACGTAAAAACGAATAAAAAATAGATAAATAAATCATTTTCAGAATAATAAAACTAACTTTGGGAGCGTCTTCACCAGCGAACCCAGCTCGTACTGTGTGAGAACCTATGTCAAAACAAACTGCTCCCACCTCATCTCCTCCATAGACACCGCCACTCATAGTTAAGCTAATAAGAAATAGCTAGTTAAATAGGAAGTTACATGTTAGAGGTATTGAGATGTTTCAATAAGATAACATGATTAAATGATGATAATCTGATTTCTTAATCATTTTTAGTTGAAGAACGCAATATCCCGAATGGCTAATAATAGGACCAACTGCCGAGATAACAAAAACTTAACAGAAATAGATGCCAAACCTTAATTTCGAACCAACTGAGCTACTATATACTGCATCTGCACCTGTTTCATAGTCACAACGTTTTAATCCTACAGAGATGTGAAGCAAATGAAAAACCTAGGTTACAGATTAAATATAACAATACAAGTGGGCATATTTCAAAACTATAGAATGTTACGGAGTGACAATTTTACCCATTTTTTCCGAAAAATGTCCAAGAAAACAGGTTCTAATATGTTTCTAAGGCTTTTCAAACCTATGATTTACATATCTGCCAAAGAAAATAGTGAGAAATCAATCCGTTTTTGAGTAATTAAAAGTCGAAATTTCGTTACGGAGTGACTAGATAAATTTTCAGATTTTGGTACACCCATATTCTGACCTAATTTTTATCTCAGATATTCTTGAAAGTTGCATTTTGACGTCTTCCAGGCACTTACCAGTCTTCCAGGCACTTACCAGACATTTTCTATAATAATTAATCAAGAAAAAGTGTGTATTGCCTAAGGAATAAAAAATTCGAGGCTTCAAAAATTTTGGGGATTGTTACGGAGTGACTGTTACGGAGTGACGCATCAAACAGTCTCTCATTCCACTCGAATTTTTCATCATTTTTCATCCTGTTCCTGGCTCTAAATAGTAGAATTCTTTTCAAAATTAGATAGATAACACTTAAACAAGGTAGACACACAAATTTATTGATGTGAAATAAATCAAATCTGGTACAATTCATTAGTCATGATCACAATTATGAATAAAAATACGATCATGTGATAAAAAATCAACCCTTGACGGTGGTGTCAGCTGACAAGGTAGGTATTATGGAATCTGGCATCAATATTACAAACCAGATCAATACCATCTGAAGCGAGCATGTGACCACTTTTCAATTTACTGAACGTGATGAACTTTGAAAGTCTTATTTTGAAAATAGAGCCTGGAAAAATTCAAACGTCTTAGTGGAGTATAGAGAACTGTAAATTAATCTAAACACTAAATACAATAATTGCGTTATAACTACTATTCGATCATTTCAAACCGCAACGACAACACGATTATTTTCAAACTGTACTAACTACAACACGATTATTTTAAATCGTAACTACAACGACACGATTATTTTAGATTGTAACTACAACAACACAATTATCTTAAATCGTAACTACAACAACACGATTATTTTAAATCTTAACTACGATTATTTTAGATTGTAACTACAACAACACGGTTATTTTAAACTGTACTAACTACAACAACACGATTATCTTAAATCGTAACTACGATTATCTTAAATCATAACTACAACAACACGATTATTTTAAATCGTAACTACGATTATTTTAAATCCTAACTACGATTATTTTAAATAGTAACTACAACGACACGATTATTTTAAATGGTAACTACAACAACAACTGTAAATCTTGAAATGTCAATAAAAAAATTCGTTACGGAGTGACAATGTCCCTTGAATTTGTCACTCCGTAACACAGCGTTACGGAGTGACCAAAGTTTGGCTCATCATATCTCTTCTTAAATTATAATGTTATCAATCAAAAATTTTGGAAAATCTTAGTGTAAGGTCACTGAGATACTTCAGAAAATATGGAATGCAATAGTATGAAAACTGTAACTAAATTTATCAAAACAATGAATTTAACTTTAAGATAAGGTTTAGGTAAATTACAAAATCTCATTACATAAACAAAGAATATAAACTAATTAGGCTAACTACAGACGTGTTTAATATACATTCTGAATTGAGTTCAAAATATAATAGTACGATACAAGAGGGGTTAAAAAACTGCAACTAAAATTATACCAATATATCACATAATATTATCAGACAGTTGCAGTTGTAGCACTGAAAGTAATATTATCAACAATGTATGTACATGTAAGCTTTACTTCTCGGATTTACTTCTAAAAGATTTAATTCTAAAAAATATCTCGTTCTACATAACAATTAATCTGATATAAACCTAATATAAATAGTTAATCTGACAGCTCTGACCTCACTTACTCATAAATTTCTCCACAACCACCATGCTTACCCCACACAGCTTCTTCTGTAACTCTTTGCTTACAAAACCGTCCTTTACAGGCTGTATCTTACTATCCTTATAGTACATCCCATTACCTGCACTTACATCAGTTGTAGCACAATGTAGCGTAGTAACAGCTCCTTCATCAGGGGACTTTAGACAGGGTGCAAAACATTTACCAATGCATTGGAAACAGCTGCCCATAGAGCGAACAAGGTTTGTTTTCACAAATCCTGGATGTAAGGACACGCAGGTTAGGTCAGGATATTGCTCTATCAATTCCTTTGCAAACAGCACACGACAAGTGTTGCTTAAACCATACTGTAGTAACCCTGACTTAGCAACTGGCATGAATATTGCTGGGTTTTCTCCTTCCATCATGTCAAGCGTTATTCTCCCACTGTCGTATGCATCAGAGGCTACAACCACTACTCTACCCTTTACTGAGATCAAGAGGTCTTTTAACAAGTGAGTTAAGAAAAAGTGTCCAAGATAGTTGATCCCAGTAGTTGCCTCGATTCCCTGCTCAGTTTCATTAAATGGGGGAGTAACAACACCAGCGTTATTTACAAGTATGTCTAGTTCTGTGTGGGTTGCTTTGTATTCATCAGCAAACTTTTGAATCCCGGAAAACGATGCGAGATCCACTATTTTGAAGTCAACCTGAATTAAATCAAATATTTAGTAAATTGTAATATACAATTACCTTCCCTCAATAGATGAAATTAAAAATGTTACAGTAAAACCCAAATATATATCTCAATGTAAATTTTTTGTAATTCTGAAATATCCTGATAACAAACAGAATGACAGGCAATTCAACATTAATTAATTAAGTAAAGTTATCTAAACTTACCTTTTGATTACCAGTAGATTCGGACCTTTACTGATAGTTGAAATTCGACATATGACGTCATCTAGTGTCATCTAGCGTCATCTAGCGTGAAATATCGCCAGATGATGATAGATGACGCTAGATGACGCTAGATGACGCTAGATGACGCCAATTAGCGACATTGTCGCTAAGTGCACGGCACCTTTCGAATGTCGCTATCTAGCGCTATCTAGCGCTATCTAGCGCTATCTAGCGCTATATGACGCTATATGACGCTATATGACGTTAGATGACGCTAGATGACGCTAGATGACGCTAAGCACGCAGCACTGACGCCAGGCGACAGATAGCGCTATTTTCATAAAAATTCTAGGGACGACATCTAGCGTCATCTAGCGTCATATGTTGCCGCGACATCTGACGCTATCTGACGCCATCTAGCGATATCTGACGTCATCTGACGACATCTGTCGCGACGACATCTGACGCAGGCGACATCAAGCGCTGGATAGCGGGATAAGTCAGTTTACGACAGTTCACGCTATCTAGCGCTATATAGCGCCAGATAGCGCTATATAGCGTCAGATGTCGTTGCGACATATAGCGCTAGATAGCGTTAGATAGCGCTAAATAGCGTTAGATAGCGCTAAATAGCGAAGAATTTTGGGTCGTGACAGTCCAGGCTATTTAGCGCTAGATGTCGCTATCTAGCGCTATATGTCGCTGCGTCAGATGTCGTCGCTACATATAGCACAAGATATCATATCCTATCACAGTAACAGTAATCCTAACTCTCTGTGTGTGTGTGTGTGTGTGTGTGTGTGTGTGTGTGTGTGTGTGTGTGTGTGTGTGTGTGTGTGTGTGTGTGTGTGTGTGTGTGTGTGTGTGTGTGTGTGTGTGTGTGTGTGAAAATTAATTATAATTTATGTGAGAATGCAAATGATATAACTATAAGATTGCGCGGCTCGTCGAAGTCACCCAACTATTACATTCGATTTATCAAATATTCGGCTGAGTGGAACAAAATATTAAATATCACTCAATCAAGGGGTCGTTTACATATTATAATTATATAAAGGGCCTGATGCCGCCGGCCGGGGTTTTCCAAATTATTACACTCGCTAGTGTGATTGTGACATAATACTAATACTAATAGCTTAATAGCTATGTATGGAAGTGGAACTGATTACTAACAATGAGGGGTCGTTCACAAACCCCGTAATCAGTTTTACCATAGCTATTATATTTATGTCAATATTACACTAGCGTAATCAATAATCATTTGAAAACCCCAACCCCCTCAGCTGATTACGTAATACTAATATTTTTTAGGATGGCGTGTAGTTCGTGATGGACTCGCATGGTTGCTGCAACCAGACTATCTACCCCTACGCGAACGATCGCTGTAGAACTGGTCACCGTAATCCTTGTTACCAATTGCTCTTCTCGGCTTTGCAACTTGGAATGTTCGAGGTTTGACGAAGACAGACAAGCAGTGCTTGCTTGCTAACGACTGTGACAGGTATGACTTGGACATTATAGGGATTCAAGAGACTAAAATTTGTCAGTTTGAGGATAAGAAACTACCAGGAAATCATCGCCTCCTTTTGTTTGATCAGAAGACAGGACGTCATGGTGGACTGGGTTTCTTAATCAACGCTCGTGTAAATCATTATTTCCGTTCATTTCATCAGATCAGCGATCGAGTTGCTTTCATGGACTTTTTTATTCCATCCAAGTTTGTTAACAAACCACCATGCAAAATGCGAATCGTGAACTGTTACAGTCCAACCAACCCAAAAACGTTATCAAATCCGGCTGCTACTGACCATTTTTACTGTGAGCTTCAGGAAGCAATTAATGTGCCTGCAAGACATGAAATCTGGATCCTAGGAGATTTCAATGCCAAACTTGGCAAAAGGTCTGATCATGACTTTCAAAATGGCCTTCATAAGAACATTGGAAGGCATGGCGTTGGAAGACGAAATGAAAATGGTGGGAGATTATTGGATTTTCTTGTTTCTAATGGTTTGTTTGCTGCAAACACTGCATTTCGTCATTCCAGTCGTCATATAACCACAAGAACTGGTTGGATGAAAGACAAGAAGACCAAAAGAAGTCGCCCTTATTTTTCTCAGATTGATTATGTTTTATGCCGGTCACGCAGCACTGTTTTTCTCAATGATGCAAGGGCCTATGCAGGAGCTAAACTACATTCTGATCATAAGATTGTAAAAGCTACCATAGACCTGAGGCAGCAAACTAAGTTATACCGAAACAGTACATCAGCTGCTAAAAGGTACAACACGACATCGCTGGTTTGTAACAAGGAACTACAAGATCAGTACCAGCAAACTGTCACTCAGCAAATTGACAGTCTTCCACCTTCCGCTGACACTAAGACAGGATTCGAACAGCTGTTTGAAACTATCAAGTCTTCAGCCTCTAACACTGTGGGTGTCAAGAAGAAAACCCAAAGGCATCATCATTCATCAGATCAGCATGTATGTAATATGTCTGACGAGAGACACAAACTTTTACAAGAACTGAACGACAATTCAGTTAGAGACAGGACAGTATTGAGAAAACGTATCAATAAACTCAAGAACGATATCAATAAACGTCTTAAAGTGCTAGAGACAGCTCTAGCCAACCAACTAGCTGACACCATCAACGCTGCAGATGACACGAAGAGGATGTTCGAGGCTACCAGAGCTCTTGCTGCCAACAAAGAGTCAGAGCCAATATCTGTCTTCAACTCTGAAAATCAGCTAGTTGCAAGTGACGATGAGAAAGCAAGTATCATTAGAGAGTGGTTTAAAAATCACTACACCAGCTCAGACCCTCCTTTGGTACCTTTCACTGGACTCCCACGTCCTCTGAATACTCCTATAACTTCCTTAGAAGTCCAATATGCTGCTTCAAAGTTGAAAAATGGGAAAGCAGTAGGTCCTGATGAGATTCCTAACGAGCTGCTGAAGTACGCACCACCTGTATTCTTCCAGCAATATGCATGTCTCATTAATCGATCATTCGAAGTACATGAGCATGTACCCTCTTTTACGGAAGGGTTTCTAACCCCTCTTCAGAAGCCAGGGAAACCAAAAGGACCTCTAAAGAGCCTCAGACCTCTTTGCCTTCTGAATGGAACTGGGAAACTGCTCTCCTTGATTACTCTACACAGAATTCAAAGACAAATTGCAGAGTACACAGGACCATGGCAAAATGCCTACAAGGCTGGTCATAGTTGTGCCAATATTGTCTGGACTCAACGAATTCTGATTTCTGTTGTGAAAGAGAAGAGATGGGAGTTCCACAAGATGGGAATCGACATGAGCTCGGCCTTCGATACCATCAAGAGATCAGTTATCCTGGAACTTTTGGCTGATGCTGGTTGTTGTGAGGATGACATTCGTTTGGCGAGATACTTGCTCTCCAACACCAAATTGAGGATAAAAATCAACAACACCATTTCTTTAGAGTTTGAAACATCCGAGGGTTCGTTTCAAGGTGATGCTGCATCTGGTGCATTCTTCACACTGTACTTTGCTGGAGCTTTGTACCACTTCCGCGCAGTAGTGATTACCATTCGGCCTAACCCACCGTTCAACCCCGAGACCCTCATGCCTATTGAATGGGAATACGCCGACGATGGCGATTTTGCAGACGAGGATGAGGAAACTCTTAAAGAAATGCTGCCCATATGTAAGGAGATCCTTGAAGAATGGAACCTGTTTGTGAACGAGGACAAAACAGAACATGTCCACTTCTACATTGCAGATAAGGACGAGGTAGACGCCAAGGGTGAACCCGTGAAGAACAGAGAGCCCTGGCGCAACACTATTTCTCTTGGATCCAAGCTCTGCAGTAAGGCTGATATCTCTCGCCGATGCATCCTTGCTTACGTTGCCTTTGAGAAATACAGCAAGGTATGGGCAGAGAAATCCCGCATTTCTCTTCCTGTAAAAATCAAGCTGTATGAAGCATTTGTTACCCCTGTTTTATTGTACAACTGTAACAGCTGGGCAGCTCCACAGAACATTATCAATAAAGTTGATGTGTGTCAACGCAAACATCTAAGACGTATCATCAACATGACCTATCCCCGCATCATCAGCAACAAGGACTTGTATGCTCGTTGCAATGTAACTCCACTTTCAGAGAGAGTTCATAAATCCCGCTGGAAAATGTTTGGGCACATTCTTCGTAGCGACTGCAACTCACCACCACAACTAGCTCTAAATTTTGCTGTTGATAGTATGTCAAATATGAGGGGAAGGATTGGTAGACATCAATGTAATATTTTTAAAACTATTTTAGACGATTTGAATAAAAGAAAGATTAATTTGAATAATAGTGACGACTTGACAGACTTAAGGTATTTAGCCTCGAACCGCCAATTGTGGAGAAATTTATTTTAAATTTGTTTATTTCGATAATTTCAGTTTTAAGTTCAATTTTTTTGCATAATTTTTGATTTTGATAAGTTCAGTTTTAAGTTCCATTTTTTGTATTTATAGTAAGTTTTCAGTTCTACAAGTCTTTTAAGTAGACTTATCAGGTCTTTAGGATGTTCTTAGTAACTACTTTGGATTTGTGTAAAGTTTGATAATAATAAATAATAAATATGTAAACGACCGTCGACCCTTAACATTTCGGGATCGGAAGAAAGCGGCACGTACTATTTCGACGAAATTTATACAAGTTACTAACATCGTTGATTCATGATGCCAATCTTTCACAGCTCAGTGGTGCATTTCGCCGAAAAGTTGACATACGTTGCATGCCACTTTTCGAAACATGTATCAACCGAAAAGCATTATTGGATACCGAGAAGCATTTTTGGATGCGCGGCGCGACACACTTACAGTAACGCATCGCGTTGATTCACGATGTCAATCCTTCACTGTTCATGTTCACAGCTCGGCGAGGCCCAGTCATGGTGCATATCGCCAATTTAGTAACATAGTTGGTCAGTTCGTACAAAAGTCGTAAAAAATTCGTACAGTTCGGCACGTTTTTTCAGTTCGGGATTAGTTTGGGAAAAAGTCGCCTCATAAATTTTCGAAATATATAATAAAAAGCTAATTGCAAAAATTTGTGTTAAAATGGCGGGAAACGATGACGTGCGGATGCATGTTAATATTTTAAATCTGAAATGTAACCTCCCGGACAAAAATAACAAATTTTTCGGACTGAAGTAATTACTGATTAAAAAACAAAATTTTTTTAAAAAATTCGGTAAAAATTCCTCGACAGCTTTTTAAAATTTGTACAGTTCGACACCTTTTAAAAGTTCGTACATACAGTAACGTACTCAGAATAAAACAAATATTCAGAATAAAACAAATATTATATTCAAATCTCTTTATTCAACAATATTAAATCATTATAGAACCTAATTTGTGGCTTGATCGTTAAATGTTAGGGCTATTCTGTTAGCTGATGCTGACAGGCACTGCATGGGGCAGAGACTTAGGACCATTACGCTGGAGGCTTACAATGACCCTTTTTGAACCCCATGGCAGTGCTAGTTTTATTATGGTACAAATTGTAAATCGAAGTTATGAAAACGATCAAGTCACTCCTGTTTTACACTATCAACAGCTACTTAAAACAACCTAGATTGTACAACTCACTTTGAAGATTAAACTGTTAAGTGATGAGTGACCAAGTATGTTTAGTAAAGCACTAGTGGTTGCAAGAAGCATTATATTATTGGCTGCACGGCGCGGCCCAGTAGTGGTAGTGCATCGCGCTACAACAAACATCGTCAAATAGATTACTCGAAGCTCAAAGCCGTAAAGTATATATCCAAAATAATTCCGATCAACAGCTACTTAAAACAACCTAGATTGTACAACTCACTTTGAAGATTAAACTGTTAAGTGATGACTGACCAAGTATGTTTAGTAAAGCACTAGTGGTTGCAAGAAGCATTATATTATTGGCTGCACGGCGCGGCCCAGTAGTGGTAGTGCATCGCGCTACAACAAACATCGTCAAATAGATTACTCGAAGCTCAAAGCCGTAAAGTATATATCCAAAATAATTCCGATCCCGAGGATTGTTACTGGGCCGCGCTCAGCCTGTCATTCCGCCAAATCTTTATTTGCCAAATCTTAATGTTTATGAACATGTACATAATAGCCTGGGTCCCCAGGTAAGAGGATTGACACAACTTATAAATTTATAATATATTAATTCTAAATAGAAGATCCTGGTAAATACGTATCTTTCCTTGACATAATGTTCACCTTCGATTCCTTAGGATCCCTCCAAACGGATTTGTTCATAAAGCCAACAGACTCTCGTTCATATCTACATTTTAAAAGCTCCCACCCTAACCATATCTATTCCGGTATCGTGTACTCTCAATGCCTTAGACTCAGAAGGATCATCAACTGCCAAGAACGCCTGAAAGAACATCTCAACAACCTCAAAAAAGCCTTCCTTGCCGCATGTTACCCTAGAAAAATGATTGAGAACATCAGTAATAAGGTCCTCAACACAGCAAGATCACTGTCACGCAAAGTTCAGGCTCCTGATGACCAGACATCATTACATCTTCCAATCAGGGTCATATCTACTTATGGTAGTGATGATGACCTGGTGTCTGTGACTAAGAAGTATGAAGAACACCTCTCAAGAACGAGGAGTTTCAGTGAAAGTGACACTGCTGAAACATCCCAAGAGACCTCCTCAACATCCGCCACGCCTAGGAAGACGATTTTCAGTTACACAAAGAAAACAGGGCCAAGCCTAAAATCTCGCCTCGTCAAATTGAAAGAACTTGCTTTAGGAGCTCAACATGGCCCAACCAGCAAATGCAATGTGCCAAGATGCAAATGTAGTGAACTTGTCAAAGGCACCCGTGAATTCAAAGTGAACGGCAAGAAGGTTAAAGCTTCCCCTGGAAACTGCCAGAGCTACAACATCATTTATCTGTTCCAATGTAGTGTCTGTGGAAAGGCTTACGTCGGTCGCACAACTCGATCTCTACGGGTTAGGACTGGAGAACATAGGGTCAAATATTATAAACTTTTAAATGGTGATAAGGTAGATGAAACAAGTGATGAATATAGTTTGGGTTTACATTTGTTGGATCATGGTTTTAGACAAAGGGAAGATTTTAACAAAATTTTTAATGTGTCAATTATTGATAATTCTAGTCCTAAAACTTTGGATGTCCGTGAACATAAATATATTCAACTACTCAAGACTTTAAAACCTTTGGGAATTAACACTATAAATCCTTTTGGCCTTCCATTACTCCTAACATCTTAATTTTAACTTTATAACCGTTTTAAGAGTGTTCAGATTTTTAAAGGAATTTTGGGTTTTACTAACTTTTTACAATTTCTAGGGCTTATGTCACTGAAGATGACGCCTTGCAACATGTTTGACAATAGCCTGTAGATTGATAGTTTGATCTCAGTATTTACAACAATTCATCTAGTTTGATTGATTCAAAGGGAAAAAAATTCCTCAATTCTAAATACTGAATGCATCGCATTTTGATTTTAAGGGTTTTGGTATTTTCGTAGCTAAATTGCACTAAAGCTTTCGCGCTTGCACTTCACACATAAAACCTATAACCAACGTTAGATATTTAACGTTTAACAACGTTTTATATGTAACCTACATACAACTTTAAAATGTAGTTGAATTTTAAACTCTGCTTATAGTTAATAAGGTAACCTTGATCTGACGTCAAATAATAAACGTTTTGCAACGTTAAAAATAAAACTTATAACCAACGTTAGATATTTAACGTTTAACAACTATAGCCATAGCTATAGCTGTCGCCGCGATATCTAGCGCTAGATAGCGCTATCTAGCGCTAACAAGCGTTATCTAGTGGAGAATGTCGGTTTGTGACAGTTTACGCTAGATAGCGCTATCTAGCGCTAGCTGTCGCCGCGATATCTAGCGCTAGATAGCGCTATCTAGCATAAACTATCACAAACCGACATTCTCCGCTAGATAGCGCCAGATAGCGCTAGATAGCGCTAGATAGCGCTGCGTCAGATGTCATTGCGACATATAGCGTTAGATAGCGCTAGATACCGCTAGATGTCGCAAAAAAAAGGGCGGAAATTTTATGAAAATAGCGCTATCTGTCGCCTGGCGTCAGTGCTGCGTGCTTAGCGTCATCTAGCGTCATCTAGCGTCATATAGCGTCATATAGCGCTAGATAGCGCTAGATAGCGCTAGATAGCGCTAGATAGCGACATTCGAAAGGTGCCGTGCACTTAGCGACAATGTCGCTAATTGGCGTCATCTAGCGTCATCTAGCGTCATCTAGCGTCATCTATCATCATCTGGCGATATTTCACGCTAGATGACGCTAGATGACGCTAGATGACGTCATATGTCGAATTTCAACTATCAGTAAAGGTCCGTAGATTCAATGATCTCATTAACAGCCTCACTGCAAGTTGCTTCATTTCTCCCAATAATGGTCACATTAGCCCCCAACCAAGCAAGCTCCAAGGCAGTGGGTCTCCCTATTTCCACGTTGCCTCCAGTTACTATCACAGACTTCCCCGACAAATCCATTATCATCAGTATTACATGGACACTATCTTGCTTCTATAGCACATTTTTTGATTAGGCTGTGAATTCCTATAGAATTGTGAAGATTGTTCCTTCGTCCAAATTTTTTTAAATAACCCATGATTTAATATTAATTATTATTATTATCGATCTTTACACAAATTTAAAGTTGTTAACAATAAACATCCTAAAGATCTGATAAGTCTACAAAGAAGATCGGTAAAAACATATTAAATGGTGATAACTTAAATACTAAAACATATTAATAGTGGGGGAGGGTTCACCCTGATTTTTTTGTGAAACTTGGTTTCGAGATAGCAGTTGACCAACAAACTAGGACCAGTGACCGAACTTTTGAGGGGGTCCCGGACCCCAACCGCCAAACGGTGCCCGCGGGGCAGCCACGCCCATATTTGGTCCAAATTAGGCCCAATTTAGCCAAATACCCTGAACATGCCCAAAATCCAGATTTTAGGTGCTCTACTTGTAGCTAGTGGTCCCCTGAACTCGTATATGAATTTCCATCAAGATTGGACAAAAAATGACTGAGTTATGAGTAAAAAACCATATGACCATATTTGGGCATACGCACCAAATTTGATCGATTTTGGCCCCTATATTGGTCAAATATCAATATTTTTGAATGAAACCAACTTTATATGGAAGGTAAGCCTATACTACACATTCTCTATGATTATCAGCTCAGTATCTACCTAACTGTGGATTCTGTGTTCAAATAATCGCAAAAAATGAACAAAATTGCCCATATCTCAGTTCGCGATATTTGCAAAACTGATTTCGCTCAAAACAATAGAACTCAACAGGGTTACAATATTTTTGCCTGAAATGATCAGAATCAACGTAGAATCGCATTTCGACCTTAAGTTTTGGGACAGAATTTTGAGTTTTGGCGGCCAAATTCTGAATTTCGCATTGCGAATTTTACCTAACTGTGGATTCTGTATCTACCTAACTGTGGATTTTGGAATTTGGCCGCCAAATTTTTTTAAAGGCCTAACTCAAAATTCTGTCCCAAAACTTAAGGTCGAAATGCGATTCTACGTTGATTCTGAAAATTTCAGGCAAAAATATTGAAACCCTGTTGAGTTCTATTGTTTTGAGCGAAATCAGTTTTTTTTTTTTTTTTTTTTTTTTTTTTTTAGAGGCTGGGCCTGGTTGGCCCACGAGAGGATAGCATATGAATGCTTTGCCTACCTCTGGGGTATGGCAGTCCTGTGGGAGGATGCCAGCGGAATCAAGATGTGTAATCAAGGATGATGGTGAGTGTTGTGGGGTGTGTCATAGATAAACGCTTAAGTGGTGGTTGAGTGTGGAAGATAGAGGCGAAATAAGACGGTGTTAAAGTAGTCGCTATGTTACACCAGTCTGGTCCAACTCCTCTGGCACCACTAAGCGTTTAGTGTGGTTTGTAAAGTTGACAATGGTGGAGATGTGTTGGTTGTCGAATATGTCATTGACAGAGAGGTAGTAGTCCCGGAAGTCGCGAACTGAGATATGGGCAATTTTGTTCATTTTTTGCGATTATTTGAACACAGAATCCACAGTTAGGTAGATACTGAGCTGATAATCATAGAGAATGTGTAGTATAGGCTTACCTTCCATATAAATACTCTAGTAGCAGGGAATAGTTGAGTGTGCACTTCGATGTACACGATTTCTGACAACACAGGGTTGTTTGTTAGATCATTCTTAACCAAAATCGATTAGGTACGCAATTTGTGTCGCTAGACATAACCCTACAGGGCAAATTTTCTAAATTACCCTCAGTCGCGTATACGGGATTTTTGTATTTCAGCTCCTAAAGGTCATAGAGACTTAAACTTTAGCTTAAAATTACCGCAATGGCCACATTTATATACAAGTTATGAAGCAACATAAGGTCTCCAGTGCTTCGTTTTATAGATATTGACAAAAAACTGTTTTTTGGCTCAGCGAACCAAAAATGGCACTGAATTTTGGTAACTTGAACTAGGAAGGTCGTAGAGACTTGAATTTTAGCTTAAAATGACCGCAAACATCATATTTATATACAACTTATAAAGCAATATAAGCCCTTTAATGCTTATTTGTTAAGATATTGACAAAAATCAGTCATTTTGGCTACACGTGTTAGGAAAAATACCAAATTGGGCAACTACTTTGGTCTTTTTTTGACAAGTTTTGTGCTCAAGTTATTAAAATGTGCTTTGCAGTTGTATATCGGGTGTTTTCTTCCAATATGGGTTTCGGTATAAATCCGGAAGCACCCGGTTCATGGTTGATAAGGGCTAAAAACCCTGAAATGTCAGGCGATGGGCGAGACAATTGTCTGAATTTGGTTATAAAATCACTCTTTGCTAGGGTTTGCTTTTTTTCCGCTACATCGATCCGCTTTCTTACTACTAATCATCCCCCTCTACATCATTCACTTTTAGATACATGATTTCTATAAGTTCTTGAAGGTACATCCGGCATGATGTAAAGTCTATATCAAAGCATTTTAATGTGGTTTTAACAAGTTGCAAGATATTCAAGTTCACAAATAAAACAAAGATTGTAGGTTATCCTTCTATTACATATTGAGTAATTTTGGCTACACATGTGAGGAAAGATACCAAATTGGTTTACCAAACAAAGATTGTAGGTTACCTATTATTCTTTACGTGATTATTTACGAAACTTCATAGTCAAACCTGTATTCTTTTTAATATTTAATATTTATCCACATTTTCTATAAGAATATTATTGGGAGTCATTGTTGTGGTTACAATTCGATTAAATCAGTATTTCCAAGCAAAAAAAACTGTCCCAAATATCTCCTCCGAATATGGTCCGCTAGTTCGAAATTTTAGCGCTTATAAACGTTATTGTTAGACATTACATTAGGGTAACACTATTCATGAGACCAGATGTAGTGATCTATTCAGATAAAGCGAAGAAGGTGCATCTGAATGAGGAGAACTTTGCTGATCAAGAGAAAAGAATATGAAGAGATATCAGCAGCTGACAGAAGAGATAGAAGCCAACGGATGGGCTTGCAAGCTCCAGACAGTAGGAGTGGGAGCTCGAGGCATTTACAACTGCAGCCTCCAAACCTTTATGAACCACCTGAGTGTAAACTAAAGAGAAAAAGGCCTGCATGAAGATCACTGAAATTAGCATGAGGGCATCATACACCATCTATCTGTCCAGAAACACCATTATATGGACAGATGATTGGGCCCATAAAACATGTTTGATACCGCTATGAACCCGTTATAAGCCGGGGACTACCATGGAAGTGATATTGCTGTGTCGCTGAAAGACCCTACTACCATTCAAAGATGTACCTTATCACGCCAAACAGTTATGCTTGTAGGTGAATACTGAATATGCAATTATATAGTTGAACTACTGTATGATACTCCATTCAAAATAGATTTAAGATGACGCTAATGTACACTGTACAACATCCGCATCCACAACGTTTATCTGTAATCAAAAAGTTACGCTTTGATTTCCCGATTCAAAATGTTTAATACTGTCAACCCGAATAATTTGATAATAACTAAAAATGTACCTTTGAAGGTTAGTATTACCTTGGAAATAATTATTTTTACAAACTACCGTTCAAAACTTATAGAACAGTAGTTAGATTGGCTACCCACAATTATATTACAACGTCGTGGCCCGTGGGGTCAGTCGATATTGTTGCTACAAATCAGGAGCAAGCGTCTTGAAACAGGATACCATAAATCTGTATAAGTTTTAAGTAGTTTCATTCTACTTTTAATATTATTATTGGGTCGTTTACGTTTAAATTATATTTGGCCATTTTATAGCCTCCCCCTCAAAAAGCCCACAATTACTCAATATGTAATAGAAGGATAACCTACAATCTTTGTTTTATTTGTGAACTTGAATATCTTGCAACTTGTTAAAACCACATTAAAATGCTTTGATATAGACTTTACATCATGCCGGATGTACCTTCAAGAACTTATAGAAATCATGTATCTAAAAGTGAATGATGTAGAGGGGGATGATTAGTAGTAAGAAAGCGGATCGATGTAGCGGAAAAAAGCAAACCCTAGCAAAGAGTGATTTTATAACCAAATTCAGACAATTGTCTCGCCCATCGCCTGACATTTCAGGGTTTTTAGCCCTTATCAACCATGAACCGGGTGCTTCCGGATTTATACCGAAACCCATATTGGAAGAAAACACCCGATATACAACTGCAAAGCACATTTTAATAACTTGAGCACAAAACTTGTCAAAAAAAGACCAAAGTAGTTGCCCAATTTGGTATTTTTCCTAACACGTGTAGCCAAAATGACTGATTTTTGTCAATATCTTAACAAATAAGCATTAAAGGGCTTATATTGCTTTATAAGTTGTATATAAATATGATGTTTGCGGTCATTTTAAGCTAAAATTCAAGTCTCTACGACCTTCCTAGTTCAAGTTACCAAAATTCAGTGCCATTTTTGGTTCGCTGAGCCAAAAAACAGTTTTTTGTCAATATCTATAAAACGAAGCACTGGAGACCTTATGTTGCTTCATAACTTGTATATAAATGTGGCCATTGCGGTAATTTTAAGCTAAAGTTTAAGTCTCTATGACCTTTAGGAGCTGAAATACAAAAATCCCGTATACGCGACTGAGGGTAATTTAGAAAATTTGCCCTGTAGGGTTATGTCTAGCGACACAAATTGCGTACCTAATCGATTTTGGTTAAGAATGATCTAACAAACAACCCTGTGTTGTCAGAAATCGTGTACATCGAAGTGCACACTCAACTATTCCCTGCTACTGGAGTAAAAGTTGGTTTCATTCAAAAATATTGATATTTGACCAATATAGGGGCCAAAATCGATCAAATTTGGTGAGTATGCCCAAATATGGTCATATGGTTTTTTGCTCATAACTCAGTCATTTTTTGTCCAATCTTGATGGAAATTCATATACGAGTTCAGGGGACCACTAGCTACAAGTAGAGCACCTAAAATCTGGATTTTGGGCATGTTCGGGGTATTTGGCTAAATTGGGCCTATTTTGGACCAAATATGGGCGTGGCTGCCCCGCGGGCACCGTTTGGCGGTTGGGGTCCGGGACCCCCTCAAAAGTTCGGTCACTGGTCTTAGTTTGTTGGTCAACTGCTATCTCGAAACTAAGTTTCACAAAAAAATCAGGGTGAACCCCCCCCCCCCCCCCCCCCCCTTAATAGTTATTGATAGTTATTGGACGTTATCAATGACCTGACGAGAAATTAGACCAACTTCCTTATACGGTCATATCACGTGATCAAGACAGTTGTTCGCCAATATCTTGCCAGGGGAGCATTTAAACCCTATTATATATGTCATGGGGGTGATTCGGAATCAGCATCCAAAAATACACCAAATCAGGTTACTTTCATACCCTCAGGACCTGGCAGGTTACTAATAACATGTTAAAGTTATTGAGACGTTTCAATAAGATACCATGATTAAATGATGATCATCTGATTTCTTAATCATTTTTAGCTGAAGAACGCAATATCCCAAATGGCTAATAATAGGACCAACTGCCAAGATAACAAAAACTTAACAGAAATAGATGCCAAACCTTAATTTCGAACCAACTAAGCTACTGCACCTGTTTACAGGTCACAACATTTTAATCCTATATATAGAGATTATAAGCAAATGAAAAGCCTGGTTTAAATATCACAATACAAGTACGAAACTGTAACTAAATTTATCACAACAATGAATTTAACTTTAAGATAAGGTTTAGGTAAATTACAAAATCTCATTACATAAACAAAGAATATAAACTAATTAGGTTAACTACAGACGTGTTTAATATAAATTCTGAATTGAGTTCAAAATATAATAATATGATACAAGAAGGGTTCACAAAACTGCAACTAAAATTATCACAATATGGGCAATTCTCATAAAAAGCGTCATTTACTCCCTCGAATTTTCAATCTCATATCATTTCATTTCAGTAAATAACAAAACGTTGATTCAAGCACCAATTGATTGATAAACGTTTGAAATTTACTGTGTCATCACTTTTAACATGAATAACTTAAAAACTGATTATCAATTTAAATAATTAATAAAAAAACAGGCTTTTTTCAGGTGTCAGCACTTTGTCCTGTCCGTGACGCCTGATTCTATCCTATGTAGTACCGTTATTTATGGTCCAATTTCAATGGGACAAGAACTAAAATATTCCTCCTTGGCCAATTTATCTATGTGACAAATATGAATTAATTTGTACCTAAAATGTTGTTGCAATTAAATTAATTGTGGAGAATAATTAAAGGTGTCGTCACGTCCGTGACGTCCGTGACGCCTGAAAATGAGTCACGGACGTGACAATGTCTTATTCTGTCACGTCTGTGATGCATCACGGGCGTGACTATGGCTTATTTTGTCGTGTCTGTGACACTTTTTTTAGAGTTTCTAATTGAATTCAAGCATTAGAACTTCCTTGATACCTCAATTAGAGTGTTCCAATTGATTCTATCAGGTATACTAAAACCTCAATAATCATTTGGGAATACAAATTCAAAGATTCAGAACCCCTAACGTGGCAAGTCACAAAGTGCTATGATAACACAATATCTATGGTACAAAAGTGCAAAAAGCTTTTAAAGCGAGGAAAAAACATATAATAGAAACATGGAATGTAACCGGATAGGAAATGGAATTATCACATCAATGTACAATGTAACAACTATAACACTCATTTGTGGAATGTAGGAGGGAGGTGAATGGTGTTCAAGGTTGCCAAAATCGATTAAATTTTGTGTTCAAAGTTACCCAGTGCCGTTAAAAATTACCCCAGGCTGTTCCAAGTTACCCCATGTTCCAAGTTACCCCATCCTACCCTACTGTATACGTGAAAAGTATTTATCAGTATGTATCATATACATAAATTACATACAGTTTTTAGATTTCAGCTACTCTAAAAGTGCATACAGACGGGACAAAATAAGAATTGTCCTGTCCGTGACCAGTCACGGACGTGACTATTCTTATTTTGTCCTGTCCGTAACCCGTCACGGACGTGACAAAAACGTCACGGACGGACACCCAATTTAAACACTGATTGGTCAATTTAGCAGCTAAAAAGTCTGCAAACTGCTGACACTACAATGGTGTCCAATAGAGATCTTTATAAGCTAACGCATGATATAACTTTTATAGAAATTGGAGGAAAAAATTTCTATTAGTGATTTGTGACGCTTTTTATGAGAATTGCCCATATATAACATAATATTATCAGACAGTTGCAGTTGTAGCACTGAAAGTAATATTATCAACAATGTATGTACATGTAAGCTTTACTTCTCGGATTTACTTCTAAAAGATTTAATTCTAAAAAATATCTCGTTCTACATAACAATTAATCTGATATAAACCTAATATAAATAGTTAATCTGACAGCTCTGACCTCACTTACTCATAAATTTCTCCACAACCACCATGCTTACCTCCCACAGCTTCTTCTGTAACTCTTTGCTTACAAAACCGTCCTTTACAGGCTGTATCTTACTATCCTTATAGTACATCCCATTACCTGCACTTACATCAGTTGTAGCACAATGTAGCGTAGTAACAGCTCCTTCATCAGGGGACTTTAGACAGGGTGCAAAACATTTACCAATTATGCATTGAAAACAGCTGCCCATAGAGCGAGCAAGGTTTGTTTTCACTACTCCTGGATGTAGGGACACGCAGGTTAGGTCAGGATATTGCTCTATCAATTCCTTTGCAAACAGCACACGACAAGTGTTGCTTAAACCATACTGTAGTAACCCTGACTTAGCAACTGGTTTGAATATTGCTGGGTTTTCTCCTTCCATCATGTCAAGCGTTATTCTGCCACTTGCGTATGCATCAGAGGCTACAACCACTACTCTACCCTTTACTGAGATCAAGAGGTCTTTTAACAAGTGAGTTAAGAAAAAGTGTCCAAGATAGTTGATCCCAGTAGTTGCCTCGATTCCCTGCTCAGTTTCATTAAATGGGGGAGTAACAACACCAGCGTTATTTACAAGTATGTCTAGTTCTGTGTGAGTTGCTTTGTATTCATCAGCAAACTTTTGAATCCCGGAAAACGATGCGAGATCCACTATTTTGAAGTCAACCTGAATTAAATCAAATATTTAGTAAATTATAATATACAATTACCTTCCCTCAATAGATGAAATTAAAAATGTTACAGTAAAACCCAAATATATATCTCAATGTAAATTTTTTTTAATTATGAAATATCCTGCAGATAAATACAAATAGAGTGACAGGCAATTCAACATTAATTAATTGAGTTAAGCTATCTAAACTTACCTTTTGATTACCAGTAGATTCAATGATCTCATTAACAGCCTCACTGCAAGTTGCTTCATTTCTCCCAATAATGGTCACATTAGCCCCCAACCTAGCAAGCTCCAAGGCAGTAGGTCTTCCTATTCCCACGTTGCCTCCAGTTACTATCACAGACTTCCCCGACAAATCCATTACCATCAGTATTACAGGGACACTATCTTGCTTCCTTAGCACATTTTTGATTAGGCTGTGAATTCCTATAGAATTGTGAAGATTGTTCCTTCGTACAAATTTTTTTAAATAACCCATGATTTAATATTCATTATTATTATTATCGATCTTTACACAAATCTACAGCCCTGCTTGATTGGACTGTCAAAGATTTTGACTGCGCAAACCTTATTTCCCAAACATTATAACTGGCTGGTCACACACATCTCAATTAAAATTACCCTAGGCTACTGTTTTCCAAGTCTTGTCCTGTGAGTAAAGTATGTGTGAGAAAGTTTTAATAAAATGATTGTATATTTACTTTTGAATCTTTAAAATCTAATTTGAGAATGAAGTTTAAAGAAATTTTTAATTAGCACTGTATAGTTTAAGATATTTATAGCTTATTATAACCATTGATACAAAGGCCATAATCTTTCGCCAGCTCTCCAATATCCAACTTTAAGCTGCATTTTATATCCTTGAACTACACAATATAAACTAAAGAATGTTTTAGTGTAGACTTTTTGTCACAACAAGACTGCAACCTATAATAACAACTATAAACAGAACCCCTAATGTCTGCTTACAATTTTTCTTCTAGTCCTAATCTGAGCCTTGTCTCTATAAACTTAACTGAACTAGCGTTTCGGTGTGTGCAAAAGCTTCCAGGCACGTGCATTCCTTGCCCCGTTAGTTACCTGTCCTTCCAAAACCAAACTGAATTGTTTTACATCTTTTTATTCTGTAAAAATGTGCTAAAATTAAATTTCTTGTTTCATTGAAATTTCTTGTTTCATTGAGTTGTTAACAATAAACATCCTTAAGATATTATAAGTCTACAAAGAAGATCGGTAAAAAAATATTAATGGCAATAACTTAAATACTTAAACATATTAATAGTTATTGATAGTTATTGGACATTATCAATGACCTGACGAGAAATTAGACCAACTTCCTTATACGGTCATATCACGTGACCAAGACAGTTTTTCGCCAATATCTTGCCAGGGGAGCATTTTAACCCTATTATATATGTCATGGGGGGTGATTCGGAATCAGCATCCAAAAATACACCAAATCAGGTTACTTTCATACCCTCAGGACCTGGCAGGTTACTAATAACATGTTAAAGTTATTGAGACGTTTCAATAAGATACCATGATTAAATGATGATCATCTGATTTCTTAATCATTTTTAGTTGAAGAACGCAATATCCCGAATGGCTAATAATAGGACCAACTGCCAAGATAACAAAAACTTAACAGAAATAGATGCCAAACCTTAATTTCGAACCAACTGAGCTACTGTACCTATTTACAAGTCAAAACATTTTAATCCTAGAGATTATAAGCAAATGAAAAACATGGGTTTAAATATTACAATACAAGTACGAAACTGTAACTAAATTTATCACAACAATGAATTTAACTTTAAGATAAGGTTTAGGTAAATTACAAAATCTCATTACACAAACAAAGAATATAAACTTATTAGGCTAACTACAGACGTGTTTAATATAAATTCTGAATTGAGTTCAAAATATAATAATACGTATACGATACAAGAGGGGTTAAAAAACTACAAATAAAATTATCACAATATGTAACATAATATTATCAGACAGTTGCAGTTGTACCACTGAAAGTAATATAACAATGTATGTACATGTAAGCTTATCAAGATTTACTTCTAAAGATTTACTTCTAAGATTTGCTTCTAAAAAATATCTGGTTCTACAATAAATCTGATAAAAACCTAATATGAATAGTTAATCTGACAGCGCTGACCTCACTTACTCATAAATTTCTCCACAACCGCCATGCTTACCTCCCACAGCTTCTTCTGCAACTCTTTGCTTACAAAACCATCCTTTACAGGCTGTATCTTACTATCCTTATAGTACATCCCATTACCTGCACTTACATCAGTTGTAGCACAATGTAGCGTAGTAACAGCTCCTTCATCAGGGGACTTTAGACAGGGCGCAAAACATTTACCAATGCATTGAAAACAGCAGCCAACAGAGCGAGCAATGTTTGTTTTCACTGCTCCTGGATGTAAGGACACACAAGTTAGGTCAGGATATTGCTCTATCAATTCCTTTGCAAACAGCACACGACACGTGTTGCTTAAACCATACTGTTGAAACCCTGACTTAGCAACTGGTTTGAATATTGCTGGGTTTTCTCCTTCCATCATGTCAAGCGTTATTCTCCCACTTGCGTATGCATCAGAGGCTACAACCACTACTCTACCCTTTACTGAGATCAAGAGGTCTTTTAACAAGTGAGTTAAGAAAAAGTGTCCAAGATAGTTGATCCCAGTAGTTGCCTCGATTCCCTGCTCAGTTTCTTTAAATGGGGGAGCAACAACACCAGCGTTATTTACAAGTATGTCTAGTTTTGTGTGAGTTGCTTTGTATTCATCAGCAAACTTTTGAATTCCAGAAAACGATGCGAGATCCACTATTTTGAAGTCAACCTAAATTGAATCAAATATTTAGTAACTTGTATACAATTGCCTTCCGTCAATAGATGAAATTAGAAATGTTACAGTAAAATCCAAATACATATCTCAAATGTCAATGTAAATAACAAAAAATTCTGAAATATCCTGCAGATAAATACAAATAGAGTGACAGGCAATTCAACATTAATTAATTGAGTTAAGCTATCTAAACTTACCTTTTGATTACCAGTAGATTCAATGATCTCATTAACAGCCTCACTGCAAGTTGCTTCATTTCTCCCAATAATGGTCACATTAGCCCCCAACCTAGCAAGCTCCAAGGCAGTGGGTCTCCCTATTCCCACGTTGCCTCCAGTTACTATCACAGACTTCTCCGACAAATCCATTATCATCAGTATTACAGGTACACTATCTTGCTTCCCTAGCACATTTTTTGATTAGGCTGTGAATTCCTATAGAAATGTGAAGATTGTTACTTCGTACAAATTATTTAAAATAACCCATGATTTAATATTAATTATTATTATCATTGATCTTTAAACGAATCTGAAGTAATTAATAATAAACATCCTAAATATCTGATAAGTCTACAAAGAAAATCGGTAAAAACATATTAAATGGCAATAACTCAAATACTAAAACAAAAAGTAATAAAACTAGATTCAGGTGATATAAGTTGATAAAGGAAAACAAATTTTAGGAAAACAAATTTAAATTTTGGTATTTATTAATAACAATCAAAACATATCATATCATAAAAATAAAGCCGCGCGTTGGTTGACTGCCTCAGTAAGGTGAATAATTTAAGCTTGAAGGTGCGCATTTACAGAACCTTATGCGGCGATCACATATTCACGAGGACCTGTGAGCGCCAAAATTAATTTAAAGTTTCTAGAAATCATACATCACTACGAGTTACTCATGCTTTTGGATTATAAGAGTGCGGATTGTCAGGTATTTCATCAGTGGCGTAACGAAGGGCCCTGCTGACCCCGCTGTGCAGGGGGGCGCCGTCTTAGGGGGGCGCCAAATCGTTGTTTGAATGTGGGACAATTTCGAAAACTTAACTAAAGTACTAGCAAAACTGCGCGTTTTGCTGTAGAAACACATTTTTTTAGAGATTTTACCGGCGTATCCTCTAAAATCACCTAATTTGTTCAATTTTAGGGAGGGGCACCAAAAGGGGAGGGGGCGCCAACCGGGGGCGCTTTTTCGGCAGGGGGGCGCCAACAGGCAACGTTACGCCACTGTATTTCATTCATTCATACTTAATCGGTTTAAAGCTGTATATTTAGAACTCACTATTGTTTAAACTACGAAAGCAGAACGTAGATAATGGACAATATACCGACGACAATACCAAGGACCCGAGTGCCGCATTGACTTTTCCGGATCCGTTTTTACCGAAGGCTTATCCACCAGTTACTCATACTGCATGTATAGTCTGATAATAACTCTCTCCATGCTTTTCTATCTGTTGCAAAAAGTCTTAAATGGTATAAATCGTCTGTATTTACAAGTCTAAAATTTCTGTCACTTAAATCGTTCAAAATAGTTTTTAACAAGTTTGACTGGTGTCGTCCGACTCTACCTCTCATCAAACTCTGACTCTCTACAGCAAAATGTAAGGCAAGCTGGGCAGGTGAGTTATTATCACTGCGGAGGATGTGACCGAGCATTCTCCACCGTGCACGAGCAACACGCTCACTCAGTGGAACAACTTCGCAGCGTTTGTATATAGTCAGCGTTTGTATAGAGTCACAGTGAAAGCAAACAAAATTAATTGGGGCTCAATGGTTGGTGAAGAGTTGATAGCTGAGAAAGTCCAAGCTGTTTATCAAGAGATGGTGACATGGAGAAAGAATCTTTTCCTAGTTCCCAGAGGTAAATCAGGTAGCGACTTTATGAAAGAACTGACTCGGCTCATCCTCTTATTTGCAGATGCTACCAAGTGGGAAAGGCTATCGTTCGCACTGGTTCATATCTTCTTGCCAATCATGTTGCAAAAACCGTCAAGCAAGTCAAAAGCAAGAGACCATGTAACTTATCTCACCAAGCGTTTGGTTAAATGGAAAAATGGAGAACTTGACGATCTAATGATGGAGTGCAGGAGTATTCAGAAAGCCTTGGTGCAGCAACAAAAAATCAGCGAGGAATCCAGGAAGAAGAGTTTCTGCCGACTAATGCTTCTTGGGAAAGTTAAGCAAGCCACCAAATTTGTTGACAGTTCCAATGACACCTTAGGAGTTCACAGCCTAACAGCAAACATTAAACAGGTCCTTGGGGAGAAACACCCTCCAGCTGTTAAAGCAGATCCAGTTGTTCTGCACCCTCACAGTACTCCTCCACCTCAGGAAGTGATATTTGAGAGGATTGACGCAGAGACTGTCAAGAGGGCTTGTTTATATTTGGATGGATCAGGCGACCCAACACTAACAGACTCAGATTTGTGGAAGCATATCATCTGCAGCAAATCATTTGGCAAAGCATCAGTGACACTTGCTGAGTCTATAGCAATTGTTGCAAGGCGCCTTTGTAGAGAAGATATCCATCATAGCTGTCTGAAAGAGTTCACTGCATGCAGATTAATCCCTCTTGATAAAGGCCAGGATAAGAACGGGAAACCTGGTGTAAGACCAATTGGAATCGGCGAGATATTGCGCAGAATCATTGGAAAAGCAGTTATAATGTCTTTCAAAACTGATATACAATATGCTGCTGGCCCACTGCAGACCTGTGCAGGGCTCAAATCAGGAATAGAGGCTTCCATTCATGCAATGAGACAGATCTGGGAAGACAGTGACACTGAAGCAATACTACAGGTTGACGCTGATAATGCGTTCAATCGTCTTAATAGAGAAGCAGCCCTTCACAATGTTCATGAGATCTGTCCTCCGCTCTATCAGTATCTAAAGAACCACTACCAAAAGCCAGCAGACCTGATCATTAATACTACCGAGGACCACTACCAACTTAAGTCTGAGGAAGGTTCAACTCAGGGAGATGTAGCAGCAATGGTATTCTATGCGTTAGGGATCAAGCCTCTAGTAGATGACCTAGCCACAGCCTCCAAGCCCAGTGTTTGCAAACAGTCTTGGTATGCAGACGACAGTAGTGCTGGTGGAAAGATTGAAGGTATTAAGATATGGTGGGATACGCTGTTGGAGCAAGGACCAAAGTATGGATATTACCCAAAAGCCAGTAAGACCGTCCTGATTGTGAAGAATAGCGAGGACCTAGATCTTGCGCAGAAAGTATTCTCAGGCACTGGTATTAAAATTGAGTCTGAAGGGGAACGCCATTTGGGTGCAGCAATTGGTAGCGAAGCTTTTAAGAACAAATATGTCTCAGATAAAGTCCATAAATGGTGTCAGGACATCAAGCTGTTGTCATCAATTGCTGTTGAGGAGCCCCAAGCTGCTTTGACTGCATATACTAAGGGAATTTGTCACCGGTGGACGTTCATTCAGAGGACCATCCCGGGTATAAGTCACTTGTTTCAACCATTGGAGGATTGCATAAGAACAGATTTTATTCCAGCAATCTTGGGTAAGAACGTATCAGACTTGGACCGCTCCATATTTGCATTGCCAGTCAGACATGGTGGCCTAGGTATCTCCAACCCAGTTGAAAACTGCAATAGAGAATTCACAGCCTCAGTCACCATCACAAAAGACCTCACAGACCTGATTATCAACCAGCAAAACACCCTTGAACATTACAACATGTCAATTCAAAATGACACTGTAAAAAGTCTCAAGGCAATCAAGGAGAAACACTTATTTACGGTTAGCAAATCAATAGAGGAAAGTGTAAGAGATCCCAACCTAAAGAGATCTCTCCAGTTCATCAGAGAGAAAGGTTCAGGATGTTGGCTTACTGCACTTCCATTGAAGAGATTTGGCTACTCCCTGAACAAGATTGAGTTCCGTGATGCTCTGTACTTGCGTTATGGTTGGGAGATCCCTAACACCCCATTTCACTGTGCTTGTGGAGAGAGAAATAATGTGAATCACACACTTATATGCAAGAAAGGTGGCTATGTTTCTATGAGACACAACAACATCCGCGATCTAAATGCAGAGCTGCAGCGTGAAGTATGCAGAGATGTAGTGACTGAGCCAGCATTGATACCCCTTGATAATGAAGAAATTGTTGGTACCAATAGATAGAGCTGCACCTGATATATCCTCACGAGGTCTCTGGAGCACATTTGAACGAACATTCTTTGATGTCTGTGTTACCCACCCCAACTCACCCACATATGACGAAAAAGATATGGAACAGATCTATAAAGCTCATGAAATGAGGAAAATGAAAAAGTACAACAACAGAATCATCCAGGTGGAAAAAGGCAACTTTACCCCACTTATATACTCAACAAATGGCGGATGGGGTCCACAAGCCACAAGATACCACAAGAGACTCGCTGAAAAACTATCCCAGAAGAGAGGAGAAGATTATGCGGCTATTATGTGTTACATGCGCACCAGGATAAGATTCTCAATCCTCAGGAGCACCCTGATAGCGGTCAGGGGTGAGAGAGGGAGACGGCAATCGTATACATTGCCAGTCAGTGTAACTTTGTTTAACTTGATACCTGCCACCATGGACTATGAATGTTTCTAGACACTATCCTTTTGATATTGAAATATTGGTATCTCAGATAACGTGTACATCGTTCCTTTTTTTATGACACAGTAATTTATTGACACTCACAGCTAAATTTTTAATCATTGAATCAGTATTTTTATCTATTAACTTATTACACATTTGTGCTCTGAGCTGCTTTAGCATCACTTAACTATTTTTTTTTTAAATTGTTTGTTCAGGCCATGACCTTATAGTCAGCCAATTGGCCATTGCTATATTATGTGTATATTGTTTGAATATTCTATATGAGTAATGTTCCCTTTCAACACAACTAAACAACAAACAAATGCTTGCTCACCAGTGGTGACGCAATCGTAGGGGCATGCAGTTGGTTCAGATAACTCTCACCCCGACGACGGCGTCGAGAAATTATCAAATTATGCATTTACGCCATACTGGACACATTTTATATTTAATATTTTGTGGTTTGTAGAAATTAGTGTCATCTACAGTATAGCTTAACTGGCGAGCAAGCATCGTCCCACTCGGCCGGGACGAAAATACCGAGTCCAATCACAGAAAGTTAACCAAAAGATAAAAATAAGAGCTCGGATATCAACAAAAATCACACACTCCAGACGACGGGGGAAGAGAGGAAAGGAAGTAAGCTGCTGGGCTCAACAAATTTTGATAATTGTAAACAAATTCGTTCTTGTGCCCTATAATAATTTGGTATTGAGGTATGACCCTGTACTGTGCGTGATAGTGAAAATGAAAGTGAATGTGAATCTATAATGTGAACGTAATGAGTTATGGCCAGACGATTCTTCAATTTCAAAAAAAAAAATAAAGTCAAAGGACTCTGATTTAAAATACAAGCTCATTCTTATCGAAGTTTAATTCTGTCCATTCTAATTCTTCGTACCTGGACTGTATCTTGAGTAGCTCACTTTTCAGTGTTACTTTAACTAAGTTCGTTGACTTAGTAAAGCTTATCAAACTGTCAATTTTTCGACAGTCGTTCCACATTTTTGTTGATTGATAAATGAAAGAGGAGGATGGGTTCGGGGTGATGAACTGGTCTGAACGTCTTTGTGATGGTGATCTGTGGAGTAAAGATAGGAGTGAGATTGGAGATCTTAATCTGACAATTTTGAAAAGTTCTAATAGACATGTGTATTTGTACAGGTTGTGGACGGTAAGAAGGCCGTTCTTGTTAAACAACGGCTTTGTATGCTCTTTTTCAAAGAATTCCCTTCCTAGGATTTGTTCATCTATACAACGTGTTCTGGCACATGTTCTAAATTTATCTAGATATGCTTCAAGGTCACCAAATAGTATTCTGATACATTTTTTCTGAGTGATGAAGATAGGTTGAAGCATAATGTTACTCGACCCACCCCATACCGATATTCCAAATCTTAGGTGTGACTCAAATAACGTGTGGTACAATTCTAAAGATAAAGCTAAACAGAGAACGGTCCTAAATAATTTTTTATACGTATTGAAGTGTACAGTTACAAAATTTTAGTTTTTCCCCACTCTTGCCAAAGGCAAAAAGATCGTAGGGAATAAGTATTCGGGTTTGGATATATGAGGTGGCCCGACGGTCCTACGATGATGACAAAAGTCTGCTCCTTGGCAATATAGACCACTCCCCTATAATTATGTGTATTGGAAGCGTCTGTTATGGTGCGCGCGACGCTAGCCATATCACATATGTGAATTAATTACATGACAGTGACGTTCTTCCTTCGCAAAGTTATTTTCCGCAATTTTCTTGATTCATTTGTTGTTGATGCGCGCGGCGCTAGATTGGTCAAATAAATTGTTTATTTTTACCATGCGCGAATCTCACTCATTTATTAAAAACATAATATATAAATATGTTGCACTTTTTTCCAGTCACACTTTTCACTCGAAAGAATTAATGGTACAAAATACAAGTTTGTCGTAGTGAAAATTAATCGTGCGTGGTTTAACCGCGGCGAAATTATTGTTATAGCAGGCCATTTATGCACTTTAAACATTTACAATTTGGTTCAGTACATAGCCATGTGTAAACGCGTACTGCGTGATGCGCTTGTTTCACAAGTAGAATATACTCTTTGCCGCCTTCGGCGGTCGCGCGCTACTGCAAGCGAGAGGGCTCTAGTTAGAGCAAACATGACAATTTGGCATCCTTTCCAGGTTGTAGCCGCCCTGTATTGTTACAATCTCTCGAATATTTACGAGTATCAGCCTTAAACCCAAAATATAATATAATAAAATTAAAACAAAAACTTATAGCTTTATAACCTACCAAAATGCGAGTTCAAACAAACATTTTACGAGTATCACCTGTTAACATTGATTCACGATGTCAATCCTTCGCATCTCGCCGATCTGCATACAAATAAACTTAATGCACTCGAGTTTTTATGTGGTTGTGAACAAAGATGATCATGTCTATAATAATTTGACAAACCTGACCTAGCGTCATGTAGCCTTGATCTGATGCGGCTTGAATCAGTATCGAAAATTTGTAGAATAATAATATAGAAGGCTCCAGGAAAAGGCTTCACTTTCAGTTGATTTAAGTCATTGGTGCCATATCTGATATCATAAATTGTTTATATATTAATATACCATCTGCAAATGCAAAATGATACCGGGAGAAGCGAGCGACCAACTTCATTCTCGGTATCATTTTGCATTTGCAGACGGTCATTCAAATTAATATCAACTAGACTATGCTCATCACCAGCTCAGCTGCCCATCTGATTGTGAAACCTTCTATGAGGATACAATATAACCAATCCAGTCGTTGTAACAGCGTGGATCGGAGCGGGGAGACCGAAGGCGCCGCCTTTCGCAAGCTATTGTCCCCCCTAAGTGCTAAGCCGTGTGCGGCACTTTGCGAAAATTAAACAAGTAGTCAAGTTTACGCTATTTTTATAAATAAAAATAAAAAATAATTGTAGCGCGATGCACTACTGGGTCGCGCGCGCATCAAATAATGCATTAATAAAGCATCAAATAATGCATTAATAAAGCATCAAATAAAGCATTATTTGATGCGCGCGCGACCCAGTAGTGCATCAGTTTTGTATATTATTTTGTATATAATATTGTTGACATACGTTGCATGCCACTTTTCGCGCCGAAACATGTATCAACGCATTATCATGTTTGGCATCGTCAATCAAAATTTTAGTCAACATTTATTAGTGTCTCTTCAGTCACTCACGCTTTTGGCTTTTACTAATTCTCTCGCCCAAACCATGCCAACAGTGACAACTTTTGCGCGTATAATTTATAATTTATGATTATGAACATAAATATAATGGCCTGAGGTCCCTTGTCATACGTTGTATGACCCGCCGCGCACGGCTCCCCCTGTATCGTCAGGGCCATAGTGAAACGACCGTAGTGAAACGACCGCGGGGGTCGCAACGTGATACAAGAGGTCCCCAGGTAATAACCAAGATGTAATTAGATCGAACGCAGAAATTAGATCGAACGCAGGAATTAGATCGAACGCCGGCGCGGCTTTCAATGTATTTATGAATATATCTCGCGCCGGCGTTCGATCTAATTTCTGCGTTCGATCTAATTACATCTTGGTTACAGTAACATTTAAGAGGTTAATCTACCAGCGACGTTTCGGGCCGAACCCCTTCCCTTTCAAATCATCGGGCTCATAGTCATATTATTTCGCTCACCCACAAATCATCACGTTACTTTAGATTTTATGGTTTTGCAGCCGAACAAAACGGTTTTACATAAACGCGTACAGCTTCTAATTTGAAATAGCAAAAAAAAACAGCTATCTAATTGAAAACAACAAATAATATTATGATTCTGCACAGAACGGAAATTTCGGATAAAGAATGAATAAAATAATTTGCAATTAATTGTTTATGAAACGTCGATGTTTTTAAAATTACATTTTGTCAACTGTCAGAAAATGACGATCGAATTGTTATTTAAAATGTTAAATATTTCACGTAACCAATTCATGATCAGGGTTGCCAGCATTTTTGAGAGTCATTTTTAAGGTTTTTTCACGTCTTTTAAGGCCCCTTTTGACCCATTTTTAAGGTCCAAAACAGTTAAATTTAAGGTTTTTTAAGGTTTTCCGCTACAGAAATTGCAATCATATGACATATCTAAAGGGGGAAGGTATAATTTCAGAAAACCCCAATTAGATCTACAACAAGCTAGGTATAATTTCAGAAAAACCCAATTAGATCTACAACAAGCTAGGTATAATTTCAGAAAAACCCAATTAGATCTACAACAAGCTAGGTATAATTTCAGAAAAACCCAATTAGATCTACAACAAGCTAGGTATAATTTCAGAAAAACCCAATTAGATCTACAACAAGCTAGGTATAATTTCAGAAAAACCCAATTAGATCTACAACAAGCTAGGTATAATTTCAGAAAAACGCAATTAGATCTACAACAAGCTAGGTATAATTTCAGAAAAACCCAATTAGATCTACATCGAGCTAGGTATAATTTCAGAAAATCTTATCAGGTCTACACCGAGCTAGGTATAATTTCAGAAAATCTTATCAGATCTACATCAAGCTAGGTATAATTTCAGAAAATTTTACTAATCCGGAAAATCCATTTAGATCTACATCAAGCTAGGTATAATTTAGGTATGGAACCCGAAAATTTGCCCGTTTTTCACGTCTTTTTTAAGGTTTTTTGCCCAAAATTGCCGTTTTTAAGGTTTTTAAGGTTTTTAAAGGTTTTTAAGGTCCCCCGGCAACCCTGTTCATGATTACAGATAAATGCAACAAAATTTATTTAATCTATTTCTGATCTTAAAACTCCGGTTGAACGTAAATTAAAAGTTATGTCAAAATAAATACTCTGCATTTACTTAAATCATAAACAAACTTATCACAATTTAAAACATAACGAAAAACTGATTTTCAGATTTCGTATACAAAAAAATGCATGCCTCGTCAACAAGGTTTGAAATCATTCTTGTACTCCTGGAACAAATACCGCGAAACATGCTCGCTACCCAGTGGTGAAAATCGAACACTATATGTGGCTATCACCGCAAAAAAAATCAACAGTCTCCATTTTTTACGAATATACATTTAGATCTCATAGAAAGGGCAGGAACTAATTCTAACCAAAGAGAAGAGAGTAAACTTCACAGCTGAATAAAAAGGAGCCATGAACCGTAATTAAATTTCTTTAAAGGACTGATTCTTGTCTCTGTGGTAAGTAAGGGGAGTTCTGGCACGGTGTTCCTGCTCAAAGTTTCAAGAGGAGTGCCGTGTCATCTGCATCAGCATTCAGCTCAATGTTTTAAGAGAAGTGCCGTGTCATCTGTTTCAGCATTCAACTCAATGTTTTAAGAGAAGTGCCGTGTCATCTGTTTCAGCATTCAGCTCAATGTTTTAAGAGAAGTGCCGTGTCATCTGCCTCCGATCCAGAGTCCTCCTCGAACTGTATCTTCTCTATCATCTCCAGGACATCTCTGCTTTGTGACGTCACTTCCTCTTTTTTTCCTCTGATCTCCATTCGGAACGCACTGTCGCTCTGAAAAAGGTGAGTTCAGGATGATAAACTTGCTTGGAGGTAAAACTGATTATCTACTCTATACTGCCATGCCTAGTTAAACCTAGTTAAAGTTAAATAACACAAATGAGCATTGAGCTTCACTGTAGCACCCAAACAGACTTAACAGAGCGCAAAATAAGATGAAATAAGATATAAAGGTGTACGTCAAGTTAACCAGAATACCTTGTTCTTGTTGATATTCTGTATTTCTCTGTAGATCGGTATTTGTCTTTGCACGTGCTCCTGCGCGGTTATGTCCGCTGCTGGTAACTTTGGAGACCGCACACCACGTGACGAACTGCCCCGCCCCTAGAAGTGATTAAATAATTAACTTATTAACTGATTAAAATGGCGCTACAAGCCTCTCCGTGAATACAAAATACTAAATATGATTAAATAGAGTGAACTATTTTACAACTTACTGATTTGTTGTTCTGTTTTGCTCGTGCTTTCAAGCAGTAATAGACGTTGAAACTGATACTTATCAGACACAGAGCGACCAAGCCGATCAGAACTGCCAGAATTCCTAGCTCCCTGTAATGTTGAAACTTAATAAAACAAAATTACAAAATACAGTTAACCTTTTCTTTGTCAAAGACTTTGGGAAAAGTTACGTGATCTGATAACTGGTTTTTGATTGGAAAATATCGTCGCCTATAATAAATCACACGGTTAAACTATTGTTTTATGTACACTGTAATTGCACAAGTTTTACTAACAGCAAAATCCGTTTTAATTGAAGAAATTTGATGGCAGAATAGGATGTGGCACATAATTCAAATAGTATTGTATTAAAATAGAGGATATTGATTTGAACACCTAAAAACAGGTAGCAGCTCTCCTAAGGGCGTGTTTTAATGTACGTTGCTGACTATAATCTATTATGATTCCAGCATTCTGTATTATCCCAACTCTTTTGAACAAGACAATTAAGAATGATCAAGAGATTGAGAATTAAATCGCAAATCGTGGCCAACTGTATGATATCACGTACTGTATACTGGCAGACAATTGAGTAATCAAATACCGTTACTAAACTAGTGTACCGTTTAAGGGATAATGAATCACATGTATAATGTTGATTTTATTATGTGGGAAATCTTTTCTTTTTATTTGATGCAACTTTAAGTTTGAAGCAGTCCGATTGTTTAACACATTATCAAGTCAAGCAAAGAATGAATCTAGACAGTAGACTGATGATAGAGTACGAGATGTTGCGTCGCAACAACGACTCAGAACCAGAGACCAGCGCTTTGACGGATCAGGAAATACAGGAACTAAAAGTAAAATGGGTGAAATTACTAGAGTCGGACCACAAAGAGTTGTTCGCGAGGATAAAAGCACGCGATCACACCCAAGTAGAGAAGATTTTAGCTGAGAAAGGCACCAAAGTGGAAATCATCCCGAAACTAGGGTGTCCACCGATACACTACTCAAAACTAAACATATCTAACAAAGAGGATGAAATGAGAGAAAGTCCACTGATCATGGCAGCAAGAGTTGACCGTAGGATGGTTGAGATAATCCTTAAATATGGTGGGAATCCAAATCAAGGTAACGATAAGGAGAACCCGCTAAGCGTAGCGGCTAACAGATACGACAGAGAAACGATAACCACTCTTCTCCGAGCGGGAGGTAGTCTCGAGGATGCTGTTTTGAAGTTGACATTACCTCTGAGACATGTATCTGAGAAGCAGATGAAGGAGAATAGTGAGGCGGGCTATTGTGTTAAACCTCTGACAGTCCTGTTGACTGACGATGTTTACTTAAAGTGCAGGTTCCCGATTAAGACAGCCTTTAAAGTCTGTAAAGATATTAAGAAGATAAGAAAGGTAAGGAATGAGTTTGAGATAGAGTTCGAGCTGCTGATGCAGGAGGCGGATACTTTTGCGTACGAATTTCTCGACCAATGTGATAAGATGACGGAAGCTAAAGAAATCTTATCTTATCCAGTGAATTTACTGAAAATGGCCATCAATCAGAAAAAGAAGCAATTTGTGTCTCATCCATTTAGTCAACAGCTAATAAATGAACGCTGGAATGGAGATTTGAACAACACGCTTCTTCGTGGTAAAACCATCATAGCTTTGAAGTACACCACAAGCCCGATAACGCTACCTTTGCTCTTTTTGAAGTTTATCCTGTTTGATCTTCCCAGAAGAATCAAGTTCATGAAGTCTGATTTCACAAAACTCTTAAAGTTGACATTCACTCCATGCTTGTGCTTCATCACAGACGCACTGAACTATTTGACTTTCCTGGCGATAGTGGTATGCGTCTGTTTATTTCCTTCAGATGGGAAATACCATCTTGGTACTTTAGACTACCTGCTATATTACTGCGTTCTCGCGCGCATTATCAATGAAATTGATTTCCTCGTGCAGCAAGGTTGGAGAGGGCACTTCCGGAATTTCTGGAACATCGTAGATATAACGATCGTGCTACTGCTATGCGTGGGTGCCATCTTCAAAGGACTTATCCACTACAGAGTTGACAGTCTTCTTATGAAACACGCCAATAACTCAAAAGAAGGTGGGCACATCTATTACAGACAGCTGGAAGAGAACCTGATGCTATCACATCAGGACTCCATGATGGTTAACTACATATACGCGGTCACGGAATTTATCCTGACGCTACGAGTCCTGGGTCTGTTGGAAATATCTAAATCACTTGGTATGATGTTGATTGCTCTTAAGTACCTGGTGATCGATGTTCTCAGATTCGGTATCATATTGCTAACAGTCATATTCGGGACATCCATAGCGATTTACTCCATGACGATAAGCATTCATCAGTGGAACAAGGAGCTGAAAACATCTGTGGCAACACTGTTTGATGGAGCAGAAAACTACACCTTCTCCCTGCTACCCTACAACAAAGCTCATCCTGAGGGCGAGGTTAAAGGTCCAGATGTTTTTGAGACCTTCTCTGATACGATGAGGAATATAATGTGGTCCACATTTGGCCTTCTTGATGTTGTGGTTGGTTATCTTCGTTTCTTTACCCGAATTTCGCTTTTTATTTCGCTTTTTCGCTAATTAAACATCAATTATTCACTTACAATTCATATTAATTTCTTCAGAATGTGGCAGTGGAACACGAAAAAGCAACAAAAGACTTCATCAACATCATTCTTATCCTGTACGTTCTCCTATCATGTGTTCTACTGCTGAATATGCTGATAGGAATACTCGGGAGCACCTTTGATAGGATCAAGGAGAATTGTGACATAGAATGGAAGTATGCTCGCAGTCAACGTCTCAAGGAATACAGCAGAGCGCAGCCTCTCCTCTTCCCTTTCTTCACCTTGCTCTTCCCTTTTGTCATCTGGTTCCGGGGGAGGTTGAATGAAGAGAGGAGGAGAGAAAGGGAGATTGGTACCAGTCTCAGGGATGGTACCGAACGAAATAAGCTGATTAATGCTGTTTGTGACAGGTTCGTATTCGCAAATTGGGCTGATTCTAGAGGAAAATTGTTTGATTCCAGAGGAAAAGGGGAAACGTTTGAAATGAGGACGAAGCTTAGAAAGCAGAGCACGGTGCTGATGCAGTTTGGTGGTAAAGGTAGAAACTGATGGATGCCCTGCTTACATTTTGAAAAGTTAACGTCTCAATTTAGAATCGTTCTTTCATTCAATTTTGGTACACAACTGAACATTTGCATTGCGTCGGTGTGCGACTTATTTGGGAATTTATATTTGAGTTTCAATGAAATAATATTTAGAACAGGACTTTTAAACCTAGGTCAGGACAAGCAATAATTAAAAAACTTTATAAAAGTGTTTATATGTGTATAGTGTGTATTTTAAAGTGTTTATATAAATAAAAACTACCTAGTTGTGAGTCCCCCGATGTAATGTGTACTTCCTCTGTAGACCTGGCATGTTTTACCTTGCCAACCTATACTGCACAGACACTCGCCTGAGGAGATAACATTTACACGTCTCTTCAAGCCTTTATCAAAAATGTGAGAATCTTAGATGAAAACATATGAACTATTTACGGGAGATCTGCACTGAATAAAGCACTGAATTTAATCTCACGCAGATCACGTGATATGAAATGTTTCACAGCTGACCTGTTTGAGGATCACATGAGCCGTGTTCTGTGCAATCTATACACGTGTTGTTACAGTTCTGTCCCCAGGTCTTGTTAGGGCAAACTGTCTCACATGTGACTCCTGAAATATGGATTATATTGGATTATGGGATGACGATCTGATTAGATTGTTCTGGTTATTTATCAAATTTTCAGGATATCGCAAATAAAAGGAATAGATATGACGAAGAAAACCGCTGAATTTTGTATCTTCATTACAATAATTGAACAACACATACCTCTCCAGCCAGCAAAACAAGCACATTCTCCAGTCACGTGGTTACACTTGCCATGTGTACTGCAGTCACACGACATTGTACACTGGTTACCATAGTAACCTGCTGGACATGGCACGTGACACGCGTTACCGACCCAACCGTCTCCACAGACACAACCTTCTGATAAATAGAGGTTGTTAACTGTTAAGCTAAGTTATTATACAATTAAGAAAGTCAAATAAAAGGATTTGGGATCAAAAACGCAAGATAAGGTTACAATTCAGAATTGGAGTATTTTTTATTAATAGCAAATATGTTCCAAAAACCTACAATTTACAAGCATATAATAAACATACCCGCAGTACACTTGCCATGACCAGAACAGTCACTATCACATTCCATTGTGTCCTGACAAGAGTCACCATGGTAACCTGGCTCACACGTGCACTTGTTGTTTACACACGTGCCATGTACACACTCGCACACAGAATGTACACAAAGTATGCTGGATAGAAGGTGCTGGCACCTGTACGCTCCACCATCTTCTGCACTGTGTTAAGAGGTGAGTTAGTATTGTGGGTTATGTTAACAGGTGACGCTGTTACTGATATTTGATAAGTTAAATGTTGACATAAGGTGAGGTAAAGTTGTCCAGGACATGAAAATGATTTTAAAGACGTAGCTCGCTTAGTTTTAAAGACTGCTTATTCTGAGATTAAAGGAAATATGCTAGAAATGAATAATGAATAATGAATAATTAAATAAAAGATTAGAAACTAACCAGTGCTCAGAAGGATAGTTAATAACAGTGTCATTGTAAGTGACAGTAGCGCTTCCACCTCCATCCAAGTTTATAGCGTTTAAAAAACCGTGTATTACCAACATATCAGCGAATTCTCGTAGGTTTATTCTGCGGATGAATGAGTTTAGATTGTGAATTGTTATTTTAAAATTTTAACATAATTCTAACATTGTATATAAAATAAAAACATATAAACCGTGAAGAGTTTGACGATAAAAGGTAATATTCCAATCCCAAACTAAACAACTCTTCGCAAAAATACAATTTATCAATATTTAAGAACGCTAACCCACGATTAGAGCCCGTTTTACCCTCCACATGAATATGAAGAACATTCCCGTCCTTATCATGCCCAACAGCTGTCCGGGCGGAGTTAGTGCTGACAAACCTCTCCATGTCACCAGTGGTCTGCAGGTCGTCACATTCCATCGTCATAGCTTCGTCAACGTAGTTCTAGGGAAATAAGGGGGTTAACACGTTAGCTGGGATACAATAACGGATACAAGGGTTATTAGCAAAGCTTTAAAAAAAAAGAGAGATCACTCTGAAGTCAAACTGAAACTTCCCTCGTTTTTAATGCGAATTCCGATTGTAATTGGGTGTTTTACCTAATATTCACCGACCACGCGGCCAACTCCGAACGATAAGATTACAAACCTACCTTTCCATCCCTGACCAGCCAAATGATACCCTGTACCAAGTTAACCCACTCCAGGTTGAGAATGTGATCTTGTGTCAGGTACCCTACAACTATGGTACCGTTACGTAGAATACCAAGGTTGGGGTTCATTATTCCTTTACCTGTGTGGATATTTTATTAATGTGGAGCATGCATACTGTACATACTAGGGGGTTCCAATAGTGAATAGTTTGTTTCATGTTTATGGTGAATTCTCGTTTGACTTTATTGACTTGATACGTGATCATTTACCGTAACCAGTGTGTTACAATATTGTAATTAAATGAACTGAGTGTTTTTAACAACATGATTAATCGTTTCCACAAAGTGTTATCTCTATCAGATGTAAATGTAACTTCATTATATCTTCAAATATGTTGTAACTTTAGCCATGTTAAAAATATGTGCCGTGAGTAGGTATAAAACTATTAATAATTGCAGTGTCAGAACTCAGAAATCGAAGCGTAAGAAGTAAAGGATTGAGCTACTCAAGTGGAAATTATACCAACATTCCAGCCATAGAATTAACAGAATAGTAAAACACAAAAACAGTAGAGTGCTTCGAGATAAGAGCAGTAGAGCCCCTCCCAGATTTTTATGGTGATCGAGTTTCCAAATTGTAAAATGTCACCATTTTTCACCATTCGAACCCCCCTTACATAATCTACATAATCTATAATCTCTAGTTTACGTGATTAAATCCTTCCGACTGCAAAATATCAAAACTTGAAGTTGATAAAAACAAGTGATTATCAAAAATCTCAGGTATAAACGCGAAAGGGGACTTCGTTTAAATAAACTCTCGGTAACCATTAGTAACTATTAGTAACTCTCAGTAACATACCATTGATGACGAGACGACCATCACTGTACATGTTCCCCAGGCAGTTACCAGTAGTCGTGTTAAAGAATCCCCCGTTACTAGCGTAGATACAGTTGTATTGTTTAGCTGACTCTGTTAGGAAATGTTGGGTGGTGGGGTTCGAGGTACAGGATCCTGGGGAAATACGGGGTAATGTAGTTATGCAGGAGCATCTATTAAATAATTAGCAATAATTTAATTAGTAGTATGTAATTAGTAAATTGCTGGAAGTATAGTATTATAAGGACGTTTAAGAAAATACTGCAATTTTATTCACAGAGTGTTAATTTATGCACCCTAAGCTACAAAAAGGCCCAGTTTATAAGTCTCACCAATAATATCAGGTTCGTAGAAAGAGAGTGTGTCACGTGGGTTTGAAACAACAGCCACGTGACCGTAAGCGAACCGGTGAGGGTAGGAGTTGGGAATGTCATCCTCGAATGTCTTGACTTTTAAGGGAGCACCTTGAGTGCTCTGTTCTGCTACCTGGGGTGTTAAGTTAGGTGAGGCTTGGACAGGAGGAGAACGAGATTGTATCAGTATTCAAGATATCCTTGTTAGAAAGAATTTCGTGGGAGAGTGGGATATTAGCACATATCAAAACCTTTAGAATCACGGCCACCCCAGTGCGTGTTTCTAGCTCTACTCCAAAAAAACCAGCTCATATTTTGTCAATTATTTTTACATGGTCACCTCGACTAACTGTTGTTATCAAGGAGAATGGGAAGCTTAAACCCCAAACAAAGCTCTATAACAATACCATCCTACCTTACAACACCTGACAACATTCAGGTAAAGAGTGCCAGGAGAATATTCTTTATTTTCAGACCGTACAAATTACCACGTTAAGATCTGAACTAGCTCACTTCAACCAAGAATTAATGCACGTGTTTGCAACCTGGTCAGGAAAGCTGACGAAGAACAAAGACCGAGGTTCGAGTCGTGGAATAATAAAAACAAAGAACCAGCAGACTAGCCGTTCTAAACAGTGAACATAGGAGTATAATATAATAGTACGTTTCCACCGTAAGATTTGCTGGAAGGATTATAAATAAAAAAACGTGTACAGAATGCTCCGGGTGACTCGCACAGAGAAAGGGATTGAACAAAGACAGAGGTTAGAGGTACAGGTACCCACAAAAAAGCACCACATGTACCCCGCCCAGAACTTAAACAATGCTGTTATTGATGAACGCTAACTGGGCAATAGCCCCGCTCGCTCCAGTCATGCGTTCAATTTTCACTATATAGTCCTCCCATGACCCAGACAATCCCATATTTCTAAGTTTTCCTGTGATATAACTACTTTTAAAGAACACATCCGAAGATGAAGGTCGTGCTGTTGTTGATGTTGGTTGCGATGATGAGACTCGGAGTGACTCAAGAAGGTGGTGAGGGTGAGGAGGAGGGGGAGGAGGATGCGGCTGGTGACAGGATACCCTGTAAGGACGGTTCCACAACAGTCTCCGAAAGGGACTGGTGTGATGGGTACTGCGACTGTAATTCCTGTGAGGATGAGGCAGAATGTGACGGTGGAAGTGGAATCACATCGGTGGAATGGGGTGATATGGCCGCCAAACTTAACGCTAAGCTACCCGGAGGAAAAGTGGCAGTAATGACGCACCATCTTCCCTGGGAGATCGCCTATTTTGTGCAACGTGCTTGGATCTGCATCTTGCACCAATACTGTTAACTGTATCATTTTATTTTACATACATTTAAAATAAAATCAAGAATCGTTTTATTTTGTTCCTACTCAACTTCCATTAAAATGTTTAGATTCACATAAACATGTATCTAGTTCTTGAAATATTCTATGCAGGGTCAACAAAACGGTGTCAACAAATAAAATGATCTACGGTCCGTATATATATGTTATATTTTAAACTTTATGAAATCCCCCCGGCAACGGACCAAAACCTGACCCCTGCAATGTCACCAATTTCAGCTCGCAAATAGAGTTGAAACCTCGCCATTTTTAGCAGGGCTGTAGAAAAAGGATAACATTCTTAGAATTTTTATTCATACATAAAATCCATACTTTTTACGGTACAGAGCTACTGCTAAGTGCTAGATGATGAAGAGAAATTAAAACAAAACTGAATTTTAAAATTTCCTCGAACAAAGCTTTCGACTAGCGGATTGGGGGGGGGGGGGGGGGGCAACCATATTAAAGTATATTAAAATGTAGGATTTTTCCCGATTTTGACCCGGGGATATACTTTAATATACCTACAATATACTTAAATATATCCCTATCTCCTTGGAGGCCTACATCAAAAATTGTCGTCCAAAATAAGCTTGAAATGCAACTCTTAATCGATTCCAAAAAGTTCTTAAAAAAATATTGAAAACTGATGGAGTTATTTCAATTTTAATGAAGTCATTTTGGCTAGTATTCCTAACCGAGATATTATGTGCAATTTTCCCAATTTTGTTCATGGAGGTCTTTTTACTTAGTATCCACTATATTCAACAAACACTGAGTTATATCTTTCACATAGAGTTAGTCTCATTAAAAAATATTAAAATTTTATCGAATTTGGGCAAAAGCGAATTTGGGTAAAAGCGTATGCCCAAATGTGGGCATATTTTTTTAAGCTCATAGCTCAGCCAATTTTTAACCAATCTGGATGGAAATTCATGTACTAGTCCTAAAACAGGCTTATCTTGCGAATCTGAGTGAAAAATATAGTTCATAATGTAAATCTTAACGAAGAATATAAATCTTCTAATTGTAGGTATATTAAAGTATATTAAAATGTAGGATTTTTTCCGATTTTGACCCGGGGATATACTTTAATATACTTTAATATGGTTGCCCCCCCCCCCCCCCGGATTTCTAGTTGTATTATATACTTATTAATATTTTAATATTTTAATCTAGCCATGTGGCGGTTAGTCCCCATATAATACATCGTGGTCCGGTATAATATCCCAAATACCACAACTTAACAATATTATAAAAATCCACAAAATACAACCCTAACCTCGTACTAAACTAATAAAAGGTGTTGTAAGGCTGAAGTTTGGATAAGGGGATAACAAGATTGTAGCAATATTAAGTATAAAAAAGATTCCATGGGGATGTGGGAAGGGCTTTATTTGCACATAATATCATCAACACCCTATAATAAATCACGGCCAACCCATTGCATTCTAGCTCTACTCCAAAAAACCAAAATTATTTCATCAAATATTTAGATTTAGCCAGCTCAGCTCTCTATACTGTTGCCCTGAGAGATAATAGGAAGCAAACAGCTGCTCTTCCACCACTGTTCTCCCTGTTCTACTGAAAACACCTGACCACATCCAGGAAAAGAATGCAGGACAATATTATTTTTTGTTCAAACCATCCAAATTTCCACCTAATACCACTTTTACAACTGAACCAGCTTACTCCAACCAATAATTAATGCACGTGTATTGCCACAAAGACTGAATGTTCGAGTCGTGGAAGAATAAAAACTGACCTAATAAAGAACCAGCTGAACTAACAGAGAGGAGTAGAATGAAAAGCACGTTTTCATTGAGAGCACTGTGAGATTTGTTTGGAAGAGTAGAACTACCAACACGTGCAAATAATGCTCCGGGTGACTCGCACCGAAATATGATCAGGAGGTTGAACAAAGACAGAGGTACCCACAAAAAAGCACCACATGTACCCCGCCCAGAACTCAAACAATGCTGTTATTGATGAACACTAACTGGACAATAGCCCCGCTCGCTCCAGTCATGCGTCCAAATTCACTATATAACTACGTCCTCCCATGACCCAGACAATCCCATATTTCTAAGTTCTCCTGTGATTTAACTACTTTTAAAGAGCACATCCAAAGATGAAGTTCCTGCTGTTGTTGATGTTGGTGGCGATGATAAGACTCGGAGTGACTCAAGCTGATGAAACTGAGGAGGAGGAGAATGATGGGGATGCGGGTGATGACAGGATACCCTGTAAGGACGGTTCCAGAACACTCTACGAAACGGACTGGTGTGATGGGTACTGCGACTGTAATTCCTGTGAGGATGAGGCAGAATGTGACGGTGGAATTGGAATCACATCGGTGGAATGGGGTGATATGGCCGCCAAACTTAACGCTAAGCTACCCGGAGGGAAATTTGGTTTTCAGACTAAAGATCTCCCAATGGTCGTATCCTACGTGATTGGACCTATTCTATATTATGTTCCCCGTGCTTTCGATTGCATCATACACTTTGGTAACTGTTGATAACTTTATTATTTCATTTCTTTAAAATAACATTAAGGATTGTTTTATTTTGTTCACCAAGTTATTAGTTTTTGCTTTTAAATTCACAGAAACATGGTTCTTGAATTAATGTATGCAGACTCAAAGTAGCAATACGGTCTGAACGAATGAAATTAACTCTACACACGTTCCTATTAATTTTCCTTCTCTCTAATTGGAGCCTATTGGAGCAACTACTCGTGCATTCAGAAATCCCTAAACTTAACTCACAACATTCCACACAGTGACAATCTCACATTAAATTCAAAACTAAACAAATAAAACTCTAAAACTAAACTAAGAAAACTCTAAAACTAAACCAATAAAACTCTAAAACTAAACCAATAAAACTCTAAAACAAACCTCAAACGTCTCAGTAAGAGTCTTGTTGTCATGGCACTGCTTCACAAATCTGAGAGATCTGGGTGAACCGTGAGAGGAGGAGGAGGAGTAGGGCGAGAGATCAGAGGGTGTGGTGGGGGGTAGGAGTGTGAGTAGTAGTAACCATACCGTCACATGGTTAAACATCTATCATCCTATTGTTGTAGTTACAGGTGTTACAGGCTCTTAAAAGGTGTTGGAGGTCCATTACAATGTACATATCATATAATTTTATAATTTATGTAATTTTCATCTAAAAGGGGATGAATTGATAATTGGTTGAAATTTACTAAGAAAATTGTCATCTTTGTTAAAAGGGGATGTTAAGACTGATTTTTGAATGGCGATTATTAAATGTGTATTTTTCTTTTACCAATCATCAGCAAACCCCTCAAACGTAACTTAGTTTACCATCGAATTTGCCGACAGTCAATGTGGTACAACCAAGTTGAATGATTGGGCGGTTGTTTATGGGCCGCATAGAATATGTCGAATGTTAATTATTTCTTCTTGCAGCTTGAATGTTGAACAGTGTTGAAAATATTGGAAACTAACATTCGACACTTATTGACTAGAACTGCTGTTTTCTTTAACTATGTGCGTAAGTCACATGTTTCAAATTTTTGAGTTATTTATTCAACCTTTGTTTTTTGTTAGAGAACTGTTCCGGAAAATCTTAAAATTTGGGGGAAGGATAAACTGTTATACATCGGGTGTACGTGTTATTTAAACTTTTGCTTTTAAGCAATAAAACACAAATATGCTAAGTTTGCAAGCTAACCCACGAATAAATAACATACTTTCACATTTAAAAGATCCTAAAGGCTAAAAATCTTCGAGCTGTGCGGCACTGGTTCGACTGACTTAGTCATTCCCGACAGTCACAGTCACACGTGCAAAACTGCACGTGACCTGCGCGCACCACGTGACACATCAAGTGATCTTTACTCGTAGATGTGGACGGAGTTAGACTGGACGTAGCTCTGTACCTCACCTTCCCCGAACCACATTGCAATCTCCTTCTCAGCGTTCTCCACGGAGTCGCTGCCGTGACAGATGTTCTTACCCATATCGATACAGTAGTCTCCTCGGATGCTACCAGGTTTGGAGTTCAGAGGGTTTGTCTCACCCAACATTTGTCGTCCTGAAATAGGAGGTGGTAAAGCTGCTGAAATAGGAGGTAGTAAAGCTGCTGCCAGAGTTAATTGACGGTTGTGATTCAAAATCATCATTTACAAACCCCTATTTACAACTAAAACTCCGATCTTTGACGGTTTTTTCCCTTTCCACGCGGTTCTACTGTTAAAACCGTTAAAAAAGATTTCAATATATACATTGTATAATGTACAGCAATATTTGTGTCTCGGTAGTGCTAAAGTGCTAGTTCCTTCGTATGATCACAGCAAATACTCATTACTCAATAGTCTTATTCGCACACATCACCAAGTCAAAATAAGTGCAGAGAAATTATTTCACGTGTCTGAGATTAATAATTGTGAGTAGGTAAAATATGAAGAATGAGACATTTTAGAATGAGTAATTAGATAAGATTCAATGTATGTAATGTATGTAATGAAATCTAAAAATTTTACGCATTCTCTACAGTTCCAGTAGATACTTGAATCAGTCTGTTTGCCGGCGCGGCGTTCAACAATTTTTTCAACAACAGGAGGAAATCAGCTGCATTTTTTCTCTCGATAAAACAACAGAATAGCAATAATGATTATGCTCTGGATAACTATGTTTTGGTCATTAATGTGGCATATTATTATCAAACACAGAAACTTAAAAAGTATTTAAGCTGTTGGTAAGAAGAAGGGCTTTAGTTTCGGTAACACGATCAATGCACTACAACGCAAACTGACTTTATGAAAATTCAATGCGGTCTACCTTAGAAAATGTCATTGTTTTCTGTCACGTTTCGTAATTTCAAGTTAAGAATAATGACAATTTTAACATTGGACAAGAAAGCTTTTACAATATTTTTAGTTAAGGGGGGGGGGGGGGGGGGGGGGGGGGGGGGGGGGGGGGGGGGGGGGGGGGGGGGGGGGGGGGGGGGGGGGGTTCACCCTGATTTTTTTGTGAAACTCGAGATAGCAGTTGACCAACAAACAAGGACCAGTGACCAAACTTTTGAGGGGGTCCCGGATCCCAACCGCCAAACGGTGCCCGCGGGGCAGCCACGCCCATATTTGGTCCAAATCAGGCCCAATTTAGCCAAATACCCTGAACATGCCCAAAACCCAGATTTTAGGTGCTCTACTTGTAGCTAGTGGTCCCCTGAACTCGTATATGAAGTTTCATCAAGATTGGACAAAAAATGACTGAGTTATGAGCTAAAAACTATATGCTCATATTTGGGCATACGCACCAAATTTGATCGATTTTGGCCCATAAATTGGTCAAATATCAATATTTTTGAATGAAACTAACTTTATACAAAAGGTAAGCCTAAACTACACATTCTCTATGATTATCAGCTCAATATCTACCTAACTGTGGATTCTGTGTTCAAATAATCGCAAAAAATGAACAAAATCGCCCATATCTCAGTTCGCGATATTTGCAAAACTGACTTCGCTCAAAACAATAGAACTCAATAGGGTTTCAATATTTTTTCATGAAATTTTCAGAATCAACGTAGAATTGTCTCATGACCTTAAGTTTTGGGACAGAATTTTGAGTTAGGCCTTTAAAAAAATTTGGCGGCCAAATTCTGAAAAATGCCCGGCAAATTTTAGAATTTGGCCGCCAAATTTTTTTAAAGGCCTAAATAGTTTTTAGCTCATAACTCAGTCATTTTTTGTCCAATCTTGATGAAACTTCATATACGAGTTCAGGGGACCACTAGCTACAAGTAGAGCACCTAAAATCTGGGTTTTGGGCATGTTCAGGGTATTTGGCTAAATTGGGCCTGATTTGGACCAAATATGGGCGTGGCTGCCCCGTGGGCACCGTTTGGCGGTTGGGGTCCGGGACCCCCTCAAAAGTTTGGTCACTGGTCCTAGTTTGTTGGTCAACTGCTATCTCGAAACCAAGTTTCACAAAAAAAATCAGGGTGAACCCCCCCCCCCCCCCCCCCCCCCCCCCCCCCCCCCCCCCCCCCCCCCCTTAAGTTTTGCAAGTCCTGTATTATTATTCCATCTCAGTGGTCTGATATTAAAGTAATTTCACTCCTCGACAACGGCTTTTCGTCCAGAAATTGTGAAATTATTGTCAGTCCTAATTTGCAGGAGCTGACCTTGTTGAAGTTTTCTTTGCGTAATTATTCGTAGTTTATTTTTGTTTGATTCCACTGTTATCTAAAGCGATGTGAACAAGTCTCCTAAAATGTGGATCAGTTTTTTTGTTTTAAAAAAAAATTCCCACAGCTCAGTAGTTAGTTTTTGCTTAAAACACTAAAACTATTATAAGCGATGTGAACCAGTATTCTAAAATGTGGATCAGTTTGACGCTAGTGATTGTTCTTATAGGGATGGGAAACCTGTGCCTTGGATCAACAGGTTTATCTTAATACAAATAGTTCTTAATAAAAAGGATTTACAGATATCACTTGGTTAGCTGGACTTTCGTTAACTCAAGAAGGAGATCACGTCGATTAATATTTTTATAATAAGGGTAGTACACGATACAAATTTTGAAGTACATTTTTATGTATTTATGTTGTAATCGAATGTTTGATATTTACCCACTATATTTCACAGGGTGGATTAGTCCACAATTACAACAGAGCTACAGCCTAGAGTTAAGTCAAACCCTGGAACTAAAGACTACCATGAATCAGGTTGAAGCCCCCATAACCGTTTACTTTATTTTCCCCGAAGAAGAAACTCAGTACATCAACTTCAAATGCACGGATCTTAACTCAAGCAGATGGATCCTCGTGATCACTCGATGCATGACTGACTCGTGGGATGCAGCCCAGCCCCTGAATGGAGTTTCAAGTAACCAGATAAAAGTGTGGCAAATCACCCGAACAGAGACCAGCTTGCTAGTGGAGTGCAATGGTGTGACTGTCCTTCTCTTCAACTTCGCGAGTGACTACAAGAACAGTTTCTCAAGCTGTCATAGCTTGTGGACTAGGCATTCCACAGCGATCAAGTTTAACTGGAGTGGCGGATTGTATAAAAACAACGGGCATTTGTCCATGAGAACAGCTGTAAATCAGGGTATATATTTTGTTAACATTCATTAAGTAATTTTGGTCTACAGCATTGAAATGAAATGAAATGAAATAATGTGCTTGTATACCGCCCATATGGTTTGCAACTGACACAAGTGCCAGGTACTAACCATGTCAGAGCGGTTCTAAAGGGTGAGGTGAAAATATCCAGCAACAAACAACTAAATCATCTCAAAAACAAATCTATTTAGGAAAAATTAAAACTTTAAATATATCATATAGTAATCATAGGAAGCTTTATTGATATATAATACCACACTACGATTAACAATAAACCACCAAAAAACTCTTCAAAAGTAACATAATTTACTTATAGGAATCAAAAGAAGGATTATTAATATGTTAATACACATTGCACTAATAAATAAAGATACACCCTACAACAAATCATAAGACCAAAGAAAAAACAGCACTAATCACATACGGTCATATAAATAATGTTTAAGGGTACCTTTGAAACTGTCTACGTTGCGTAGTGATCGTATCTTCCAGGGAAGTGAGTTCCAAGCAGTTGGTGCGTAGTTGGTGAATCGACGTTGATCAATCTTACTATTTGTAGTTTTAGGAGTCTTTAGTCTGTAACAATCTCCTTCTACTTTTGATCTTGTACTTATACTAGCTATTGTCAATGGGTTTTCAATCACTACAAGATTCTGTATGTAGGCCGGTGCAATCCCATGCACAGCTTTATAAGTTAACAGGCAGACTTTAAAGAAAATCCTTTGGTCAAGAGGAAGGATATGTGCTCTCTTGTAGTAGGGAAGTAGGTCTTCTGATCGGTCTTTGATATTGTAGATGAACCGTATGGCACCATTGAGGGTTGATCTTAGCTTGTTTAGTCGTGTCTTTGGTAGGTTCATGTAAAGAGAATTACAGTAGTCGAGCTTTGATATTACAAGCTGTGTTACCATCATGAGTTTCACTCCTTCATCCAGATAGCGCCCAATCGTCCTTAGATTCATCATTGTCCAGCTGCATTTCTGTTTGACACTATTAATTTGTCTTTCCATGGTAAGAGACTTATCAAACTTTACCCCAAGACTCTTCCAGCTGTCACCTTTACATTCAGTTGGAGTGATAGTTGTGTTTCCGAACTGAATCGTCACCTCCATTTTGCAGTCTTTAAGAACTTTTGATTTGCCTAGGACAAGTAGTTCTGTCTTCGACTCATTGAGTTTCATAAAGTTTCCAACCATCCAATGCTTGATTTCCGAGAGACATCTATTTATCCGATCTTTGACATCTGCAAGTTCGCTTGGGAAGCTTGGATGAAAAGATATGTATAACTGAGAGTCATCCGCATATAGCTGGATGTCTAGTCCAAATTTGGCAGCAATATTCTGAAGGTCTTTAATGTAGAGTATAAACAAGATGGGCCCTAGTAGGGATCCCTGAGGGTCTCCAAAGAGGAGTTCAAGAAGAGACGAGATAGTATCGCCAATCTTTACACAGAAATATCTGCTCTCAAGGTATGATCTCATCCATTGAAGGGCTTTCCCAGTTACACCATAATGCTTGAAAAGTTTCTCAAGGAGGATTTCGTGATCAATAGTGTCGAAAGCTGCACTGAGATCCAGGAGTACCACAGCCACGATGTTACCTGCTTGAATCTCCTTGTTTATGTCGTCAGTCATCCTGACAAGAAGGGTCTCACAGCTGTGCTGTGGGCGGTATCCAGACTGGACAGGGCAGTGAAGGTTGTTTGTGTCCAGATGGTCATTCAACTGGTTCAGTACAATTCTTTCCAGGAGCTTGGATATAGCAGAAAGGTTCGATACTGGTCTATAGTTACTTAAACTGTCAACATCAGCGTTCTCTTTCTTAAGGGTTGGTTTAATAACCAATTCACAAACTCTAAACTAACAAATCTATCTCTGAGATCTATGTAGTCTTTCCTGGTACCCTTTCCTTTGCGCCATGCACGTTCGGCTGCTCTCCTCTTTTGACGTAGCAAACTAAGGTCTAAGTCAAGCCACGGCATGGGTTTCTTCCGAAATTTCTTCTTTATAACAGGACAGTGCTTATCCATGAGTTGAGTAAGGACAGAGTTATACAGTGAAGTCGCTTCTTCAGCAGTCAAAATTGGATCAATAGTTGACAGGTTGGAATTCCTTAGATCATCCTTAAAAATTTCAATGTCTATGGATTTGAAATTTCTGTAGCTCAGAAATTTGCCATTATCATTCTTACTAAGTCGAGTGTCAACATTGAAGAGTACTAGAAAATGGTCTGAGGAAGTTCTTGACTGAACAATGTTAAAATTGCTGATCTTGTTCTCAAGAGACTGGGTAGAGATCACTAGGTCCAGGGTACCGCCCTGATTATGAGTTGGGATTATTGGAACATGTTGTCGGAGGTTGTACTGAGCTAGCAAGTCCAGAAACTTCTTTGGATAGTGTTCATCGGGTCTTTCAACATGAAAATTGAAATCCCCAGTCAAGAGAGGGTTTCCTGGCTTTGCACACAGTATTTTAAGGTATTCTTCAAACTCCTTTAGGAAGTCACATTCTGTGTACCTTGCTTTCTTTGTGTAGGGGGGTCGGTAGATGTTTACTAGTCTCAGCAACTCTGATTCAGCACTCAGAAGTGATTCCATCACTTGAAATGACTTAAACTTGGTCACTTTGGTATTAGGCTTCAGTTCAATCGAACTTCTGTAAACCATTGCTATACCACCTCCACTGCGGTGTTTTCTAGGATCAGAAAGTATGCTCCAGCCACTATCTTTTATCTCAGTGAGTTTTGCTTTGTCGCCATCTCGAAGAAATGTTTCTTGCATAAAACAAATGTCACAGTCTGTTTCCCACAAATGTTCTAAAACACCAACAGTCTTGTTTAAAAGAGATCGGACATTGAAAGTTCCACATCTCAACTTCTTCCTAGTCTCATCTTTTGGTCCTTGACCCTCTGGCGATAGGCGTTTTTTATCTGCTCCGTGCATCCTGCAGTTCTAGACATGACTCGTTCTTTTTCTCTTATAAAGAATGGACAAAGATTATCAGCAGCTTTATGCGTCTTTGCAGCATTTTTCTCTGTGGCACTTTTACTATTAAAGCAGTTAGAACACTTTATCCGATCAGTCCTATTTTTTATCCTGTTTTCACAGTCTTTAGAAGTATGTGCTCCAGCACAGTAGAAACATGTAGGAGAGGCATCTTTTAGCTTGCAGTACTGTGACTTTGCCATATGGCCAAATTGCTGGCAGTGGTAACATTGTACTACATGGAGTCGGTCATATACACGATGTCTTTGTAGGCCCAGGTATATATAGTCACCACATTTTCTGATGACTTCTCTAGCCTCTATGGGCAGTTGAATGACAGCAAATTTTTCTTTGATATCATAGTAGACTACTTTGACATTAGCATCCTTCATACCTGTGTTCTTTTCCAATAGTTCATCAAGGATCTTTTCTTTGCTGTCAAAATCAAGGTGAATGTCAGATATTGTTAGTTTGGGATCTAACTTCTTTGGTTCTACTGACTTTGAATTGACTTTAACTGACTTACACTTTTGTGTCAGCGCTCTTTCCGCTTCTTTCATGTCATCTTCAGTAGTAAAACTCAGCACTGTTGTACCATTACTTACCCGTTCATCTTTAACTCGGACACCTTTAAGAGATTTCTTCACGTCCTTACTATAAACTTCGGTCCATTCATGGTTAGTGATAGTAGTCTCTGTATCATCCTCGTTCACTGGTGACTTGGCTATAGTAATCGTGTGCCTTGCTGGCAGGGGCTTCTCTATTGGGAGGTTAGCTTGCAGGGATTCCGCAGGGGAAATGGCAGCCACTGAAATAGCTTCTTTCAGAAGATCAGGTAGGACTTCACTCAATTGTCTCTTAATTATGTTTTCTAGAGTTTGGCTGTCCTGTTCCGGAAGGGGGACAAGTGAGGTCTTTGCTAGATCAATAGCTCTGGTTGCAATGATGTATAGTTCTTTACAAACCTTGAAAATATGTTCTTTGTTGTTGCTGGTGGGTATATCTGTTAAAATCTTTGCTTCGTGGAGTGTTTTCTTACCTTGAAAGGACTTTTCGTTGATTAGGTCGAGCTCTTCTTCCAGTTTCTTCAAGTCATCCATATCTGCTAATGAAATCAAGGTCCTATACCCAAGATAAGCTGTAAGTTTTTAGAAAAACTTAAACAGCTACAGTAACGTAGATCTGGGTGTGTATGATAAAAACTTAACAATAGAAACCTCAAATTATTTGTTATATAGTAGTGTTGAAAGTATTAATGATATTGTAATAAACACCTATTGTCCGAGATAAGATTTGCCTTATTTATGATCGTCATTATACTTATCACACAGAATGCAGTGAACTACCCCCAATTTGGACCAACATGGCCAGCACTCCAGACTTCCCAGTGCTCAAAGGAGAGGTGATAACAGTGTCTTGTACACTTGGTTACACTCTCACAGGAGATAACCACGTGACCTGTGAATCTGAACAGAGCTTCCGGTACAGTGTTCAGCCTAAAGGTGAGCAAACGTTTCTAATACTTTCTATTAATTATGAATTATTATTAATCACGAAGACTTTATTATTTGCGGTTGTTAAAAGTTACGAAAACCAGTTATCAATATTTCAGGTGACTGCATGACGCTGCCACTAGAGTGGGATGATAACCTAGTTCCTGAACCCCTACTACCCCAACAACACAGAACAGAAGTTACTCTGAAGTGTAGTCCAGGGTTTGTTATCAGAGGAACTCAGCAGACTACTTGTCAGGACGGGATGCTGGAGCTAGATGCTGGGCAACCTCCTTTTTGCATCTCCGGTATGTGACAAAAGAAATTTATTATTGTCTTGGTTATCACAATACACCATAAGGAAAATATAGCAGAAAATATATTCACATTACCATCAAAAATATATCAATGCAATATCATCTACTATTCAGTTAACACACATATTTTCTATAACAAGCAGTATGTATTGCTGGATTATTTATCAAAAGATGATTTCTTTAATTCAGATATCGAGATAATCAGATCTCACGCCTGACTAGAGTTTGATAGAAAATAAGAGGCATATTATCTCACGTATCTCCGCCTCGGCGGTGATTCAGTGTTCTGTATTTCTGTAAGCTCATAAGGCTGAGGTGATCTCCTCTTTTTAGAGGACTATAGACCCTCATGTAGTGCCTAATGATAAAATTAGTCCAGGTCAAAGAGGAGCAAATAAGCAATTATTATGCGAGAGGTTATAGTCTCAAATACCCCAAATCTAATTTGTCATTTAGCTTGATCGCCTTGTCACTTAATCTTCTTGCGATGAGAATGACCTATGCAGCTTGCTTGCAGTGAAACCTCGGTGATCTCCCCTTTTTAGAGAACTATAGACCCTCGTGTAGTGCCTAATAATGTTCAAGCAGAGGTGCCAGGGGTATTTGGGGGTATAACGGGGGGGATGCAACGTCAATTAATGTCAATTAATGTCAATTAATCTAGACACTTATTTTACTTCGGTGTATTCCAACAGCCACAATGTTACACAAGTGCAACCAGCCAATTACAGGAAGCCGAAGGATCTTTTTTGGCCAGTGACGGTTAAGGTAGTGTGTACCATACTTTCTTCGTCCGAGACTTTGCTGCAATGTGCAGCTCCTCATTTAACCCTCACACCCGATTTCTCGAGTATTCGGCTGAGTAGACCGGGGGGCTGCATAGACCACTCATGATCCTTAGCTGAACGTCGACGACGCTCACCCCACGACCAGGCAGTCAGTGGGTTTCGAACTCGCAACCTAACGATTGTAAGACAGGCGTTCTAACCAACTGCGCTACCTGGCCGCTAAAAAATTTCAATTAATGTCAATGTCAGTTTTGCAAAATTTTGGAATACTGACATTAATTGACACGATATTTTTCGACCAGAGATTATGTAGTTCTACCATATTTTTAGCACTTTAGAACGTTTATATCATCAATTTATTCACTACTATCACATATGGAAATGTGAAATGTGAAAAAATTCAGATCATTAAACAATAAAACTAAAATAATACGGTTTTCCGAAATTTATTTTTCTTAAATGGGCGTGGCCATCCAAGGGCGTGGTTCTCAACATAATCAGAACTTAAAACCCACATTAAACGAAATACCTTCATGACATTTATATGTGAATAACGAATCTTAAACAGCTAACATTACTCCTTCATACTAAAAAAGCCGATTCTAGATATTTTACCTGTATAAGAAACCAATAAAATATGGGCGTGGCCGGTGGGGACCGAAGATGTAAGAGTTGGGAGCTGACTTTTTTTTTTGTGGTCTTTGAACCTAAGGATCAACAGATAAGAACATACTCATAATAATTCAAGGACATTTTGTTTTTTTGAACCGGTCTAACTTACATAGACGTGAATATCTTGAATATTTATCGAATAATGATAATCTCAAATTTCAAGACACATTAATGTCAATTAATGTCAATTAATGTCAATTAATGTCAATTAATGTCAATTAATGTCAATGTCAGTTTGGGGTTTTTATGGAATACTGACATTAATTGACGTTGCATCCCCCCCGGTATAACGTCCCGGAGGGTCACCCTGTTCAAGCAGAGGTGCCAGGGGTATTTGGGGTAGAACATCCCGGAGGACCACCCTGTTCAACCAGAGGTGCCAGGGGTATTAGGGGGAATAATGCCCGGAGGGTCACTCTGTTCAGTCATTGTGTGATTCAGCTCTCCGAGTAGACTAGATGAGGTATTATGATACTATAATAACGGGTCTGTCGAACACACGTGTCTTAGTTACAAGGACAGACATAATATCATTAAGACCAGCGTTTAATCACCCGCCTGTTATGTTTCTGCAAATATATGACAATTCGAACACGTGTGTCCTACCTCGAACACGTGTGTCCTGCCTCGAACTGACAAGCTGCAATATCACGGTGCCGAACACCCAAATTACCGTGTCCCTCTGCGGCAAGTTTACCATGACAAGATTGTAAATGGTTACACATAAAGATAGGGAAGGAAGCGTCTATGGAGGCTGCTAAATTTGCATTCTAAGTGAAAGTCTTTACTGTGAGAGGTGGCGCAGATTTCCATGACAAGATTGTGAAAGGTTACATAGTTATTACCGTGGATCCTAAGAGGCTAAGTTGAGCTACGAGATCATTTTGTAGGTAGCTCTCTTGATTCAGGCAGCTGGCTGGCAAGATGCAACGAGCAGTATGTCGTTGGGCTTGCCGACTGCTTTGCTTTGCGATGGGAATATAAACAACCTTTGATTTGCAATGGGAAGATGTACTTGGCTTTACTTCTCAAAGGTTTTTGTTATATTGTGAATTGCCCAACTATAAAATCTTAATTCTATTAAATCTATTTCCCTACCATAAAGTTGCAAAGCCATTATGAAACGGTTTTACGAGATCTTTCAAAAATCCTGAATATCTCGTTTAAATGTATATTGTAACTTTGAAAACGACCATTTATGAACATTAATGACAATGTCAGTATTGAAAAAATAAAAATACTGACATTAATGGTCATGTTTTTTTTTCCAGCACGGAAGTTAGGGCACTGTCTCACCTTGACCCTCATTTTATCTAATATTAGCAACCATAGCTATATTTATAGGTCTTTTATGCAGAGATTTGATTGAGAAAATTATAAGGCTAAGCTTCTTTGGTTAGGTAAATCTTTTAGTGCAGAAGTACTCTAGAGACTTGAAAAATAGGAGAAAATCGAAATGTCTTTAAATACATCAACTGTCCTCGAGACTGTTAGAAGACTTATATCTACTATTATATACAGGGTGGCCCATAAGTGACTACCCACACGCAACCTCTTAATAACTCACGTAATTCGTCTCCAAATTGCACCAAAATTTCAGAGATTATAGATATGGGTCAAACTTAGATTTCCTGAAAGTTTCGTAAGCCACGCCCAATTACAGTGGGCGTGGCGTGACACTCCCTCTTTTTCACTATTGTCTTCATAAAATGAGAACGCTTTAAGCTAAGAACTCAAAAATTTTTGCACACATTTGGCTTGATAATTGAAAACTTTTCCAAAAGTTTCAAGTTCATTGGTTAAAATATGGCTGAGTTATGACCATTTTAAAATCCATCGGATATGTGATCCGAGCACTCAGTCAGTGATATTTGCACTCAATTAGTGATCTCGTCACCCAATCTTATCAAGAGTAAGGCGTTAGCGTGTATTAATGAGGTTCATTAGGCTTTGATTGGATACCGATGATGACTTTGCTAGAAAGGGAAACACAAATTTTTAGGATAAAAACCAGATGTATATATATGGCCTTTATCATAAATACATTATATCAAGATACAAGAAAATGAGAGTCTCCATTTGTGGCCGAAATTTGACCAGAAAAGTCGGTGTCACAAATTGCCTTTCTGCTTTATATACTACAGATTGGCATAAACGATGGTTATTGGTTGCTAATAATTTTGTCAAAATTTAAAATGTCCAACTGTTAGTTGAGGGACTTGCAGAAACGATGCGATTTATTGCGCATTCCTCTATAAAATTGGAATCACATTTCTAAACCCAACGCTTTTGTAAGATTTGTCAAATCAGGAACAAAATTCCACAAAAGGGCTTGGCAAGTCACACTAAGGTGTTACAAAGGGCAGGAACCGAGAGTGCCCATTTTGCCATGGTTTGTCACATTTTGTCAATCTTGTCGTATACTATCATATGGGGTCGTTCACATATTACGTAATCAGCCGAGGGGGGGGGCCAGGGGGGGGTTTTCAAATGCTTACGGTTGATTACGGGGGGGGGGGGGGGGGGGGTTTTGGGTCGTTGATTAGATTACGTAATCAAAATTTTAATTTTTTACCGATTTTCGAAATACCAATTGGACAATTTACTGTATAGTATATGGACACGTTCATTTGAATTTGAGGATATTGGTAAACAAAAATAATAGCGTTTTTGACGATAGTGGCTTAATTTTGACATCTATTAACCTAGCACGTTCAGAAGTTCTGAACATTAGCCACGTAACCCATACTCCCATATGCACCGCTCAGAAAGAAAATCTATTGTTGTTAGGCACTATAATGTTTCAAATGTCACATTTTGTGTGACTTAGTTAACTGCATTTGTCTAATTATCATTCCTTGGTCTGAAATATAGTAAATTAGGTCAATCTAACAATTATGATACAACATTGGTTAATGGGCACGGATCGAACGGTTACAAGGCAATATTTAGGTAACTTTGTCACACTCATGATACCATACCTCTATTCTACTGTGAGGTGTCCTAAAAACCCTTTCAACTCATTATTTAATGGTTGCTCTACCAATCATAGCCCTAAAATATGTTGTTTTGAATAGTTAGCTAATACAGGCACTTGGTTATTGGGAAATGAGGTTAATTCTGTCACAATATATGAAATTTAAAATTTTGGGCGAATTATTTATATCTGATTTTGGTTTGAAAGGCGGGAAAATTTTATATGATGACAATGTAGTTGATGCAAGTTAAGATCAGTTGATGTTTACCTTGTCACAAAAAATTATACGAAATCGTAAATAGATTAAAAACAATGATTATAGAATGAAATAGTCTCTAATAATAACTCTTATAATAACTGATGTAACAAAGTAAACATGTCTTGCCCCTATTTTGAAGATCTATATTCTATACCTCTATTAGAATATTGTCCAGAACATCAGAGCTTAAGTTTAACAATTTTAGGTTAAATTTGTCAAAGTCACTAAAAATGTGACAAAATTAACTTTTCATGCCCCAAAAATTTCAAGATAGTGTGTAAAAATTAGCATAGGCTGCTTTATTACCTATATTTAAAATCAATTCAAACTACAAAAAAATATATTTTAATGTGATGAAGATTACCTAACTCTTATAATAACTGATGTGACAAAGTAAACATGTCTTGCCCCTATTTTGAAGATCTATAACTCTATTAGAATTCAATATTCTTTCAGAAACGATTGGAAGAATATTGTCCAGAACATAAGAGCTCAATTTAAAAAATTTAGATTAATTTGTCAAAGACATTGAAAATGTGACAAAATTAACTTTTTCTGCCCCAACAGTATCAAGATAGTGTGTTAAAATTGGCATAGGATTTATTACAGGTATATTAAAGTATTAATCGATCCAAACTACGAAAAATATCTTTTAATCTGATGACGATTACCTAACTCTTATAATAACTGATGTGACAAAGTGAACATGTCTTGCCCCTATTTTGAAGAACTATACCTCTATTAGAATACTATGTAACCTTATCATCAAAAAAATTTCGATAAACTAGTTATTTTGCCAGCAAGGAGCTAACAGAGTTATAATAATTTTTTGTGACGAAATTACCCTATTTTTGACCATGTAGCGGTAGTTTAATTGTGACACTGTTAACATAATACCACCTGATAATGATTTATGTGACTGGTGCATGGTACTAGCAGTGTTGTTTGATCCATAGTACGTATAATATAAGGGGTTTAAGCTGGTATATCATTATTTGTTCAATTTCGCACATGTTCAGATATCATCAAGATTATGTGACAAAATAAGCTTGGTTGTGCCTTCTGTGTTTTAATTCCTTACGACTATATGATATAATAACAATTCCCAGCACTTCCAGGCCATCAAATAAACTTACACTACTCAGCATTGCTTATCAGGGTGCCCTAAACATTCATCACATATTTTCTTTAATGTGTGACAGAGTAAACCTGAATGCACCATATAACGAAAAAAGTCGTCAAAAATGTAGGTAATGGTCATATGTACCCATCCAATCAACTGGACACTCAAAAATTTGGTCAAAAACGGCAGCAAGGGGTCCATATTTACTCCGTCACATGTTTATAGTGTGACAATGTAACCATTTCCGTGCCGGCCGTATTTAAGCGATATCTTATCACCTGATTAAGATATCGTTATGTGACAAAGTTAGCCTAGAGGATGAGACGATTATCCTAACCATCAAGGGTTTAAGTAATTCAATAGTGTGACAAAGTCAACTACACTGTGCCTTTTAATAGGGTCACTTATATTTACCAATATCCTCAAACTCAAATGAACGTGTCCATATAGTATACATCAACGTTGAAATTGTATATTGTAAGTATTTCAATTAAATGTAGTAGCTATTAATACTTGAATTTGTATAAACCATTTGAGATATTACAAAAATCTTCTCAAGTCTCAGACAGCATTCAGCAATGAATAATGTGTATTTCTTGTATATGATCTCTACATCAAAATTTAACTCAAAAATGGGGGGGGGGGGGGGGGGGGTGGGGGGGGGGGGTCAAACCTTGATTACGTAATATAGGGGGGGGGGGGGTTCGGTCTTGATTACGGTTGATTACGGAGGGGGGGCCGGGGGGTAAAAATTGCCAAAATATTGATTACGCAATATGTGAACGACCCCATATATTGTCTTATATTGTCTTATATTGTCAAATCTTGTCGAATCTTGTCACATATTGTCATATATTGTCATGACATTGTCGTATATTGTCATATTATATTGTCAAATATTGTCATATATTGTCTTATATTGTCAAATCTTGTCGAATCTTGTCACATCTTGTCATATATTGTCATATATTGTCATGACATTGTCGTATATTGTCATATTATATTGTCAAATATTGTCATATATTGTCTTATATTGTCAAATCTTGTCGAATCTTGTCACATCTTGTCATATATTGTCATGACATTGTCGTATATTGTCATATTATATTGTCATATATTGTCATATATTGTCTTATATTGTCATAACATTGGGCACTCTCGGTTCCTGCCCTACAAAAGGGCGATAGCTGGACTAGTATTCGAAATATATGGCCGAGCCTATAAAGTAGAGGTTGTAACCTCGAATTTAGATCATTTTCTTAAAGACTCTGGCAGCTGCACACATGATATTTTAAAAAGCTTTTGATTTTTGAAAAATAATTTTAATATTATTTGTCTTTGTATTTCAATATTCTTTAAATATTGAAATACAAAGACAAATAATATTAAAATGGCAAAATTGTTAGTTTTTGCGTTAACTTACCGCCATTTTAAGCTACATGAGTGAGTATTCTGAAATGTGGAACAGTTTGAGGCTTGTGATCGTTCTTACAGGCATCGTAAACGAATGCTTTGGATCAACATGTAAACTTTATCTAAGGCATCTGTCGTTCTTAAGATGGTATCGACAATTTTCTGGTATCATTTGGTATTAAGTACGTTTTGTGTAATATATAATATGTGGAAATCTAATTCCAATTTTCACTCTTTTTATTTCCAGAGTGGATTACTCCGCAACTCCAACAGAGCTACAGTCTAGATCTAGGCCAAACCCTGGAACTAAAGACCACTGTAGATAAGGTCGGAGCAGTCACTGGAATTAATTTTATGACTCAAAACATACAGTATCTCTTCCCCTTCAGCTTCTACTGCACTGACCTCAGCACAAACAGATGGATCTATGTTTTATGGGGATGCATGACTAACTCATATGAAACAGACCAGCCCCTGACCGAAGTTCCTCTCGACCAGACTAAAGTGTGGCAAATCACCCGAACAGATACCAGCTTGCTAGTTCAGTGCAATGATGTGACCGTCCTTAACTTCAATTACGAGGATGACTACATGAACGGTTTCTCAGGTTGTCACGCCGCGCCGTATGGAGCAATCAATCGTCAGCGATAATGTTCTATAGAACTGTTCAATCACTAAGGATTAAACGACCCATAATAAGTGAGTTAAATGTTCCTTAAGTGACTATTGACCCTTATATTAATTGTACCAGAGTTCGTTAGTTTAAATATTTTGGTAGTTATGGCCGTGGTGAGAGAGAAATTGAAAAATATAAATGCACGCCAACTTTTCTATTTTGTGAGTTTCTTCAACATAAGTTGAGTTTGTGAGTTTTCTTCAACAAAGTCCCAAAAAAGGTTATATTGGTAATTGGTATAAGAAAATAAAAACCTAAATACTGTTTGTAATTAAACGGAAGGATATCCAATTCTTTACAGGTTAATGGCAATGGCATGGAGGATGTCATTGTCCAACATAGCCTTAACATGAATATTCTTAACTATCCTTATTACAGAATGCAGTGAACTAACCCCAACTTGGACCAACATGACCAGCACTCCAGACTTCCCAGTGCTCAAAGGAGAGGTGATAACAGTGTCCTGTACACTTGGTTACACTCTCACAGGAGATAACCACGTGACTTGTCAATCTGAACAGAGCTTCCAGTACAGTGTTCAGCCTAGCTGTAAAGGTGAGCAAACGTTTCTAATACTTTCTATTAATTAAGAATTATTATTAATCACGAAGACTTTATTATTTGCGGTTTGACCATTGGTTTTGCCTTGTTAAAAGTTACGAAAACCAGCTATCAATATTTCAGGTGACTGCATGACTCTGCCACTAGAGTGGGATGATAACCTAGCTCCTGAACCCCTACTACCGCAACAACACGGAACAGAAATTACTCTGAAGTGTAGTCCAGGGTTTGTTATCAGAGGAACTCAGCAGACTACTTGTAACGACGGGATGCTGGAGCTAGATGCTGAGCAACCTCCTTTTTGTTTTTACACCGGTAAGTAAATAACAATAACATGTAACGCATTTCCCCCTCTTCCTTACCACTACCCCCTCTCTTCCCCTTACCATAACACGTGTTCTTCCCTTGCAAACCTCCCCAACCCCTAACCTCCAACCTCCCTACACTTCGACATGCCTGATATTTTAGAAGTCGCTTCCTTAACACAGATATCAATAAAAAAAGCGATCAGCAAATTCTATCTCTGTTTGAAAGCCTTGAGTCCCCCTAGACCATACTGCAAAAAGGACCATTAATCATAAAGGAGATGAGAGAAGGAAAGGAATCTGTTGATGGTTAAGAATGGAAAAAGGACATATACTATGAGATCAGAGTATAAATTAACGAGCATTCAAACTTCTGTTTTTTTCCCCTTTTATTTTATTGAAAATTGCGGCGTTAATTCTTGTTTCAAATTGATACAGCCCTAGCCCATCAATCAATGCTAGGCTGTTAAATACGTAGCGTTTCAAGCAAACGTATGCATACGCAAACGTATTTGTCGCCGAAAATTCGCGTATTTCGATTTCCACTGTGGAGTAAGAACGATTTTTTACAATAAATACACTTACAGTTTTAGAGTTTCCCAGGGTCCATGTTATTTCTATGTTGATTTAAACTCCCAATGCAAATAAATTGTATTACTTTTAGTTTTACTGAATGTTACACCAGCAATCAACGTGATAGGTGGTGATTTGGTGCTATGAGACTTTCAAATCTTGGGGGAATCAACGCCTGCTATCACATATCATAATCAGGCCTGTTCTCAAGTTTCTGCTGCTTTGAGTTTAAAAACTAAATTCAGTAAGAGGAGCTGGCACGGTATAGTCCTTTGACTTTTTGTAAGTTATAATAGATGAAAATGCATTTGAAATGAGTCTCAGGGGACAGCCACTAGATTTATCCAACGCGAATTTTGATTTATTTCTTTAAAGGATGAGGGGACCTTAGAAAAAGTTTTTTTCTCGTGCAAATCCTTTTATTACATTAATCGTATAAACCACTTTAGTGAAATCCGCAAAGTTGTATTTCATTCGCGCGCCGAGATATCCAGCCAAAACAATTTGAACCTGTGACGTCAATTATGTGAGTTGCTCTGATCCGCGCATATAGAAATACAGGTAAAATGAGCGTGCGGGCCGACTAAATTACTAATTAAGAATAAATTAACAATTTACGATACTAACGAGCCTATAACCAATGGAGAGGAGACTTTTTATGACCGGTTGAAAAAAGAATTATCACCCTACGATAAACATGAGCCGAGATACACCTGGAATAAGATTGAAGTCACACAGAAAGGCATGTAAATTATGTATATTTATAGCTCCCAACGTAACACCTAGCAACTCCCTGTTTCGTACCACAGTTGATATATCAACATTTCATATCAACACAACACGGTCCTAATAAAAATGGATCGGGTAGGTATGAAATGCATGTCTTCATTCCAGTTGGAAAAGCACCAAGCACCAAGCTTTTAAATTTAAGTTCTAACTCACCATGTGACACTACTTATACACAAGCAAGATTTGTTATAACGTAAGCAAGATTTGCAACTATTACACCAAGCAATGTTATACCAAGCATAGCAGACGAACACATCCACATTCGTTACGCTTTACACTCAAGTCACAGCAAACTAAACCGGTAAATTATAAATGAGTGTACAACTAAAGGCCGGTACACGCGCAGTGTCAAACCGCACGTGCTTACTCAGATAGGACTAAAGGCGCCAAGGGCCAGCTAGTAAAATGTCTTCTACTACATCATACATTCTTTTTAATTGTGTCCATATCGGGTTTCAAACAAGTCAAAACAAAATAGCAGTTTGTGGTTTATATTAGTTAGCGGATGCTACTTATCTTAGCTATTTATATAAATAGAAATACCTACTACAACTACAAGAAAGCCTTTCTGAGTTACATTTAACTATTATTATTAAAGAGAATTATTCGTAACTTAGACTAATTCAGTGCAACCAAAGATACCGCTCTCGCAAACGCCAAAGGTAACACGACGTAATTAAAACAAAACAGAACAAAATGTTGACACGAGCAAAGTGCAAAGGGTGCGCGCGCACGTTGGTCTTAACACATAAGTGATGTCACAGCCCAAAATTGCTATCAGCCAATAGGAGCGCGGCGTGATATTGCACGAATTATCGATTTCACAGTCCGGCGTATTTTTTGATTCTACACACTTTCACAGGACTTAAACGCGAATATTTGGAAGTAAATTCTAAGGTCCCCTCATCCTTTAACGCTCAGAAAGCATTAATTTGATCTGGACGCTTATTTCGGACAAATTTTAAAAGTATTCCGGACAAAATTTAACAGGGTCTAAATTTAGTTTTTTCGGGCTTACTGATTGGAAGCTTCACGTATTCTTACGTATTTCTCTCGAACAGTGAATACGCCGTATTTTGAGCCGATTTTTTGACGTATTTAACAACGATGCCATTAATGAAACAGTATTTTCCAATACTCTCATTGGGCTCCATCATCTTACCCCATCTGCAGTAGCACTTGTTCAATACTTGTCACTTGGCAACCAAGGACTCCAACATCAATGTTTTATTAATGACACTGCTCGCATAAAACTTGGTTTTCATGAATATGCAGCATACTAAGCGGGATCTTAAGGGCCAATAACAAGCTTGGAAGCAAGTCACGTGATTCCATAAAGGGATGTGATTGGATGAATGCACATTCGTATGTGCTGCGCAAATCTAGAGCGTAGCGTGCGGTCTCTCCTCGTAATGCTCAAAAAAATTGATCCATGTTAAATATCCCTTACGCTGCAAATGGATAGGGTTCTTATGATGTCGCTCTGGTTAATTAATAAAACATCATAGGTAAAATCTCTTTGACTCCCCTGGCCCCAGATTCTCGAGTAATTAAGAGGCACCGTTTGATGGGTTGCACTGCCTCAGTGGCCTTCTACTCGTTCCCAGCCTGTCCTTTTATCTGTCCGAGTATCCACATTGCACTATAGTGTGCACTTACATATTATAATATATGTCAAATACTATTATATATCATAATATATATTAAATACCACGTCAACATTCACAACACATATATCAGTACAGTATATCTATCTACTAATTTTACACAGATACACTAGGACTACCTAGGGCCAGGACCGGGTGTGTTAGGAATACTTAGAAGTTAGAGGTACGTCAGAACTTCCACGGCAAGAGGTACAGGAGCAGGATAGCCGATAGGGTATATTGAATACTCTCTAGGCCCTAGGGGCCACATTGGCACCATCTAGGGGTGAAGGGGTAACTTGGTTTTTCCAGGGCCATGCTCCGTTTCACTCTACTCTGTACATGTTCGTATGTGTATTATATACTGATTTATACGCATTACGCACCGGGCCGTGCAATGCTCTAGTCTGGAATTTGATTGTAATTTTTTGTGGCAACTGAAGTACTCTTGGATCGAGGGGGGGGGGGGGGGGGGGGGGTGGGGGCTCATGTTGTTTTTGTCCGTTCGATTTTGTCCATTTTCAGAAAATAGGGTACCGAACGGACAAAAATTGTAACTTTTGATTTAAATTGTCTTAACACAATTTGTAACAGGTTATCTGCAGAAATAGATAGCACGGTTAATGACAATGGTCCTTTCTCAAAATTTCAATCCTCAGTTAGGTACAAAGAATAGTCTACACATTTTTTAATAACATAAAAAGGGATGAAAATCACTTAATTTATGAAAAATATCGTTCGGTAGATCAATATCCGCTTAATTACTATAGGCTAGGCAAGAACTCGATACTCAGATGAAGAGCTAGTGAGCATCTGCTATATGTGCTATAGTATGTACTAGATATGGAAATTGAATTTGAATAAAAAGTCAAAATTCCAAAGTAACCAAGCAATGTCTTCTAATTACTGCACTATAGGACCTTTTTAAACTTACAAGGTCGAGTCATTAAAATGTTTACGATGTCAAACAAATTTAAATGTAATGCGAGAACTGAGAAGGTATCGTACATACGAGCACTGGGAGGAGGATGGGGAGGACTGAAGAGGACTGAGGAGAAAGATGGGGAGGACTGAGGAGGAGGATGGGGGGGGAGGACTGAAGAGGACTGAGGAGAAAGATGGGGAGGACTGAGGAGGAGGAGAAGGAGGACTGAAGAGGACTGAGGAGAAAGATGAGGAGGACTGAGGAAGAGGAGGAGGAGGACTGAAGAGGACAGAGGAGGAAGAGGAGGACTGAGAAGGTATCGTACATACGAGGACTGAGGAAGAGGACTGAGGAGGAGGACTGAGAAGGTATCGTACATACGAGGACTGAGGAGTGGTCTGCTCATAGTGGTCTGTTTGGACTGTAGAGAGAGTTCATACTTTCATACGACAATGTAATGCATGTTTTCAAATATGCGGGTGTGGTGCGGGGTTAATAAGGGTTAATTTCTATTGATTATTGTTTAAGAAAATATTTTTTAAGGATACTATTGAGGGCACTCCAAATAGAATTGCTCGCCTAATCCAGGTTTTGACTCAACTGCGGCAGTGAAATCCCGGCCGAAGGCCGGGTTACACTAGCTTAGTAATACAATAATACCTTGGTTTCTTCGGGCCGCTCGTGATAATTCCCGACAGCTTGCTGGAGGGAATTTGCGGCCCGAAGAAGCCAAGGTATTATTGTAATTATAACATTGGCTAGTACTTTTTGGCCAGTCCCAATCAACAATCAAAGTAACCCTCATAACTGTATTATAGTTAGATAGATACCGTTTGGACTGTGGTCTCTTCATTTTATAAACTTACTAGTGTAACCCGGCCTTCGGCCGGGATTTCACTGCCGCAGTTAAAAAGGGTAGGAGTAATTACCCGCTGAGTCAAAACCCGGATTAGGCGAGCAATTCTATTCGGAGTGCCCTCACGTATCCAATAGTATGCTTAAAAGATAGTAATTCTTAATCAATAATCAATAGAAATTAACCCTTAATACCATGCACCACACCAGCCCATCATATTTGTGAACATGCATTACATTGTCGTATGAAAGTATGAACTCTCTCTACAGTCCAAACAGACCGTTTGAGCACTCCCTCCCCTAATAAGTTTATAGTATTACATGACCATGTAATATATACGCCATGTAATATATACGCTACATAATATTATGCAGAGAGAGAGAGCTAGCCCCGTAACTCTTGCCGTTCTTCTCAAGCCATTTTACGTAACATATTTTGTGGTACAAAACCATCAATTAAACCACTTACCACCGGCCGATTTTTATAAAATTTGCTTATTGGCTTCGTCAGAGTTTTGTCGGCACTATACCGAAAAAACCAGTCCCGTAACTCTTACCGTTTTTTTTGTATAACCGTTCGGAAATTTCAAACATACACACACACACACACACACACACACACACACACACACACACACACACACACACACACACACAGATTTCTTGGTATTATTAAGGTTGATACTTATAGTGACCTGCAATTCTCCGGGATCACCAGAACTCTTTAAGGACAGAATTATCTTCTATGTCAAGGGTTTAGTACAGTAAGCTGCGTCTAGCAGACTGGGCCGGCAATTCCACCACTTCAATAATTCAAGGTACCAAGTTGCTTAGTTGTTAGTAAAGCAGCTCCTTTAGACAAGGAGTCCCATTATCCTATTTTAATGGGCGCTTACCATTAAAATAGGATAATAATTTGTCCCTCTGCTCTCCCAATGACGACCGATCCCAAAACTTACCACTTTTGGAGAAATCTTCAAGTTGGCATAGTAGATCAGTTCTAAACGGTCAACGTTTAGACAAGGAGTCCCGTGTAGATGAGCATAGTTTATCCTATTTTAATGGGTGTTCACCATTAGTTTAGCATATTAAGATTTGCCCCTTTCCCAATGTCCGGACACATACCTGGCCAGAGTTCTCTTAAAGTTGTGCCTGACGTTTGGTTTAACTCCCGCTCTCTGGAAATCTAGATTCACCGTGCACGTTTTCCCTCGAGTGAAATTCCTAAAAATTGATTTTTGGTCTAACGCGGCCTAATGTCTCGGACAACTCTGCTGCTGGAGAGCGCTCCCACTAAATCGCTCGCCTTAGTTTAAAAAATTCTTGTGATATTATAGAACTAATCTAATTCGGTGTTCGTCAAACCGTTGATACACATTACACAGCTGCCTGGCCCTGGGTGTGGAAATTATGTCTCTGGTCCTCGCATATATGGTTATATCTCGATGCTTTTAAATACGTAGCATTTCAAGCAAACGTATGCATACGTAAACGTATTTGTCGCCGAAAATTCGCGTATTTCGATTTCAACTGCGGAGTAAGAACGATTTTTTACAATAAATATTTTACAGTTTTAGAGTTTCCCAGTGTCCATATAATTTATATGTCGATTTAAACTCCCAATGCGAATAAATTGTATTACTTTTAGAGGAGGACTGAGGAGGAGGAGTACTGAGGATGAAGATGAGGATGAGTAGGAGGAGCAGGAGTAGGAGGAGAAGGAGGAGGAGAAAGAGGTGGAGGAGGAGGAGGATTGAGGAGGAGGAGGAGGAGGAGGAGGAGGAGGAGGAGGAGGAGGAGGAGGAGGACTAAGGAGGTGGAGGAGGAGGATTGAGGAGGAAGGAGGAGGAGGAGGAGGAGTGAGGAGGAGGAGGAGGAGAACTGAAGAAGAGGAGGAGGATGTGGAGGGCTGAGGATGAGGAAGCATCTAAATGTTATTTCCATAACATTTTTTGTCCGTTTTTGTCCGCCCTACTTTTTGTCCGTTTTGAAAATATAGAGTTAACATTTTGTAAAAAGCCGCTAGCCGCAACAATAATAGGTATGGTCAAAGTTACGGTCTACCGAATTAATAAATGTATTTAGCTATTTATCGTTTTAGCGTGGATGTTATAAAATGTGGAACAGTTTAACGCTATTCATCTTTCTTTTTGAAGCATCAACACTGTGTCATGGAATTATAGGAAAACCATTAGTTAGCTTATCGACAGGTATCGTTTATCATATTTCCTGAGATATAATATTATATACGTTAAAAAATATTTGTCATAAGATATTAGGAGCATAAGATTGACCAATTGAGTTAACACCTATAGTTAGTCTAAGTTTGAACATTGACTGACCAATAAATTTCATCCTCTTTTAAGCTTTCTCTGTTTCCAGTGTGGTTCAAGGTTCCGGTTTACGATCGTTATAGTTATAGTCTGAGAACACCCGGTGACACCTTGGAACTGAAGACTACCGCAGATCAGACCGACAAAGAGATAAAATTCGTGTTTGATTTCAATGAGGCTTTTGCAATGAAGTTAGAGGGCTCAGGCAACTGGCGCTATATCATAACCAAATGCAGTAGAAATGATTATATGACAACCATCCAGACTTTGACCGAAGTTCCTAGTGACCAGACTAAAGATTGGCGATTCACCCTAACTGAGACCGACTTGCTATTGGAGTGCAACGATGTGACTGTCCTTAACTTCAACTTCGCGAGCGCTAACGAGAACATGTACCCAGAATGCCAAAACACGTGGAAACAGCATTCAAGAGAGGTTACGTTCGTGAGTCCAGGAGATCAATATAATCATGATCTGAAAATACGAAAAATCATCAACAGTAAGGAATCAAACTTTTTATCAAGTTTTAAAACAAGGCAATGCATTGGGAGATTTTGGCCTAGTGGATGTTCAATATCGCGTACATGACAATTGAACCCTAATATAAACTATCCTTATTACAGAATGCAGTGAACTACCCCCAACTTGGACCAAAATGGCCAGCACTCCAGACTTCCCAGTGCTCAAAGGAAAGGTGATAACAGTGTCCTGTACACCTGGTTACACTCTCACAGGAGATAACCACGTGACTTGTGAATCTGAACAGAACTTCCAGTACAATGTTCAGCCTAGCTGTAAAGGTCGGAACGATATTGTAGGATGGTTACTATTCATCAATCACTGTTAAATCACAAGGACTAATATTTTGTTACTAAATTGGCGGAGTTTTATTGATTTTACCGGGATAACAATATAAAAAACATTGAGATAAACAATTCACAATATTTCAGGTGACTGCATGACGCTGCCACTAGAGTGGGATAATAACCTAGTTCCTGAACCCCTACTACCCCAACAACACAGAACAGAAGTTACTCTGAAGTGTAGTCCAGGGTTTGTTATCAGAGGAACTCAGCAGACTACTTGTAACGACGGGATGCTGGAGCTAGATGCTGAGCAACCTCCTTTTTGCATCTCCGGTAAGTAATTAACATGTAACATGTCTTATACAATCTACAGTATACCCCCTCCCCTTACCATAACCCGGTCCGGCTACCCACCCCTAGTGTTCAACTGTTCAACATGTGGTGCAGGACCAACTGCTGCCAGCACTACCTTTAGGTGGTAAGGCATGACGCGTCACGCCAGTTTTTCTGTTAAAATAGCAGCGAAAAAACTGTCCTGACCTCAGTGTAGATGTAAGGTAGCCCTGAACTCATCTCTTGGTACCAAGGGTGAAAAATCGGTCTTAATTCGTAATTTTGCGAGCAAATCTGACAGAAGTGGTAAAAGAAATATGTAAGCGTGCGATGGACCTGTGCCGCGCACGACACACTGTACACGATCTCTTACACTCAAAATTTGGTTTCTTTGCGACTTTGCTAACTTGACTTATGTAATGATATGCGAGCGACTGTGCGTGTTTCTGGTTTACCCTATATCAGGGCGTTTATCAAATACATGATTATCTGTAAACATGACCACCCACTACCTTTACACAGATATCGTTAAAAATATTCATCAGTTAATTCTCACCCTGCTTGACGGCGTCGAGTCCCTCCCAGACCATACTGCAAACAGGCCCGCTAGTCATGAAGGCCAGGAGAGAAGGGAAGAACTTCTTCTCGGTGAGGTCACAGTAATGTCTCCTCAACAACTCCTCGTCGGCGCTTCTCATCTTCAGTGCGATCAGCTTGTAGCCTCTCTTCTCAAACCTGCAGGTACAGCGAGTGTAGTGGGGTTTAGAGAAGACAGTGGACAAGAGATGGTTAAAACACATTTTAATTATAATATGTAGAAGTATTTTTGTTTAATTTAGAAAATATGGCCACCATAAAAATGTTGCATGACGTCATCAGTTGACATGACGTAATATTACCTGGAGATGATGTCTCCAACGAGTCCGCGCTGAACTCCGTCAGGCTTGATCATGATGTAGGTACGCTCGGCGTTATTGTTTCCGGGCATTTTGACTTTGTGGGCTAGCTACAGAAGAGAAAGACTTTTTAATTTAAGTTTTAAAATTAATTTGTGCTTATTCTAAGTTCTTTTACGAGTAACAATAAAAATCCCATAAATATATTATACTTGGTATATTTAAATGTCTTATTTTTATGTTTTGTATTTTTATATTTTGTACACATTATTTGTACAGTTTTAACTTTCTACAGTCCAGGATTAGTTCCAGTAATACTGGAGAAACCTGGACTATAATCTAGTTAAACTTGTTTAAGTTGTCTTATCAAATCTCCGTAATCGGTAATAATCCTGCATTGGCAGCTCAAAGAGTTTTATATAACCTGTGAAAATGGAAATGATCATTAAACTGAAAGCAACATCTTGAAAAATTGTTGAAATTCGAACCTAACGTAAACAAATTTAAGTAATTGCTACCGCTAGTTATTTTCCATTTAACTAAATATTTGACTGATATGACGCAAACTCAGAGATCAATGAACGAAACTTTCAAATAAACAGAGAACTGTACATTGAAATTACAGGAAAATTCAAAACGAAACGTCCTAAAACATGGACCTAGAGTCTATTTCAGCTTCTTCTTGACGAAACGTCCTAAAACATCGACCCAGAGTCTATTTCAGCTTCTTTTTGACCCTCAAGTCAGAGTTGTGACCACACTTTCGTTTGCGGCAGTTGGTGGCACGAGGGTGGAGTCGCGCGTAACACTTACGACAGATCATCTTCTCGCAGTTGTATTTGGAGGCGAGCGCTCTCATGCTGGGCTCGATGATTCCTGGGGGTAACGTACTTGTTACTGGGGGTAACGTACTTGTTACTAGGGTAAGGTACTTGTTACTAGAATAACGTACTTGTTACTGAGGCCAGGGTAACGGACAATTTCGACGAAACTACAAGTTCGTAAAAAGGGTAACACTACAGAAAACGGTAGAACAGAGAACATACATAAGTTACATTAAATAGATAAACGGGCGATAAATATCGTAGCTAAAACAGTTGGATATTGAAAAAGTAGGAAGGGACATAACTCGATTAGTCCTTAACGGGACACTTTTTGACGTGTAACTAAGCCAGTAGAACCAAAGTGAACCACGATAGTGCCACTACCGATCAGAGGTATTCGTATGTGCGTTAATAGGAACCCGGTATTACAATATAGCTTTACAATAATGCCCTTGTACACAAAATGAAATTTTAAGCCCAGACAGCAAGCACTGACAATAACCAGTATATAAGTTGCTAGACATATCTTTCTCAATATATCCAATATTTTTGTTTGTCAAAAATCGAAAGAATATCGGATGAATGTCAAACAGCCAGGCTAATTATTCATAACTTAAAGTCTGACCTCCTCTAAGTCTGAGAACAAGATGGAGAGTGCTTTCCTTCTGGATGTTGTAGTCGCTCAGAGTTCTGCCGTCTTCCAGCTGCTTACCAGCGAAGATCAGACGCTGTTGATCTGGGGGGATTCCTGAGGGACGTAATTAATTGATTAATTAGATAATTTCGTGGTTATTCGTGATCGAAATAATACAAATACTCGAATTCAAATGAAAGTTTTGTCATCGTATGAACAAGATCTGAGGGTTTTATAGTACAAACTATAAACTATAGTTAACTAGGATTCGTTAATCATATCCAAACCTTCCTTATCCTGGATCTTGGCTTTGACATTCTCTATCGAGTCTGAAGGTTCAACCTCGAGGGTTATAGTTTTACCCGTTAGGGTCTTTACAAATATCTGCATTGCTAATAATGGGATATAATGTAAATGAAAATTAGCAGAAAACATCCAAAACTCAGATGTTAGGTTCTAACGTAAAAAAGAGAATATCATTTCAAAAAAACATTAATAAATTCTGCGGTCAGTAGAAATGAAACACGACTTCAATATACAATTCAATAGATCAGAATTCTAAAATTAAATTCATTATTTATTAACATGAAATTAAAAACACAAAAATCAGCAAAAATTCACGATCAAAAACAAAAATACAAAACAGACCTTAGTTATACGCGACAGTTGGGGCACAAAATACCGGTTAAAATTCAGCAAATAATTGAGGTATAATAATAGGAATAGATATAATACCGTGCGACGAGCGATTGAATTTTGAATTAGCTTAACAATCAAAATAAAGTGCCAAGAAGTGAAAATGACACCATGGCCGGATCTATTGGTGATCTGATGACTTTAATTAGTGCCGCTTCTTATGCAAAAACTGCTCAATTTGACAACACTGGGAAATAAAGAAATGTTGTGCTGAAAAATAAACCGCGTACAGAAATCAATTTTTAACTGAGATGAGAATGTACACCAGAACAATATGATTATAATATGTACAAGATAATAAATCAAAGTTAACTGAATACGTAGAAGTACCGTGAATACAGGTGGGGGGTGATGCAACGTCAATTAATGTCAATTAATGTCAATGTCAGTTTTGCAAAATTTTGGAATACTGACATTAATTGACACGATATTTTTAGCACTTTAGAACGTTTATATCATCAATTTATTCACTACTATCACATATGGAAATGTGAAATGTGAAAAAAATTCAGATCATTAAACAATAAAACTAAAATAATACGGTTTTCCGAAATTTAATTTTCTTAAATGGGCGTGGCCATCCAAGGGCGTGGTTCTCAACATGATCAGAACTTAAAACCCACATTAAACGAAATACCTTCATGACATTTATATTTGAATAACGAATCTTAAACAGCTAACATAACTCCTTCATACTAAAAAAGCCGATTCTAGATATTTTACCTGTATAAGAAACCAATAAAATATGGGCGTGGCCGGTGGGGACCGAAGATGGAAAAGTTGGAAGCTGAAATTTTTTTGGTGGTCTTTGAACCTAAGGATCAACAGATAAGAACATACTCATAATTATTCAAGGACATTTTGTTTTTTTGAACCGGTCTAACTTACATAGACGTGAATATCTTGAATATTTATCGAATAATGATAATCTCAAATTTCAAGACAAATTAATGTCAATTAATGTCAATTAATGTCAATTAATGTCAATTAATGTCAATGTCAGTTTGGGGTTTTTATGGAATACTGACATTAATTGACGTTGCATCACCCCCTACAGGTGTTAAGTGATCAAAGGTAAAAAGTGTGAGCTGAAAATGTTGGATGAACTATGGGGTCCGTTTATGAAAAGATCTGAGGCTAAAAATACTGTTCAATGGTAGAAGGGGATATACCGTTTGTGTGTGTAAAGCAAGAAAAGTTATCTTTGGTAAGGAGAATAACATGACACTCTCCCAGAGGTGGCGTTATGTCACTAAAAAACATCACCAAGTCTTGTTAGTAGCCCTGTTAGATATTATACCCAGATAACCTACTGGCTACTGTGTATAACTTTTATGTTTTCTTTCGTTCATTTTCGTTTTTCACCTCGGCCTCTTTGTTTCGGTTTCCATCTGGATCAGACATCTGCACAATAAGACGCATGGTAAAATAATGCAATTTCCTAACGTATATGTTCACAGAATATTAAATATGTGAATTGTGAAAGCCCCAAAACAAAAAAGGGTCCTTGTTTAAACCACGTTAATATACCCACAGTGCGATCTGATCCTAGCAATATACTTACAGTGCGACGTGATCTGATCCTGGCACATTTTGGACAAGTGCCAGAATAACAAGCCTTGTGGAAACACGTCCAGCACATCTGACACTGAACAACAGATTCCAGTTGGAACGGGTAGATGATCTCATCCTGAAGAAGGTGGAATAATCCCTCTCAAATGGTCTGGTAGCTCATCTTATACCTTTTATTCATGAGGTTGTTGGATCTATGTGCTACACTACCACGTCGTGGCATTTAGTTGCTGATTGCCAAGTAAATCCTATGTTTTTAATAGCGTTTCTAAGTAACTTATAATCATAACTGCAAATACAGCAATTTCACAATACCATATATAAGGAAGTCACGTGACTCACCCTAGCGCAGAGTTCGCAGATAAAACCTTTTCCTTTGCAGAGCCCACAATTATCAACGTGCTGTAACCAGCTAGTTACCAGAACTCTCATCATCTCTATCAGGGTCCTGTCCTTTACTGCACACAAATCCTGAGTATCAATTTAGTTACTGTTAAAATAATTAATCAACCATTGCAATTGATTTGTCAGTTTATTTATTGTTGGAAGAATTTCTTGCAAGTCGAGGACTCGCTTAACCAGTGGTTTGTCAAATCAAGACAGCAAACAAGTCAGTACACAAGTAGAGTTCCAGTTTTATCATAAAAAGGTCACCTGCAATGAGAAGAGTTGAGGCTCATTAATAATATGTGAACGGATTGACATATTATCCAACAAATCTTTACCGTTTCTACAATTTCTGAAAAGAGAAGGTACGATAACGCTAAATTCCTGATTTCAATTTGATAAGTTTCAAGTAAAAAATATAAGCTAAACGGTCTAAACTGTGAATCCACAAGTAATAAGATCCTCATTCTTGAAGATACGCAGACTAAAGACATTGAATATCAAGTTAGTTCGCAACATGATAACATAAACACTGTTTAATGTTTATACCTCAAGTTTAATAATCACTGTGTTTATTAAACATGGTAATATAAACACTGTTTATACCTCAAGTTTAATAATCACTGTGTTTATTAAACATGGTAATATAAACACTGTTTATACCTCAAGTTTAATAATCACTGTGTTTATTAAACAGGGGGTACCCCTCACCTAATGTACTCGTTCAGGAAGAACAGTTGGTATCTGAGAGCTCGTGCATACTTCATCTCATTGACAGTTTTGTAGAGGTTGTAGTTTATATCCTGGATGCAATACCTAGGAGAGATAGAGAATTAGAGCTCCTATATCTTGATCGGAATCATGATCCTGTCCGATAACTAGGTTGGTACCCCCCCCCCCCCCCCCCCCCCCCTCAAAATATGAGGCTTTAAAAAGAGATGTCGATGAAGGAATACCTCTGAAATACCTCCGCAAGGTACCTTACCCATTCTCGCTACTCGGTTCGTTGCGATACAATCCTCTAGTTTGATATCGATATCTAATATGTTATTTCATTATGTTATACGATTTAAATGCTATACATTATGATATATTTTCCCCCTTAATAAATAAGTCATTGGAACCGCCAGCAGTGGCTGTGTTGACAACAACTCTGGTCGTATACTATAAAGCAGTACCCTCCCTCACTCCAAATAAAACTCACAAAGGCTCTGAAAACATCTTCTCGAGGAGATCTGACGCGAAGTTACTGACCCTCTGCTTCCTGAAGTCCCATTTGTGAAGTATTCTAGCAGGAATGTGGGCTGTCTTCTCGTGGTGGCAGGAGTGACAGAAATACTTTCCTAGAACAATCCAACGGTCACGTAACATACATTACCCACTATTCTTGAGTTAAGTATGCACTATTCTACGATAATGAGAAAATTGTCTGATGATTCGAATTACACTGATTTTCCATAATATTAGCACCGTTTAGTAACTTAATCAGGTTAATTAACCCCTTCACTACCACTCACCGAGGTAGGCACAGTATCTGAACCAACTGGCCATAGTGTGGTCTATCTTCATCCCACAACCCGCACATCTGTACCCGCACCGGGATAGTATTGACTGTGAAGAATAAAACTTAATTTACATTAGAAGGGCTTACAGTTTGTAAATTTGAGGGTAACGAAATGAACATTAAACACAATCTAGTTGCAACTGCTGCAAGAACCGCCACTTCACACCACATTAGAACTGCCTACAACACTTTAATACTACTTCAGATCACATTACCTTCCTAGTAGCTGGAAGGTGAATGTGGTAGATAATCTGAGCACGGGGAGGCGCCCAGTCTGAGGTCCCTCTCAGTCGGGTCGGGAGAGACAAGTCGGACACTGTACGGGATATAGTGGGGGTGTGTCGCCGCCCTCCTTCAGTTACTAGCCAGTCCAACTCAGCACTCTCCTGAGTTGTTAGCTGGTAAAATGTGCACTTATTATAATGTAGTACGGATTAGAAGTCACCCAAAACGATAGAGAACAGATTAGATAAAGAGTAGATAGGTTGGGGGCACTAATTCACTAAATAACCCTGATTTGAATAAAAAACCCAAGCTAACCTCGGAAGAAAAGTTAATCTTATCAAAGAGCTGCTTAGCGATAGCACGGGGACTGTTTTGATCGCTAGACTGGTTCTCCGCAAACTTCTCCAGAACGGTTGTGATAGAGTTGTCACTCAGAGAGGTGGGGATAGAGGGCGTGTCCGTGTCTACAACGCTCACCCAGTCTGATAGCTCTGTGCTGTTTCTGGCAGGAGGGTTGTATTTGAGGGATGAATTAGTGGACTAAGAAGATTAAGACGTGTTTTCAGGGATACGATGCTATGGTGAAATCATAAGCAGCCAAACGAAAGCGCTAAGTGATGCACGACGAAAATGCGCTAAAATAGGACTCCCAAATGCACCAATACATAGGGACAGGGTAAGAATGATGTTTCAGAGAAAGCTGCTATCAAAATACTATGGTCCCAGAATTTACCGTTGGGACGGTTCGACAAGCCGGACCCATGTGTTCCTGTTAACACTGGAGAGCCATCAGCAAATTACTAAGTTAGCCACTGGCCAGAAACCGCATTTGTTTAGGAAACATTAAGAAACACGCGATGCCCTGTAGACATTCCGGCACATGCACCTATTTAGTTAGTTCCAAGATAAGAACCATTTGATAACATATTATAGTTACCATGGTTACCCTAACTTTACCTGTTAGGTTTAGAGATGCTCTTCCTCACAATAGCAGGAGATATAGGAGAGCTGTTGGGGGTCATACTCAGTTCAGGAGCTGTGAGAGAGTTAGCGTAGTCTCGGATATTGTCGGACGGTAAGTCTTCCTCGTCGCTGTCTGTGTCGTCCATGGAACATAGCTGTTCTAGGGCACGTAATATCGCTTCAGTTACCTATGGTAGTTACATTATCTTCATCTAAGTCTCAACAGTCTTGATACGTTTGAGTGTTATATCTCACGTGCAATGTAAGAGTATCACAAAATGTAGATCGTTCACATGTTACGTAAGCAACCAGAGTGTGGACGGGGTTTAGAAATACCAACGCTAGTTTAATTTCTACACTAGGGATACTTGCAAAAGTGAAGACGAAATGGGGACCTGAAGTGGCTAAAATCTGATTTACGTAATACGTGAACGATCGCATGCCATGGAAGTTATCTAAATTCCTAATTCGTACAGTGGACTTATTAAGTTTAGAAATACTAGTACTCTCTACTTCTCCACAGTTTGAGGAAAGAAAACTAGTTCAACATGTTGATAGTCCTACCTCAAAATGAGCATTCTCTCGTTCTAATTCAGACACGGCATCGTTTCCAGCGGATGTGATTGCCTGTAACCAAACCGGTTCGGATCCATTCTCCATTTATTTCACACCATTCTACACATGATGCAAGCAAAACTATAGAGGATTGGTACATATTATGTTAAAAATGGATGATAGATCAAATCAAATGACACCGTGTATGTAAGGTTACGATGAGCCCCTTAATTCTACAAAATCAGATATAGTACGTACGTGCGCAAAGAAAATATTACATTTTGCGTAATGTAGTGCGTTTGCTATAACATAAAGGAAATTGTCAGCGCGCAATTTTCAAATTTTGCGAGAAAAGTGTGACCAGTGGGGCAAAGCGATGGACTGCAATAAGACACCTATCAGTATCAGGTCAATACATCTGAAATTTCAACATAATTCAATCATAAAATATACATTTATTAACAAATATTAATATAATTACGACGTGGAATCAGTGCCGATCACCAAAAACTTTAGTTTCGATGAAATATCGGCCGGTAAAGTGGGTAAATGTTTCTCAATCAACGGTTTAAACTCGGCACCAGCGTAAATGTACTTGATATAATACATGTAGTCAACAAACAGGTCAGGATTGGTAACTGTGTTGTCGCTCAACAAGTTTATCATGACCTGATACAAGGAACAAAGAGTTTGGTTTCTTACAGAGGGACTCCTGAAGAGGTGGCAGAGAAAGGGTGATACCAGTTTCAATATGTACACCACGTGGGATTCTGTCGTGAACAAGTTCAAGTTTTGGGTGATAAATTCGGGGAGGAAGCCTATTTTGTCCGTTTTACAGTGCTGGAAGAACGAATGGACGAGGATCAAGACGTTTTGCGCTTTATTGTTCCACAAAACCCCACCTATATTACCCTCAACTTCATAGAAATTGGAACCATCCCGAAGAATCTCAACTATTTTCCTATAAACTGCCTTGGAGAAGGAAACAGGCAGCGCAGACAGCAAAATACCGAGTGTGTTACACAGTTCAGGTAGGTGGCCCGTATTGTTATTCAGGACTATATCCACTAGTTTACTACCTATGTTAATCCGGTGTTCCGCCAAATACTCAGCTGACATCTTGGTGGCAGGAAGTGGGATACACATTAGCTCGATAGAAACAAGGTAAAGCATCATGCAGACTGGGTTACCAAACTCGTTGAACCTCCAGTCAATATGGGAGAATTCTGGCCCATCACTGGACTTAACAACATCGTTCATGTTATTTACAAGTTCTAAGAAATAGCCAGGGGAAGGCGACCAGTTTTGGGGATCATTTTCCCCAGCATTCAGATATTTAATAAACTGGGGTGACAGGAACTCCATTGGTTTACAGGTCAGATGCTCCAGATATGACCGAACAAGGACCCGTTTTTCGAAATCAAACTCTGTAGCCAGCATGACATCATAGTAGAAGAGAGTATCATGCAGAAATGTGATGGGAGAATCATGGTATGCAAATAGTCTGGAGTACACACGCAGGATTTCTACCAACCATTTTCGGCAATTTTTGGGCGGCAGCTCGATCAACCTGTGGATGACAACATCCAAGATGGGCAAGAACCTGAGACAGAGATTACTGTAATAAGTGGGCAGAATAAAGGATCCGGAGCCACGCTCTGCGAAGTTATCCTTCTTCATCCAGTACTGGTGTTCGGGGAATTTGTTGTGGTATGCACTGTGCACGTGACTCCAATCGATGGAACGCCAGTAATCTGGAGAAGCATGCTGAACAAAGTCAGCACAGCGGGCACTGAACTGAGTCTTCCCAACAAGGAGATTGTGGATGAGGTAGAGGGAGATGTTGGCATCTTGGTCACTGTACTTGCGAAGAGCCAAGATAAAGATCAGAGTGTCAAACGGCATCATGTGATGTCTGAAGACAAAGTCATTCACAGCGTTGGCAATCTTGTTGAAAATGTTCTGAGAGGTCCCCTTGTTGTTCTTCACTTCCAACACGATGAAATCTATCATGTTTCGTATCTGGTTTTTGAGAGCAGCAGGAGTCCAGTTCTGGGTTACTTTAAGTGCATAGTTCGGCAACGTGTCACTATCAATAACTTTCCTCAACAAAATACAAAGAAATATCTCATTGTGATCCGACTCCTTGTAATACTTAACGAAATCATGCTTCGCCCCTGCCTGCATGGTCCTAGTAATCTCCTCCGTCACCATCATTGCCAGGTTTTTAGCAGGATACACAACCGGCACCTCAGAGCCAACATAACCCTTGAAAGATTGGGGGAAGTAGGTGAGAGTGTAGGGACTCCACTCTCGTACTGCGGGTGTACACTGTATCATGTACTCCATAAAGGGTTTCAACCAGCTGTTAGTCGCTGCTTTGTTACCGGACACAACAGCGTTACGTGCAGCAGAGAGGATGAACAGTTTGTTAAGCTCCTCCACACTGGTGGAGAGGATCTTTATACCTGAAGGAGAGGAACTGATACGAGTGTGGTCTTGGTAGTTGAGGAGAGGGAGGAGACGCATGGTGAAGGATTCTAACATGTAGAGCATCTGGGGATGGTTCCCTGCACGCTGTGTGAACAGAACGTACAAGGTTTGGAAGTGTGTTAGCATGGTCATCCGGTGGTTGGTCTGCTTTACAAACTGCATCCTGTGTATGAACATTTCCATCAGACTGCAGAGGATACCAAAGGCATGGTAATTGGACACCTGGTGGATCAGAGTCATCATCATTTTGAGGCTGTTAGAATCAATCTCTGTGTAGCAGAGTAACCTGGAGAAGGTCTCCAGGAGTGCTGGAGCTAGGTAGGCGGTGGAGGACTGAGTCATCTGATCGTGTGGATCTGCCATCTTGGTGATGTGGTTGGTGATGGTGACGATGAAGTTGAGTTTAGCATGAGCGGTCAGCATGTCCAGGATGTCTAGTGGTATGGGAGTCAGGGCAGCTACAACCTGCACGTTGCCAGGGAGTACTGTAGTTTGTTGGGCCATGTATACGCTCTCCATGAGGAATCTCAGGGGCCGGGAGTACGCTTCAGAGGTGTTGGAGAAGGACGGGACAAAGTTGTTGATATGGTTTAAACTGACACACACTGAATAGTCTGATGTGGAGAACTGATGTTGATTGAGCTGGGGCATGTGGAGGAAGTTGAGCTGCTCGATGAGAGCAAGTGGAGGTGAGTCCTGGAGACCGGGGTTGTCAACAGAGCGGGTTCCAAACACAGCCCACAAACTAGCTGCAGACAAGTAGACCACACAGAGTGGGGAGTTACGATCTGGGACTGGTAGAGGTGCTAGTTCTGGGTACAAGAGCTTGATGATGTCACCGATAAACAGGAAATCTTTCTTGGGAATGCGAACTATTTTTAGGCAAAAGCTGAAGCACCGGTGAAGTATCCACATGAGAAAATCACGGTGTTGCTGGAGGGATGAAAAGGTTGCAGGTTCCTTGAGTTCCTTCAGTAGAGCCTCAGTTATATCCTTAATATGAATGGAACTACAGAATATCAGCGAGGAAAGCTCACCACCAAAACGTTCCCACACCTTCATCTTATTCAAATCATGATCCTTCTCTGAAGCTGCAGCGGTCTGCTTCAACAATTTCATGAAAACCGTCTCCAACACGGGACATATCGTACCCTTTCCCTGTCTCAACTGCAGCATGGTGTTCACCACAAAGTCCCTACACGAGACTTGTTTCAGAGTGTACAACATCAGGTCGGTCTGAGGTTTGGAGTAGGGACCTGAGAACTGTAGGATGAAGTAGGAGGGGTTTACAGTGTGGAAGCTGAGGAGGGTTTGGTCGAGTTTCCACCCTGTTGGAGTGTGGAAACTGTGTCTAATGACGGGTCGGAAATGTTCTGTGTTTTCTATAGTCATAAGATCAGTGAGACAGTTGAAGGTGGAGACGTAATCGTTGAGAAGCTCAGAGACACTCCAGTGAGGGAACACATTGGGTTTGTTGAACGCAATCATGATATCACAGTAGGAGCAGATAGGTGGCATTACCAGGTTATCACGATCAAGCAGCTTCA